>NC_135724.1:75917598-76217598 GCF_964656455.1 Halichoerus grypus
ACACCAAGAAAAAAAAAGAGGGGACTTAAAATCAGAAATGACAGAGGAGATATGACAACGGACACCACAAAAAACCAAAAGCTCAAAGGGACTACTGTGAACAGTACACAGCAACAATGTGGACAACCTCAAAGAATCAGCAATTTATTTATTTTTATGCTTCAAGTTTTTATTTAAATTCTAGTTAGTTGGGGCGCCTGAGTGGCTCAGTCGGTTGAGTGTCCGACTCTTGGTTTTGGCTCAGGTTGGGATCTCAGGGTCCTGGGACTGAGCCCTGTGTTGGGCTCCAAGATCAGCAAGGAGTCTGCTTGAGACTCTCTCTCTCCTCCTCTCCCTCTGCCCCTCCCACTCGTGTTGTCCGTCCCTCTCTCTCATATAAGTAAATAAGATCTTATAAATAAATAAACAAATAAATTCTAATCAGTGACATACACAGTGTAATATTAGTTTCAGGAACAGAATTCGGTGATTCAACACTTACATAACTGAAGACCCAGTGCTCATCATATCAGCAATTTATTTATTTTTTTAAAAGATTTTTATTTATTTATTTGTCAGAGAGAGAGAGAGAGAGAGCACAAGCAGGGGGAGTAGCAGAAGGAGAGAGAGAAGCAGGCTCCTCACTGAGCAAGGAGCCCGATGTGGGACTCGATCCCAGGACCCTGGGATCATGACCTGAGCCGAAGGCAGACCCTTAACGACTGAGCCACCCAGGCGTCCCTCATCATATCAGCAATTTAAAACCTCCCAAAAAACCAAGTTCCAGGACCAGACGCCTTTAATGGTGGATTCTACCATTCAGGGAAGAATTCATACCAATCCTTCTTAAACTTTTCCAAAAAACAGAAAAGAAAGCTTCCAAACTCATTTGCTGAGGCCAACATTACCCTGATACCAAAACCAGACAAGGATACCCCAAGAAAAGAAAATTACAGGCCAAAATCCCTGATGAACATAGATGCAAAAATGTTCAACAAAATACTAGCAAACCAAGTTCACCAATATGCTGAAAGGATCATATACTATGATCAAGTGGGATTTATTCCAGTAATGCAAGGATGGTTCACACATGCACATCAATCAAAGTGATACATCACATTAACAAAATGAAGAATAAAATCATGCGATCATCTTGAGAGATGCAGAGAAAGCATTTGACAAAATTTAATATCCATTCATGATCAAATTTTCAACAGAGTGGGTATAGCGGGAACATACCTCAACATGATAAAGGCCACATATGACAAGCCCACAGATAACATCACATCCAATAGTGAAAAGTTTCAGCTGTTACTATTTCCTCTAAGATTCTCTAAGTTAGGAACTTTCCTAATCTTTCCTAGCCATTTTTATTCAACATAGTATTGGAAATCCTAGGCAGAGCAATTACGCAAGAAAAATAAACAAAAGGCATCTAAATTGGAAAGAAGTAAAACTGTCACTATTTGCAGATGACATATAAGGAAAACCTTAAAGACTCCACTGAAATACTGCTTGAACTAAAGATTGAATTCAGTAAAGGTATAGGATACAATTATCAATACACAAAAATCTGTTGTGTTTCTATACACTAATAACGAACTATCAGAAAATGAAATTAGGAAGATGATCCCACCTGAAGTTGCATCAAAAAAAGAATAAAATACCCAAGAATAAACTTCACCAAGGAGGTGAAAGCCTATATACTGAAGACCATAAGAAGTTAAGGAAAGAAACTGAAGACAACACACAAAAATGGAAAGATATTCCATGCTCATGGGTTAGAAGAATTAATAGTGTTAAGTTGTCCATACTTCCCCAAACCATCTACAGATTCAATGCAATTTCTCTCAAAATTCTAATTCCATTTTTCACAGAAATAGAACAAAGGATCCAAAAATTTGTATGAAACCACAAAAGACTGAATAGCCAGAGCAATCTACAGAAAGAAGAACAATGCTAAAGGCATCACACTCACTGATTACAAAGCTAGAGTAATCAAAACCATCTAGTATTGGCATAAAAAGAGACACACAGATCACCAGAACTGAAGAGAGAGCCCAGAAGGAAACCCACACATCTATGGTCCAGTACCTTATGACCAAGGAGCCAAAAATATACAAGGGGGAAAGAACAGTCTCTTTAATCAACGGTGCTGGGAAAACTGGACAGTCACATGCAAAAGAATGAAACCGCACCACTATCTTACACCATACACAAAAATTAACTCAAAATGGATTCAAGACTTGAATATAGGACCTGAAACCATAAAACTCTTAGCAGAAAACATAGGGGAAAAGCGACTTGACATAGGTCTTGGTAGTGATTTTTTTAACCTGATACCAAAAGTAAAAGCAATAAAGAAAAGTGTGGGACTACATCAAACTAAAAAGCTTCCAAACAGCAAAGGAAACCATCAACAAAATAAAAAGGCAACCTACTGTATGGGAAAACATTTGCAAATCATAGATCTGATAAGGGGTTAATATCCAAAATATAAAGAACCCATGCAAACAGCAAAACAAAGCAAAACCAAACCAAAAAACAACAAACAACCGCACAAACAATAATTAAAAAATGGGCAGATCCAAATAGACATTTTTCTAAAGAAGACATACAGATGGTCAACACGAACATGAAAAGATGCTCAACATCATTAATCATCAGGGAAATGCAAATCAAAAGCACAATGAGACACCACTTCACACCTGTTAGAATGGCCATTATCAAAAAGATAAGAAATGATAAGTGGTGAAGATGTGGAGAAGAGGAAAACCCTTGTGCACTGCTAGTGGGAGTGTAAATTGGTGCAGCCCCTACGGAAAACAGTATAGAAGTTCCTCAAAAAAATTAAAAATAGAATGACCATGTGATCCAGCAATTCCCTTTCTGAGTATTTATCTGAGGAAAATGAAAACACTAACTCAAAAAGGTGTATGCACCCCTTTGTTTACTGCAGGATTATTTACAATAATGAAAACATAGAAACAACTTAAGTGCCCATCAGTGGATGAAAGGATAAAGAAATTGTGGTGGATACACACAATGGAATACTACTCAGCCATAATAAGAATGAAATCTTTCCATTTCCAACATGGATGGACTTTGAAGGCATTATGCTAACTAAGTAAAACAGGTCAGACTGAGAAAGACAAATACTATAACTCACTTAGACGTGGAACCTTAAAACAAACAAAACAAGAACAAAAAACTGAGTTCATAGATAGAACAGAGAGGTGATTGCCAGAGGTAGGGGGTTGGAGGTGGGAGAAATGGGTGAAGGGATCAAAAGTAAAAAGAAAATAAGCCCAATTATAGCATCTTTTTTTTTTTTTAAATTAAGTAAGCTGTACCCCCAACGTGGCTCAAACTCATAACCCTGAGATCAAGAGTCGCGTGCTCCACTGACAGAGCCAGCCAGGTGCCCTGAATACTAGCATCTTCCGATGCTCAATGTTTTGAGAAAGGCTAAAGTAATTTAACCTATGATATTTTGAGGGATATGTACATATTTGGTAAACTTAAAAAAGAAAGAACAGACTTCAGAGTCATACACTCAGGTCTGTATCTGGTTCTAATATTTACCATGACATTGAGCAAGTCACTTAACTTCTTTTTCTAAAATTTGATTTATTTATTTGACAGAGAGAGCAAGAGAGAGCGAGCACAAGCAGGGGGAGGGACAGAGGGAGAGGGAGAAGCAGGCTTCCCGCTGAGCAGGGAGCCCGACATGGGGCTCCTGGGGTACGACCTGAGCCGAAGACAGATGCTTCACTGACTCACCCACCCAGGTGCCCCTACTATTAGCCTCTTTTGTGCCTTGTTTCCCCAACTCCAAGGATAATATGAATATTTACTTTTAGCATAGCTTTTATTTAAAAAAATTTTTAAGAATAGTTTTTAGAATTAAATGAGATAGAGATCACTTAGAATAGTACCTACAACAGTAAGCCCTCAATAGATACTATTTTTTTAAAAAAAAATCTTATTCTGGGGCGCCTGGGTGGCTCAGGCAGTTAAGCAGCTGACTCTTGATTTCGGCTCAGGTCATGATCCCAAGGTCCTGGGATAGAGCTCCGCATCAGGTTCTGCACTCAGCAGGGAGTCTGCTTGAGGATTCGCTCTCCCCCTCTGCCCCTGCCCCTCCCCTCTCTAGCATATGCGTGTGCACGCTCTCTCTCTCTCTCTCTCTCTCTCTCTCTAAAATAAATGTCTTTAAAAAAATCTTATCCTGAACATTTGGCTGTTGCATAATCATGCGCATTGTAACTTTTCATATTTGGGCATTATCTATAGTTTACAAAGCACTTTTATACACATTCTCTTATTTGAGTCACCGATAATGGTCCTGGGAGAAGAATTTGTTTCTATTTTATAGAGAAAAAAAAAAACAGACTTAGAGAAGGGGTGTGTTTTGTTCAAGGCTTCAGAGCTAACAAATGATCTTCTGATTCTCAGTCCAATGGAGGAGAGAAAAAAAAAAAAATCCAAACACTGTAACAAGAGCCAAAGAAGGGCATTACATAATGATAAAGGAATCAATCCAGTAAGAGGATGCAACATTTGTAAATATTTACCTGGCCAACAGAGGAGCAACTAAATATGTAGAGCAAATATGAACACACCTCAAAGGAGAAATCAGCAGCAATACCTTGGGGGACTTTCATACCTCATATCAATGGAATCATTAGCCTCAGACAACAAGGTAATTAGAGGGACTTAACAGATACATACAGAAGCCTCCGTCCACGAGTAGCACATGGAATACACTCCTCTCAAGTGCACATAGAACACTCTCCAAGCTAGACCATACATTAGGCCACAAGTCAATAAATTGAAGAAGCCTAGAATTTTCCAAAATGATGACTGAAATCAAATCGAGCATCTTTCCAACCACAGTGGTATGGAAGGAGAAATCAATTACAAGAAGAAAACTGGAATTTCACAAACATGCAGATTAAACAACATGCTACTGAACAACCAATGGGTCCATGAACAAATCTAAAGAGAAACCAAGAAATACTTGGAGACAAATGAAAATGGAATACAGCATAGCAAAATTTATGGAATGCAGCAAAAGGGGTTCCAAAAATGGGGCACCTGACTGGCTTAGATTGTGAAGCGTTGTGACTCTTGATCTTGTGGTTGAGTTTGAGCCCCACATTGGACATAGAACTCACTTTATTATTATTATTTTTTAAAGATTTCATTTATTTGAGAGAGAGAAAGAGAGACTGAGCACAAGCAGGGGGAGTGGCAGGCAGAGGGAGAAGGAGAAGCAGGCTTCCCGCTGAGCAGGGAGCCTGATGCAGGGCTCAATCCCAGGACCCTAACATCATGACTTGAGCTGAAGGCAGAGGCTTAACCGACTGAGCCACCCAGGCACCCCTAGAACTTACTTTTAAAAAACCAGTGGTTCTAAAAGGGAAGTTTATAATGATACAGGCCTAACTCAAGAAACAAGAAACATTTCGTTAAATAAGCAACCTAACTGTACACCTCAAGGAAACAGAAAAAGAACAAAGGAAGTCCAAAGTTAGTAGAAGAAAGGAAGTAACATATCAGAACAGAAATAAATGAAATACAGACTAAAAAGACAATAGAAAGATCAACAAAAGAGCTGGTTCTTTGAAAAGAACAAAGCTGACAAATTTTCAGCTAGACTCAAGGTAAAAAAAAGAATGAGGACTCATAATCAGAAATGAAAGAGATGTTCCCACTGATACCATAGATATACAAAGGCTCATAAGAGACTACTACAAACAATTACACCCCAACAAGTTGAACAATCTAGAAAAAAAAGGATAAATTCCCAGAAACATACAACCTTCCAAGACTGAATCACGAAGAGACAGAAATTCTGAACAGACCAATCACCAGTAAGGAGATTAAATGAGTAATCAAAAACCTCTCAACAAACAAAAGTCCAGCACCAGACGGCTTCACTGGTGATTTCTACCAAATATTCAAAGAAAAATGAATACCAATCCTTCTCAAACTTTTCCACAAAAACAAGAGGAAGGAATGCTTCCCACCTCATTTTAGGAAGCCAGCATTGCCTTTATTAAAACTTGCCAAGATGCCACAAGAAAAAAAAATTACAGACCAGTATCTGTGATGAACATAGATATAAAAATCCTCAACAAAATATCAGCAAACCAAATTCAACAATACAGTAAGAGGTATGATCAAGTAAGATTTATTTCAGGGATGCAAGGGTGGTTCAACATCCACAAATCAAAGTAATACGCCACATTAACAAAATGAAGGATAAAAACCATACGGCCATCTCAACAGATGCAGAAAAAGCATTTGACAAAATTCAACACCCATTTTGATAAAAGCTCTCAACAAAGCAGGTATACAGAGAACGTAACTGAACATAATAAAGGCCATACATGACAAGCCACATCATATTCAATGGTGAAAGCCAAAAGCTTTTCCTCTAAGATCGGAAACAAGACAAGGACACCCATTCTTGCCACTTTTATTCAACATAATAGTTCGCCCTTGAACAATGCAGGGATTAGGGGTGCCAAACCCTTGTGCAGTTGAAAATCTGAGTATACTTTTGAATCTCCCAAAACTGAACTACTAATAGCCTACTGTTGACCAGAAGCCTTACCAATAACACAAAGAGTCGATTAACATATATTTTGAATATTATATATATTATGTACTGTATTCTTACAACAAAGTAAGCTAGAGAAAAAAAAATGTGATTAGGAAAATCCTGATGGAGCTAGAGTGTATTATGCTAAGCAAAATAAGTCAGTCAGAGAAAGACAAATACCATATGATTTCAGTCCTGTGGAATTTAAGAAACAAAACAGATCAACAAATGCGAGGGGCAATACAAAGAACAGAAAAGGAAACAAACTATAAGAGACTCTTGATGATAGAAAACAAACTGAGTGTTGATAGAGGGGCGCTGGGGGGGGGGACTAGCTGGGTGATGGGGATTAAGGAGGGCACGTGTTACGAGCACTGGGTGTTGTATGCAAGTGATGAATCACTGAATTCTCTTGAAACCAATATTGCACTGTATGTTAACTAACTAGAATTTAAATAAAAATTTGAAGAGAAGAAAAAAAAAAGAAAATCCAAAAGGACAATACATTTACAGCAATGTCTGTAGTTACTGAAAACAAAACAAGACAAAACAAAAAAACAAGAACATGTATTAAGTGGACCGACAGTTCAAACCCATGTTGGCCAAGGGTCAACTGTAGTACTGAAATCCTAGCCAGACCAATTACACAAGAAAAATAAATAAATAAAAGGCATCCAAATTGGAAAGGAAGAAGTAAAGGTCACTATTTTCAGATGATATATTATATGTAGAAAACCCTAAAGACAACACCAAAAAACTATTAAACAAATTCAGTAAAATTGCAGGATAAAAAATACATAAAAATCTGTTGCATTTTTATATACTAATAATGAACTATCAGAAAAATAAATTTAAAAAACAATCACATTTACAACTGCATCAAAAAACCCCAAATACTCGGAGATCAATTTAACCAAGGAGGTGAAAGCCTATATACTGAAAACTGTAAGTTAAAGAAAGAAACTGAAGACAACACAAGTAAATGGAAAGACATTCCATGCTCATGGATTAGAAGAACTAAGAGTGTTAAAATGTCTATACTACCCAAAGCCATCTCCAGATTCAACGCAATTCCTATCAAAATTCCAATGACATTTTTCACAGACATAAGGCAAAGAATCTTTAAAATTTGTATGGAACCACAAAAGACTCTGAATAGCCAAAGCAATCTTAAGATAGAACAAAGCTGGGGGCGCCTGGGTGGCTCAGCTGGTTAAGCGACTGCCTTCGGCTCAGGTCATGATCCTGGAGTCCCTGGATCGAGTCCCGCATCGGGCTCCCTGCTTGGCAGGGAGTCTGCTTCGCCCTCTGACCTTCCCCCCCTTTCATGTGTTCTTTCTCTCTCATTCTCTCTCTCTCAAATAAATAAAATCTTTAAAAAAAAAAAAAAAAAAAAAAAAAAAGATAGAACAAAGCTGGAGGCATCAGGCTCCCTGGTTTCAAACTCTATCACAAAGCTGTAGTGATTGCTGGCCTACTGGCATAAAAACAGACACAGATCACCAGCACAGAAGAGAGTGTCCAAAAGGAAACCCACACATCTATGGTCCAGTACCTTATGACCAAGGAGCCAAGAATAAACAAGGGCGAAAGAACAGTCTCTTTAATAAACGGTGCTGGGAAAACTGGACAGTCACATGCAAAAGAATGAAACCACACCACTATCTTACCCCATACACAAAAATTAACTCAAAATGGATTCAAGACTTGAATATAAGACCTGAAACCATAAAACTCTTAGCAGAAAAATTAGGGGAAAAGCTGCTTGACATAGGTCCTGGCAGGGATTTTTTTGGATCACACTCCAAAAGCAAAGGCAACAAAATCAAAAATAAATAAGCAAAACTACATCAAACTAAAAAGCTCCTGCCCAGCAAAGAAAATCACCAACAAAATAAATAGGCAACCTACCGCCTGGGAGAAAAGATTTGCAGATCACAGATCTGATAAAAGGTTAATATCCAATATATATAAAGAACTCATACAACTCAATAACAACAACAAAAAACAAACAATGTGATCAAAAAGTGGAAGGATTATCCAAATGGACATTACCCAGAGAAGACACACAGAGAGCCAACAGGTATGTGAAAAGATGCTCAACATCATTACTCAACAGGGAAATGCAAAACAAACAAACAAACAAACACAACAAAAAACAAAAACAACAACAACAATGGGATATCACCTCACACTGGCTAGAACGGTTAGTATCAAAAAGGGGAGAAATAACAAACATTAGCGAGGAGGTGGAAGGAAGGGAACCCTGGTGCACTGTTGGTGGGAATGTAAGTAGGTGCAAACACTGTGGAAAACAGTATGCAGGCTCCTCAAAAAATTAAAGGTAGAACGACCCTACAATCCAGCAATTTCTCTTCTGGCCATTTATCCAAAGAAAACAAAAACACCTATTTGAAAAGATATATGAGCCCGCATGTTCATTGCAGCATTATTTATAATAGCTAAGATAGGAGGACAACCTATGTGTCATGGAGGGATGAACTGATAAAGAAGATGTGGTGTATGTATATAAAGTGAAATACTATTCAGCCATAATAAAGAACGAAATCTTTCTGTTTGCAACAACATGGATGGACCCTGAGGGCATGATGCTAAGTGAAAGAAGTCAAAGACAAATACTGTACGACATCACTTTTACATGGAATCTAAAAAACCAAAAAACTGAACTTAAAGATACAGCCAACAGATTGGTGATTGACGGGCAGGGGGATGGGTGTGAAATGGGTGACAGAGGTCAAAAGGTACAAACTGACAGGTATAAAATAAGTAAGTCACAGGATGTAATGTACAACATGGTGACTACAGTTAATAACACTGTATTGCAAACTTGGAATCTGCTAAGAGAGTAATCTTAAAAGTTATAAGAAAAAAGTTTTGTAAAACAAGACAAAACTGGATTTAAACAGATAAGCCATACACCACTACTCAGGGGACTCAGAAAGTACAGAGAACTGCAAAAATCTGCACGGGAGGCTGCCCTCATATTCCTCGCAGAGGCTAAAGGAGAGCTTTGTACACTGGTGAGTGCGTGCACAGAACAGCATGTAAAGTGCTGGGCTCCTCTCTACTCAGAGCAGTGGGCACTGCATCACACTTAGGGGTACAGGAAGAAGCAGGGAGTTCCTGGGGGATACTGAAGAAGCTGAGGAAGAATAACAATGCAGGGTGTACGGAAAGTGCCTTACGGGTTTTCCAAATCCCTGGGCATGTACCATCTCATAGGTGTCTTTTGAGATCCTACAAAAAGTCGCTGCTGCAGCCAACTTCTTTAATTCAGTGGTAACCTCTGAGTCATCACTGTCTCTTGACCGTAATTCTGGGGGAGAGGAGCACATAAAATTGGTCTAATTTCTCTCAGTTGGGATGGTCCTTCAACTGTTGATCTGATTCACTAAGAAACGCTGTTACTGCGCCTTTAAAGGACTGCAAATGAATAAAGACAATAGTAACAAAAATAGGTAACATTTATTCCTCTGTGTTAGGCACTGTTCTAAGCTGTAAGGTGCAGAGTCAAGCATGGAGGCGTGAGGGTCTGGGATAAGCCCCAATCATGGAGAGCTTTGAAGCACAGGTTTTGGAGCCGCAAAGACAAGGGTTTGAAATCTGGTTCCAAACATTATCTGTGTCTCTAAGCCTCAGAGCCCTATCGGGATCCTAGCCCACTGAGATGCTCAAACTGATAGTGTAGAAATGCTTAAGTCAGTGGCAGGCACACAGCAGCTCCTCAATTAACTCATGATGATAATCATGAGGATGACAATCACGTTGGTGTTCCTTCCCCGGCGATGGCAATAACAATAACCAATACTGGTATAATATCAATCCCCAACACTGGTACTGTGCTTACCCCACGCCAGGAACCGTGGGTTACATTTACTTTGGAAGTGGGTTACATTAACTAATTCATTAAATCCTCAAAACAAGCCTATATAGGTACTGTTTTCAGGTCCACCTCTCAGATGAGAAAACTGAGGCACGGAGATTACATACCTTACCCAAGGTCACGCAGCTGGAAATGCAATAAAAGGAACAACAACCTTTACTAAGATCCAGTCTGTAATAAGCTCCTTACCTCCCTCAAATCCGCACAATAACCCGAAGGGTTTGCGGTTCCGCCCACTTTACAGATGCCAAGACTGAGGCTCGGTCCCAGGGCCGAGCCCGCACTCACCCAGCCTCCCGGATGCGACGAAGCACGACTCCGCAGTCCGCCTGGGGCTCGCCCTCCGGGTCCCGCGCCGGTGCCTCCCTCTCTCGCGGACGCCGCGCGGCAGAGCGCCTTCTCCTCCGCGGAGCCACAGCCTGCCAGGGTTCCGCCGCCGCCGCCATGGCCCTCTGACCTCACGGCGCGCCGCCTGACGTCATCACCGCGCGCCAGCGCTCGGGGAACTGTAGGGGGCGATAGGCGCTGGCGGCGCGTGATCCTGGGGCCTCTCCGCCGCGCGCGTAGGTACCGGGAGGGAGCCGCTGGCGCCCCGTTGCCGCCCGCACTGTGGGGTCCGAGCCCGGAGCGCTGGGCTGCCGGGCTACTCCGGCGGGTGGGCGGCGCGGGGACACTGAGGGGCGGGACCGTGGCCGAGAGCGCCTCTTGGCGGCCCCCTCCGCGCGGCGATCGCCGGCATTGACCCCCCACACATACACACACCTTTGCCTACAAATTCCCAGGAGCTCAGGCCAGACACCTCCCAGTGCCCTTAGCCCGATCCCGATCGCAGTGGTTAGCACCCCCTTTCCTGGCCCGCTGACTCACTGAGGCCACTTCCTATACCGCCACCTTCCTGCCTCCAAGCCATTGCCGGCCACTTCTTGGCTCCCTTGGGTCGTTATTGCAACTTCCCAGGCTGCCCGAGCCTTCTGTGGTCACATCCCAGCACCTGCCCTACCCCAGGGACATTATGGACCTCTTCTGGACCTGTCAGAGATAAGAGCTTGGACCTTGGCAGTGTAGGGCCCAGTCTTCTGGGAAGGAGGGATAGGGGGTTTCAGGCTGCTGTCCTTGATTCCAGTAGCTTCCGCGCCCCTCTCCGCAGGAATCCCATGAGTATGGCCCCATAGAGGGCTCACCTCAAGATAATCTAAAGCTGAGAAAAGATAGAGATTTTACAGTCCCCAAAGAGTCAGTGGGGTCCTCTCTAGGTAATTCTCTCTAGGAAAGGAGCTTTAAAAAGCTATTGTATTCCTGGGAGGATGAAAGATGGTGAGCAAGCATTTGAAACCCTGTCTCTGGGACATCAAGCTTGGACAAAGTCACAAGAGAAATACAGTTCTGGAGGGACCAAGGGGTTTCCTCGTGGAAAAATTAAACCCTGTTTCGTTTTTCTGGAGGGTTATCCAGACCAGTGTGGGGAGGTTACCGGGAGGCCAGTTTTGGCGTGGTGCAAGGATAAAGTTAACACTCTGAGTTGCCTGTGTCTCTGGAGGGAGTAAGCCAGAGACCAGGTAATTTTTAAAGAGTGCAAGAGATAAGTAGAGTAAATGATGCCAGGGTCCCTTCTGACTGAAATTCCATGATACTTAATCATCTCTTCTCTTGGAATTTGAAAGCCACTTGTTAAACTCCTATTTTGAAAACTTGCCCAGCTCTGGAATTCATGTTCAGATTACTTTTGAGCTGTCAAGGTGACAGTTCCTTAATTTGGGTTCCATTATTACTGCAACAGCCGCCTTATTTGTATAGCTGTCCTTGGCACACAGAGCTTTTTCACACTAGTTACTTAATTTTATCTTCTGTGAGGCATAACTGTTCAAAGAGACAGAGGAACTTGCTCTGAAGTCCTGCTGCACTCTCTTTTTTCTTCTGAAACAATTTTTCAACTTTCTAGAAGACTCTTTGTGAAGTATACCATTTGCCTAAACCTGCTGGGTCACATGCTCTCTCATGGGTTTCTGAAGTAATCTATTCCTTGTTTATTTTAGGACCAAGGCACTGATACTTGAACCGGAAGCTTCACAAAGTTGAAAAGAATCTTCAGAACGGCTTTGAACCCAGACAAGCTAGGAATCTCTTCTGAACACCACCTTCCGCATGCATCTCCCCGACTGGGCTTTCCTGGCCAGGAGCTTTTTGAAGAAGTCGTTCTGCAGAGAGCCAGAATGCTGATGCTCATGGAACCAGCTTAGTGGATTTGACTTTTCTGGTAGAATTCTCTTGCTTTATTATATACTCTCTCCCAGAGTTCTAAGACGTGTGGAGGTATTCAGGGCACCAAAGAGCCTGCAGGGAAGGAAGGAAGCACTTTCATGCTGAATGAAAACCAAGCAGGTGACAGCTGTGGCTGAAAACATTTAAACCTCTCACGCCTGGATTTCCTGGATCCGGGACACAAAGGAATAGTCGCTGCTGGGGTGCAAGAAGCGATCCCAGACAAGAAAACCCACATAAATAGAATGAGGGCAACAGGCAAGTAAATGGCCACCATTACCCCGACAGAGCCGACGTCAGCCTCCTGGTGAGTAGCAAGGCCTGTGTGGCTTACTTCCTGCCAGGCTGCTGGACCCATGTTTTGGATTAACTGAAAATCCCCAGCCAGGCTGTCTTGATTTTATTAAGGGGGAGGGGTGGGGAGGCATTTTTTTCTCCGAGCAGGCGAATCAAGCATGTGAGCCATTTCTCTCCAGAGCTGCCGGGTTGTGACTTTGCATTGTTGGAGCAAGTCGGGCATTGCTGGTAGATTGCAGAAAAGATGGCCATGGCCGGGTCACACGGTCGGCTTTGGTGACGGTGTGGGTGCTGTAGGCTTCATTGGTAAGAGACGAGAAATGGCTGCACATTTCTAGTGGAACTGCACCACTGGAAGAGGTTTGGCCAGTCCGCTTCTTGAAGGGTATTATACAACGTCTGCCTAAACTCAGCTTCCACTCAACCCCAACTGGGTTAAGCCTCTCTCGTCAATTGCTTCAGCAAACATTCATTGAGGAATGAAAGCAAAAGGCATGGTTTAAATAGAAGGAGCAGGACTCGGTGACCGGTTATGTGCGCGGAAGGCACAAAGATGGAGTTGTTCAAAATGACACCCCGGTTTTCTTTTGTGTGCCTGAATGAGGGTGCTTTCACCCAGAGAACACAAGGAGCGGGTAAACGGGGGCCCGGCATTGGGGTTTCTGATTGGGGTTGACACGTTTTTGAGGCTTTTTGATCTGACTTGCCCTGCACTAGAAACAGAGTTCTCACTTGTCATCCGGAAAGAGAAGGTGGGAGCCAGGGAGGGTGTAGGGGGAGGGTGTAGATCCAGCGAGAAGAGTGCGGGTGACAGAGTGGTCACAGCTCCTCCTCCTTATGCTCTAGCCTGATGGGTGTGCTTTCAGAGAGGTAAAACCCAGGCCCAGCCTTTGGGGAGTCTGCTTTGTGTGTCGTAAACAGGTGAATTATGGTTACATTGCAGAGTAGACAGAGTCCTTTGCGAAGAACAGGGGGTTATGGAAATTGAGAAGAGAGATTCCTTTGCGTGGAGGAAATCAGAAGTTTGATGAAGGGTCGTGTCAGAGTTATTCTTGACATACTGTTAGGGTTTTGTCAGGCAGAGAGGGGTTCCGGGCTCCACTGTGAACTCTCATGAGCCCCGTTTTCCCATTATAGACTCCCTATCCTGCATTGAAACTGTGTGTTTACTGTCTCCCTTTGATGGCCACGGCCCCAGGTCTGGCAGAGGGAGAGCACACCGTCAGGTCTAATTTACTGTTTGTTAAATGAACACATGAATTTCTGATCCAAGGGATATTTCCGGAGATAATCGTGCCCAGCAGCTGTGAGGCGGGCAGCTAAGACATCCCCTAACTATTTTATTATCAGAGCCTTAAAAGACAGCATCCCAAACCCTATGGTTGTATGGTTAAGGGCCCGTGTCTCAAGAGATGGCCCTGGGTGCTCTGTTTCTCCTCCAGCTACTCTTCGGTCTTTTTGGCCAGACGGCCTGACGGCTGGATTGAGGCATATTTTTAGTTTGACTGGACGGCCCTTGCAAAATGGTTTTTCTTATCTGTTTGTAGCTACTGGGTTCTTTCTCCCCTGGGGCCACCAGAAGGCTTCTCAAATACTGAGTAATGAGCCCTTCTCACGCTGGGAAAGAGGAAGCTGTGTTTTCAAATGCCTTGATCCCTGGATGAAAGGAAACATGGCTCCGTTCTGTTCTCTTGCCAGGTGGAATTATTTTTTCCTTTATGATGGTTCAAAGGTAAAGGAAGAAGGAGATCCAACCAGAGCTGGTATTTGTTACTTCTACCCTCCTCAGGTAAGCGCCCCAGCGGGTTACTCTTCCAGGGGTGGGGGGGCCCTACGTCCTCCGAGTGGTGGCTTTTCAAAAGTATAGCATTGACATTGGGACAGTGTTCTTTGCATCACCCAGGCATTTGACATTTCTGCCCTCTTATCCTTAGTTGTACTATTTCTCATTGTTCTGGTCTTGAAAGCCCCAGACAGCTCAGCACTTCCATCCTCTCTAGCTCTCTGCTACCATCCTGATTTTCTGTCTGCCTCCCCTTGCTCCCGGGTTTTCATCAGCAAAAACACTTTTTTAAATTAACACTTTCAAATTAAAAGTGAAACACTTTTTTAAATTTTTAAATTTTTTAAAATTAATTTTTCTTGAGACACTATTTTTTTTAAAGATTTATTTATTTGAGAGAGAGAGTGCGCGTGTGTGTTGGGGGAAGGGCAGAGAGAGAGAGAATCTCAAGCAGACTCTCCGCTGAGCTTAGAGCCCAACTTGGGGCTCTGTGCCACAATCCCGAAATCAGGACCTGAGCTGAAACCAAGAGTCAGATGCTCAACCGACTTAGCCACCCAAGCAACCCCTAAAACACTTTTATTCAAAGGTATACAAAAGCAAGAAGGAGAGTATCACAAGCCCTCATGAACCAGTTAATTAGTAACAATAATTCCTTAATATCATGTGGTATTTATATTCAAATTTTGCCTTCCTGTCTTAGAGGTTACTTAATCAGACCTTGCTCCTTCCATTCCTCCAGCCCTCCTTCCCTCCTCACCTGCCCCCCTCCACTTCCTAGTCACGATCCAAACAAGGTCCACACATTCCATTGCTTCTTTTGTGTTTTAAGTCTCTTTTATTGTGTACCGCCCCTCACCCACCCACCCAGCCCCTTTCCCCACTACGCCACAGAATTACTGAAGAAGCCAGGGCATTTGTGCAGTAGAATGTCAGAAGGTCCCACATTCTGGATTGGCCTGATCACTTCCTCAAGGCCGTGTCGTTTCAGATCTTCCTTCCCCTGTAGTTCCTTTACACTAGTAGTAAGATCTAGAGCCTCAGTTAAGTTCCAGTTCGGTTCTTTTAAGCAAGACTTCTTCCTGGGGGTGTGTACCTTTTCTGTTGCATTACAAGATGTCTGGCTGTCCCGCAGGTTAGCTAATCTAAGACCGATTAGGAGGTCTGTGTATTTGCTCACGTGGTCATGCTCCCACTTGGGTAGCTGGGATGAACCTAGGCCACTCTGGCCACTCTGCAGGGGATCTGAATAGGGACCAAAGGCTCCCGCTGCTACCCACGCACGGGCCACAGACTTTGCCTGACAAGGGCCCAGGAGTCAATATTGAGGCCTTGCCAGCCACGGAAGGTCGACATCACACTCTCTTCTTTGTTGTTGCTATTACCACCCTTAACTATGAAAACCACGCTCAGCTCCCGGGCCATCTGAAACCAGGCAGCAGCCTGGATCTGGCCTGCCGGCTGCAGTCGGCTGTGGCCTCAGCCCCTGCTTCAAGGGATGCCGCACGAGTTCGACAGTTTCAGCTTCCCCTCTGGACTTTGCTGCTTCCCCACAGACCCTGCTCGAACAGCAGGAGTTGCTCTGTAGCCAGATTGCGGGCGTCGTGCGCTGTATCTCGGACATCTCCACCTCTGCTCCTGCCCTCGTCCGTCTGCGGAAGCTGAAGTTCGCCATAAAGGTGGATGGAGAGTACCTTTGGGTAAGTTGGCCGGACAGAACCCACGCCGCCAGGGTCGCCTCCGCCGTGAGTCATCTGTCTTGGTGATGAGTGCTGTGTCGCCAAGGTGCTCTGGAGCCTGGGACCCCTCTGCACCCCCAGGGGCTGCGTGCGGGACTGTCCACGCTTCCCCTGTCCCTCTCTGCAGGTGCCACCGTAACCGAGGGCTCTCCAGAGTATTTCTAACCTGTCCTGTGTTGCACATGGCTGCTTTCTTGTTGCCTTTGAGAGACTTCAGCCAGCCTGTGGAAATTCTTTCTGCCCTGTGATGCAGGTCAAGTTTTCAACCTCTGTTTTTTCTCCCCTGTACTCTCCACACTTACAGGACAATGACCCAGAAACTCCGAGACATTGATTTATAGATGTTAGGTTTCAAAGAACCATTAAAAAAATAATGAAAACTACTCCTTTACAGTTGATGGCACCATATACACTAGGGTCTTATTGTCCCATGCCTACGTTTATTTAAAACTGATTTCTGAGGTGAAAGGATGCTTAAGTGTGAGGTGGTGTATTCAGCTTTGTGGGTATGCCTGCCAGCGTTTTACGATGGTGACCATTTTCTCACGTACCAAACCACTGAAGGAATTTTACAGTAAACACTTATATAGACTTCCTAGGTTCTACAGTTACCATTTTATTATATATATTATTTATTACAGTCACTTTATCACGTCTCTCCATCCCTTCATCTTCCGGCAATCCAGTTTTTATTTTAATGCTTGCCAAAATTGCACACACTAGTATACGCCTCCCCCCGCTCCCCGCCCCCCGCCCCCAGTACCTCATTGTGCATAACATTAATTAGAGTTCCGTGGTGGTTTGTGCTTTTTTTCCTTTGGGGGTAAGAGTTACATACGCTGAAACACACAAATCTTGAGTGTACCACTTAATGCATATGGACAAATGACGCTCCGTGTGACAGAGGCCCATCAAGATACAGAATATTAGCATCACTCTGGGCAGCTCCCCGACATCCTGTTAATTCTCACTCCCGAGTCCCAGGCAACCATCATTCTGATTTTTTCCCACCACAGATGAGTTTTGCCTGTTCTAGAAGTCACAGGAGTGAAATAGTACGTGTAGTATTCCTCTCCGCAGGCTTCTGTTGTGCGTGTGACCTTGTGGGGTGCGTATCTGCAGTTCCTTCCTTTTCATTGTTCACCAGCATTGTCTGAATGTCCGTTGTCTGGATCTAGTGGTCTGCTTACTCACTCTCCTTTTTCTAGATACATGAACCGTGTCTAGTTAGGAGCAATTAAGAATAAGGCCCCTGGGGGGCGCCTGGATGGCGCCTGGGTGGCTCAGTCGGTTAAGCGGCTGCCTTCGGCTCAGGTCATGATCCTGGAGTCCTGGGATCGAGCCCCGCGTCGGGCTCCCTGCTCAGCAGGGAGTCTGCTTCTCCCTCTCCCTCTGCCTGCTTCTCTGCCTACTTGTGCTATCTATCTGTCAAATAAATAAATAAAATCTTTAAAAAAAAAAAAAAAAGAATAAGGCCCCTGGGAGCATTTCTAGACATGTCTTGTTGTAGATACCACTTTTCATTTCTCGTGGGTAAATATCTAAGGTATAGATTTGCGAGGTTACAGGGTAGGTGTATGTTCATTTTATGAGAAACTGCCAGACCTTTTCCCCAAGCGGTTTTACCATTTTGCACTCCTACCATGTGTGAGAATTCCAGTTCTTCCACGTCCTTGTCAACACATGCTGTCCGTCTGTTCAGTTCGAGCCATTCTGCTGGGTGTGTAGTGATATCACATTGTGGTTTGCATTTACATTTCCCTAATGACTAAGGATATTAATGGCCACTGGTCTGTCTCTCTTCGAGAAGTGTCTATCCAAAGCTTTTCTGCCCATTTTTAAAATTAGGTTTTCTTTCTTTATTTAGTCTTGTGAGTTTTTTCTATATCCTGGATATCAGCTGTTTGTCAGATATATATTTTAATTTTTTTTTAAAGATTTTATTTCTTCATTTGAGAGAGAGAGAGAGAGCACAAGCAGGGGGAGAAGCAGAGGGAGAGGGAGAAGCAGACTCCCCGCTGAGCAGGGAGCCCGACATGGGGCTCAGTCCCAGGACCTGGAGATCATGACCTTAGCCGAAGGCAAATGCTTAACCATCTGAGCCACCCAGGTGCCCCTGTCAGATATATATTTTAAAAGTATTTTCTCCCAGTTTGTGGCATGCCTGTCAATTTTCTTTTTTTTTTTTTTTTAAGATTTTATTTATTTATTTGACAGAGAGAGACACAGCGAGAGAGGGAACACAGCAGGGGGAGAGGGAGAGGGAGAAGCAGGCTCCCCACTGAGCAGGGAGCCCGATGCGGGGCTCGATCCCAGGACCCTGGGATCATGACCTGAGCCGAAGGCAGACGCTTCACTAACTGAGCCACCCAGGAGCCCTGCCTGTCAGTTTGCTTAATGATGTCTTTTGATGAGCAGAATGTTTTAATTTTTTTCTAAGTTTATTTATTTAAGTAATCTCTATACCCAACGTGGGACTCAAACTCATGACCTGGAGATCAAGAGTCACATGCACCCCCAGAATGTTTTCATTTTAATGAAGTCTAACTTGCCAGTTTTATCCTTTGTGGTTATTGCCCTCTGTATCCTGTCTGAAATCATTCCCTACCCTGTTGGAGAAGACATTCTCCCACTTTTTGGGCAAGCTTCATAGTTTTAGCTTTTAAACTTAGGTCTGTAACCCATCTTGGATTAATATTTGTGCGTGGTGTGAAATAGAGGTCAAAGGTCCTCTTTTTCCCTATGGTTATCCAGTGGTTCCAGCACCATGGTTGAAAAAACTCTCCCGCTTGGATTCCTTTGGTTCCTTTGTTGACGATCAAGTGACAACTGCAGTGGGGGGGGGGGGGTCTGTTTCTGGGCTCTCCTCTTTTCCATCGATCTATTAGAAGATCCCATCCAAGTACCGCACTGTCTTGAAATCGGATAGTCTAAGTCCTCCAGCTTTATGCTTTTCCAGAACAACTTCGGGTATTTTAGGTCCTTTGTAAGTTTCCCTTGTAGAATCAGTGTGTCAGTTTTTGAAGGAAAGATGGCAGATGATGATTAGAGTTACATTCAATCTATAGATTAATCAGGGAAGAGGTAAGCAGTGACCATCTGCCAGGCTGTGGATTACATCAGTGAACAAAACAAAGATCCTGGCCCCGGGGGGGAGCCTCCATTCAGAGGGAATGCGTCTGTTTTCTGCCAGGGTTTTTTTGTTGCTTTAAGTTTCTGGTGATTCCCTCAGGAAAGATTCCTACAGGTGGAGTCACTGAGTGAAAGAATACAAACTTTCTTCAGGCTCTTTACACATACAGCCAGATTCCTTTCTGGCCGAGCACATGTAGCAGTATTCCGGGGCTCTAGAACGGTGTGATGATCGGTCAGTTCCCTCCCCTTGCCACTTGACCCAACCGGGGAGACGAGAATGCCATTCATGAATCGGTCGGAGTGCCGTCCAGTGTTTGTAGTGAAACCCGCATTAAGCATCCAGTGCCCAGATAACAGTCCTGATAATGTAAGGGCTCAGAAAAGACATCAGCATTGGTTAGAGTGATCAGAATGGGCACCACGAAGGTGCTGGAATCTGTGGCAGGCACCGAGGGGACAGGAGAGCTGTGGACAAATAGGAGAAAGGAGGGCATCCCAGGTGAGACAACATGAGGAGATACAAAAAGTACTTGTCTTGGAGACCATCGCTGGACGATGTGGGCCTGGGGTAGACCCATTGGTGAGTCAGTGAATTCGAGCTCTGCAGAGCCCCGGGTGCCGGGTTTTCACGCTTGTACTAAAAGGAAAATGTCAGTCTTCTGGTTTCCTTCTTTCCAGGTCCTGGGCTGTGCTGTGGAGCTCCCTGACATTAGCTGCAAGCAGTTTCTGGATCAGCTCATTGGAGTCTTTAATTTTTACAATGGGCCTGTTTCTCTGGCTTACAAGGTATGGAGATGGCGAGGCGTTTTCAGCAAACCTGATGTTGCCAGAACACAGCGTTACTCTAGGGGCTGTTCTACTTGGCATAAATACAGCATGTCTAGCAACAAGGTCAAGGGGCCTTGGAGCCCCTGTCAGATGCCTTTGTTCCCCAGGGGTGTAGGTCACATCCACTGCAAATGTCTGTCCCCATGTCCTCCTCCCTGGGACTGTTGGAAAGAGCAGGTTGCCACCCGCCCCCGCACGTGCGCCCGGTCTGTGGTGGCTGAGTTCCCAGGGGGCGGCAGGTGGGGGGTCTCGTGTGCATAGGAGGTTTAAAGCGGGCCCTGCCTTCTGGCCACTTTCCTGTGTGAGGAACGAGTTTTGTAGGAGTAGGGAGCCTTGCCAAAGGGTGTGTCTCGCGGGATCTCAGACGCTGACCTCAGGTGGCTCCCGTTTTAGGACCGCTCTCAGGAAGACCTGCGCGCTGAATGGGACACCTTCATTGAACAGATTCTAAAGAACACCAGCGATCTGCACAAGATATTCAGTTCCCTCTGGAACCTGGACCGAACTCAAGTAACACCCTCATCCCCCGTACCCATTTCATGTAAAGAACAGAGCCCGCGTCCCAGACCCACACACTGCCGTCCCAGTGCCCTCTCCCACGACTGTTGGCAGACGGTATAGAGAGACAGTGCTGGAAACGGCACGAAGTATATACCGTAGAGGGGGTGTTACTTCGCTAGTGTCCCAGAAGCGTGGAACTCTGGCATCTGGGGGTCCCCGTCTCTCTTGATAAGGATATTGTACGATTGCCTTGTGTTCTCAACATCAAAAATGCCCAGTGGTAACATTTTAAAAACGAGGTCTCTCTGTCTGGGAGAGAGTGCTTGGGAGCCGTTCCATCGGCCTCCGGCTGCTCGTATGGCCGGCCTGACCGCCTGTTGCTCTGTGGCCTTGATCCTGGTGAGCATCACATCCTCATTGTCAAGGGCCAAAGGGAGACGCGAGGCTGTGCCCCCCTAAGAAGCCCCCGAGGAGATGTGTGGGCCGTGCGCGTGTCTCACTGCAGGAGCTGAGAGGGTCCCTTCAACAGGGATGTGGCGTCGTGACTCTGCCTTCACAGAGCCCGACTCCGGCTAGAATTGGGGGCGGGTTTTCCTGGCTCCGGTTGGGAGAAATGTTCGAAGTGGGCCCCAGAGCTTTGCCGAATGGCTGGCTGGGCCCGGGCACTGTCTCGAGGATGTGAGAGAGGAGCGTCAGCTCCAGAACTGGCTCCGTTGCCACGGAATTCTGATGGCGATGGCGTCGCAGGTTCTAGCTGCCAGCAGGAAGCAGGAAGGAGGCTTTTCGTCACTGCTGGCGACTCCTGACTGGGTTCAGATCCTTCTCTGGTATTTTTAGGGACTTGTAGGCAGCTGACTCCTTACAAGGACCCTGGAGCTGAGGAGTATTTCTCTGAGTGAGAGCCCGCGATGTTTTCATTGCCTGTTACGGGACAGAGTTATGAGGCCACACGAAGCCAGCTAGCTCTGTGGCAGCGGGGCTTGTGCTCCGGAGGGAGGGGAGTCGAGGGGGCGTGTGGTTTTACCTGGCGCCGCAGCCTGTGTTTGAGGGGTAGGCTCTCCTGTCCGCTGCCTCCCGGTCTCAGTATCGAGTCAGGGTCTGCTGAGCGGAGACCTCCCTTGGCCCCTATGAGCGGCCATAGGCCACATTCACCACACCTTCCTGCTTCTGCAGAAGCCGCCCTGTTCCAAAAACTTGGCATTTTGCATCGTCTGCAGTTCTGGGTATAGAGAGGTGGAATGCAGACCCACGACGTGACACAGATCTTCCCACGTGGTACCTTCTCCTTTTCCCCGGTTTTGGCTTAGCACCCGTCCCTCCACTCTGTAGAGCCTCCCCCCGTTCCCAGCTTGGCTGGTGGCGAGCATGCTCACTTGTGGCTGTGCTTCTCGCCCTGCACAGGTGGAACCCCTGTTGTTGCTGAAGGCAGCCCTCATTCTGCAGGCCTGCCAGCGTGCACCTCACATTCTAGCCGGCTGCATCCTCTACAAGGGACTGTGAGTAACGCCAGACCCCTCTCCCTGTAACACAGAACTGACCAGTCCGGTCATCTCCAGGTCACCCGTGGGGAGCTCCGTCTCTGCCCAGTTCCAAGAAGGCTGCTTTGGCAAATATCAGGTCGTTTAGATTTGACCTAGGGGACATACTTGTCTTTCAGCAAAGCCGGGAAATTAGAAATTATGTCCAGAAAAGGGTTAGGAATATAAAAGGCAGTTTTGGAGAGATCCACGTAAGTCTCAGCATGGGGCATCCCCAGGTCGCCAGCGGCCAGCACTGTAGGTAAAGGGGTATGGAAGCCTGCCGTGGGCCCCTCCTGCTGCCCGAGGCTCCGGGGCACTTGGCTGTCGCCAGTCTTGCAGAGTGGCCGTACCTGCTTCTGCTCGGGCTCCTGCTGGCGTCTCGGCTGGGTCCGTCGCCCGGCTGGCCTCTGAGATCTCAGCACACCTCTTCACGTAGTTGGAGGGCATCGGAGCGAGCCCGATGCCCTCAGGGCCCCTCCACACGTGGTCCAAGGCAGCTCTCCTCCTGGGGGCCCGCTGCTTGCACCCAGAGCTTACTGATGACTGGATGAATGTGTGACTGAAGAAATTCTGGAGGCCTGACGGGCTGGGTTTCCAGTCCTGGCCTCACCTTCCCGGCCCTGTGACCCCAGGCTGGTTGCTTGCTGAGTTTTCTCTACCAGGAAAGAACGAAATGAGAGGGCCAACAGAGAAGGACCCACTGCTTCCCAGTGGCCCTCGGCACAGCCCACCATCATGCCTTTCCCCTTTGCTCACGATGACGGTTCTGAACCTGCTCGTGGTGCCTCCAGGCTCACCAGTGGCATGGCATCAAGCATGATGTTTTCCTCCCTTGCTCGTGGCACATTCTCATACACCTAACGTGTGAACAGGGTCTCATTGTGAAAAACAAAAAACAACAAAGAAAAAACTGAACCAAGACAGAAACACACAGAGCGCAGTTCCCAAGTTCCTCTGAGCCCAGACTCACTCTTAGCAGGTGGAGGCACGTCCTTTGCTTTTCCCTGTGTTTCCGGCACATCAGCGGACATTGCTTCTGTTTATTTTTGCCGCATCCATAAATGGGATCACAGGGCTCCTCAGCGTGTACGGTAGAGATTTCTCTGTCAGTCCATGCTGGTCTACTTCGTTCTTAGAATCGCCGCACACCTTTTGGTGTTAAGGCTGTGCCATGATTTCCTTAATTACTCTCTGTTCGATGGGCATTTGTGGGGTTTACCCACTTCTGTAATGATTTTCCCATTTTTTCAATAATCAGTACTCTTCAGCATGCATCTTGGTACAAGGCAGATCAGAGGGTTTGGACATTCTGAAGTTCGGTAGGAATGGCCAGAGTGCCCTCCATAAAGGGCTTTGCCAGTTGAAACTGCCACCGGCTGTGTCCCCAAGATCTTTTTTTTTTTTTTTAATATTTTATTTATTTATTTGAGAGGGAGAGCAGAGCAGGGAGCCCGACACAGGGCTCAGTCCCAGGACCCTGGGATCATGACCTGAGCCGAAGGCAGACGCTTAACCGACTGAGCCACCCAGGTGCCCCCCGCCCCGCCAAGATCCTCACCAGTTAGGGTGTTAGGAATCTTTCCAACTCAGAGTCCTATGACGTATTTTGTCTCACGGTGTTTTTGTTCCTGTGACCTAGGATTGTTAGCACCCAGCTCCCACCCTCCCTCACGGCCAAGGTCCTGATTCGCCCAGCTGCATCTCGGCACCAGGTATTGTAAAGCCCCCTCACCCAGCTGGGACACTTTGTCCAGAGCGTCTATTTTTAAGCAAAAAAATAGAATTTTGTATAATGCAATTTCAAAGTATTTTTTAAAATGCATAAACTTAAAGGAAAATATGCCTCAGATTAACAGTATTAGCTTGTGGGTGAGGGAGTTATGTGATTTTTTGGGGGGGGAGGGGGGAATTATATAGAGTAAAATTATATAACTTGAAATACGAGTTTTTTAAAAAGTCCCTAAAAAAAGAAAGAAGGCCACATCATTTCATAGGAGTGCAAGCTATGCTGGCTAGAAGAGTTTTTGGTTTTTGTTTTGGTGGCTTATTTTAGAACCTTTGGTTGAACTGTCTGGAAAGCTCTTTTGAGAAAATTCCTAATTTGGGAGAAAATTAGGATTGTCACCTCGATTGTGAATCGGAATAAGCCAGAGAGCTCTTGCATAGCCTTTGGTTTAGGTCAGATCCTTTATCACGAGGGTCACGGGGCGTTCACATACCTGTTGAGCTGGTACGTTCCACACCAGGGCTGTGGCAGGTGCAGGGATATGGTGACAGATGTGTTCTCCGGAGGCGTAAAAGGTTAACAGAAATCCTCGCTTTCCTTCCCAGAGGGAGGGAAACAGCAATCAGAGTGTGAAGCCTGATGCGCGTTTGGGGGGGAAGCTGCTGCTTGTGCAGGGTGCAGGTTCTTGCCTGACCCCAGCCGTGGTGGTGAGCAAGCAGCTCGGGGGAGCTTCTGTTCCATCTGCTTTGCTGCTGGCGTGTGGTGGGGGCCAACATTCTGGGCCTGGCTAAGTTTCCCGAACAGATGGCCCGGCGCAGTCATGATTGGGTCGGGAGGAGAAAGCGGTCCCCGGCGCCAACTTCTGTGTGTGTTTATTTGCAGAGAAGACCTGCAGGAGGGGGTGGCCCGCAGGAACGGGGTGAGTGGCAAGGTGCCTCACTGCATCTTGAGAACGCGGTCTTCTATGCTGCCTGTCCCCTACACAAGTCATGGGAGAGGCCAAGCAGTCCCGTGGGTTATCTCATCTGTTCATAGATTAGGAGAACAGACGAGAGCTTTCAGGACAAAGCCATCAGAATCCTGATCGTAAGGCTCATGATTTTAGATGTACCTTCTAAATCTCTGTTTTCAGATGCTCCCTCCCTCATTGTTACGAGGCTGCTCAAACTAGGTCCAGGGGATCCTGGTTAGGAGGGGCTAAGATAAATGGCAGCGGCCAGAAAGACCTTCTGCAGGATGTGGAGGTGTCCCTGAGACGGTTATTTTGTTTTATTTTGAAGCCCAAGTTAGGGCAGATCCCTGTTGTCAGTTGGAAGTGCTTTTTTCCAGCTTTTATCTGTTTTTGTTTTTGTCTTTTTTTAAGTGCCACTAGATTTTCTTCCCCCCAAAAGTCACTTTGCTCCACAGTGAGGAGTAAAGCTGCTGGTGAGGGCTCCTTGCTTGCTGAGCACGGAAACGGTAGCTATGGGTTTGTCTTTGGTTCTGGGCTGAGGAGCATGTCAGAGCGCTCCTCTCTGAGCAGGCGTGTGGGTTGGATGCGTCCCCCCAAAGTGCGGTGACTGCCCCTCCATCTTCCCCGGCCCAGAGCTGAGCCCTGTCCATGTTGCTTTGTGATTCCAGGAGTGGCGCTCCCCCCGAATGTCCAGATCATGCCTGTGTTCCTGACCAAAGAGGAGGCCACCAGTCTCCACGAGTTCCCAAGGGAGCAGGCAACGAGGTACCGGAGCCACAGGGGTTCCCGGTAGACCGTGCTGGAGGGACTCCCTCACGTGGGTGTATGCACACAAGCCCCTGGACATCCTAGCCTTCCGTATGCCATATTCCCCGCGCTCTGCCGTGGAAGGGGCATCTGGGACTCGAGCATGTAGAACAGGCACCTGGCATCGTGAGACGGCTGTGGGTTTCAAGTCCCAGATCTGTCACCTGTCAGCTGTGTGACCTTGGGCAAGTCCATTCCCTGCCAGAGCCTTAGGGTTTTCGTCTGTAAAAGAGACCCAGTGATAACCTACTCCATGGGCTCGGTGTTAAAATTGGAAATAGTGTACGTATGGTATCCAGTCCAGGCCCTGACTCAGAGCAGACTTGCACATGGAGCTGGCTCTCACGCAGCGGGCCCTGCTGTCTCCAGCAGGTGATCTGGTAGCACCGTGTGAAGCCCTGAGGGCCAGACAGTGCCTTCCTTTCACTCCTGTGGTTTGACCACCAAGGCCTCTTCAGCTCTGTGGCCTCGGGCACCCACTTGTCACCAGTGGCCCTGCTTTTTAGGGAAGCGGTTCTTTAGTGTTCTCCAGGGAAGGGCACCTGCCCTGCATTTGGCCGGGCGCCCCTCCCTCACGTCTGCCTTGTTTGCCAGCCCTGCTACAGCGCCAGCCGGACTCCAGGAGTGCTCAGCCCAGCAGCACCCACAGCCTCGGAGCACCGCTGCCCCAACAGACAGCGCCACTGGCCACGCGGAGCCCACGGCCTGGATGCCGGCAGCCACTCCCAAGTCTGCATGTCCTGACGTAGCATGGCCAGATGGCAAGGGGGAGAACGGGCTCTTGGCTGGCCGTGATCTGGAGAACGTCAAGCCTGCAAAACTGCACAGCCCTGCCAGGGACGAGGGTCCCGGTCTTGGCTACTCCCTGGGGAAGGAACTTCGTCTGCCCTTGGTGGGGCAGGAGCCAGACTTGTCTGCCATCCACATTCCAAAAGCTCAGGAAATGGCAGCAGCCTCAGGTTATTTTGCCCTCCCGAATATGGGCGCCCCAGATGGTGGTGGTCCTGCCTTTGAGGAATTTGTTGGGGACTCTGGTGACCGGGAACCTGAGCCACCTGATGGCCCGCCCGTGGTCGTGGCCATGGCCATCAGCAGCCTCCTCCCTCCGTCCACTCCTGAGATGCTCAGTCAGAACGGAGCCCTGGAACAGCACGACGACCTCCCAGAGGACAGCAGCCTAGCCCCCTTTCCCGGGGAAGACCACCTCCCCAGAAGGACGAGCAGGGCTCGGTCACGGCCTTGCTCAGACTTGAGGCAGAGAGGAACCACACTGCCCGTGGGGGACCAGGGCGTGGAGCAGCGTGTTCGGGTGCACGACAGTTGCTCAGCACCTGGCAGCTCAGACTTGGCAGAGTCTCAGGACGACTATGGTCCCTCCGCACACGGAAGTGCCCCAAGGTCAACCCCAGCATCCTGTGTGGGCCTCGTGCCAACGAATCTCTACACCCACAGTGTTAACGGGCTGGTGCTGTCCCTGCTGGCCGAGGAGCCGCTGCTGGGTGACGATGCTGCCATCGAGGAGGTGGTGAGTGTGTGCAGGCCTGGCTCCCGGGAGCGGGGACGAGCAGGGCAGGTTTTCCCCTCCGGCAGCACCGCGCAGGGCTGCAGGACCTTGTGGGCCATCCCACCTGCTTTCCACGTGCGGATGACGGTCGTGCCTATGGCCTGGCTTGGCTGGGGGTGAGTGAGTCCAGTGCAGCGCACAGTGCTGGGGGCAGAGGTGTCCCACTAAGTCAGTTCCCTGGCCCTTTCCCACTTCTTCCGTTTTCCCAGAGCGCAGGGCAGGGATGCTCTGGCCTCCCCCGCAGCAGCGTCGGGGTGCTGACGGGCCCTGCCCTTCAGGTGCAGTGCGAGATGGGGAGCACGGCCAGGGTGGTGCCGCGGCCACCGCCACCAGCTCCGGTGGCCTCCCTTCCCAGCCTGGGCGGCTGTAGGTTGTGTGTGGCCTGGAGTCTGTACTCTGCCCGAGTCACAGCCCGGGTGGGGAGTATCCCAGAAGGCTGTGCTTTCCCTCCACTGAACCGTGGTGATCTGTGGCCCCTTCCTAGCGGGTTTGGGACTTCTGAAATGCTAACGGGCTCCAGAAGGCTCCTCTTAAAGCATTCCAGCCCCTTCTGCACTCGGGGCAGCGTGAACTGGCCTTCTCGCAGCCTAGGCCCACGCTGGAGCCCCAGTTGCTATAGTAACAGCCTCGCCTGGTTGGCAGGGAAGTGGTAGCAGGAAGAACAGGAGGTTGAAATAGCTGCAGGGCAAATGGTGTCCTGGGGCTTGCCTTGTTTCTGTTCTTAAATCTGTATTATTCTGAGGTGATCTTATTAGCATGCAGGGCTCAGGCTCGGTCACCTTGGAGCTTGCAGAGGAGGGAAGGCAGCTTCCTCTGCGCCGAGCCCCAGGCGAGAGGCTGCCCCTCTCCCGGCCTGCTGGCTTATCTCCGCTTTCCACAGTCCGCACAGCACCCAGTGGTGGTTGCGTTACTTCCTGCACCTCCTTCCCCGCAGCTGTGAGGGACTTACCCTCCCCGTTCCGCCAGCACCCCAGGGCCCGCGGGGTCGCAGTGCTCCATCTCTTGTCTCCCTGACGATGCCTTGGTACTTGGGGCCTCTTCCGCTTCGCCCCAAGCTGCAGACAGGTTATTTTGAAGGCCCAGCGTTTGGATGCAATGAAGTTGGATATGCTATCTTTACCTCCCCCCGCCCCACCCAAAAGAAAGAAAAAGAAAAAAAAATAGCATCGGCTGCTCCTGAGGAAGGAAGTAAATTAAAATGTAGTGTGTATTCAGTGGATGCTAAAGCCTTGACTCTGCTATTCCAGCCAAGCCTGAGCGCAGCACTGGGGGTAGGCACCGTAACTCCCGTTTTACCAGGAAGAAGACAAAGTGGAGGGTCCAGAATCCTGGCTTGTTCCTTGTCTCCCTGCCCCCTCCCATCTGCTCCCCCACTGATCTGACCCCGGAGTGATTGGCCTTGGTTTGTCATGCAGGACTCCTGTCCTGACACAGCGGCCTCCCTGGGCTTTCGTGCAAAGGAGGGTTTGGTGTGGGACGGGCCCCAGGAAAGAGATGCAGTGTAATGAAAAAGAAAAACTCTTTTCTAAAAACAGTCGGGAGTAACTAACTTTGATCAGCTTGCTGGTTTGAGAGCGGACTTTATTGATCAGGCCCGAAGGCTGTCTGTTTTATAATTGGGAGAGATCTTTTATTGCCTTTTTGTCCTGGAACTGCATACAAAATACTTGACCTGATTGCCCCTCTCCTGCTGTCAAGAAAAGCAGGTCCCCTGCAGCATGGTAAACCACAGTTCAGATAGGACAGTGAGCTCCCCCACCACTTTGAAAGGGCTCCATGATCATATTATACACCACCAAGGGACCCTCGTGTCATTTGCCATCTTGTCTTTCAGTGGATGAACTGCCACCTCTTTATGTTTGCTGAGGGTGGGGACGGGGAGCTTGGTGGAAGGGGGTGGGCGAGGGGAGCAGCCAGGAGAGGTTGCCCATGGGTCCGAGAAAACAGTACGCTCACACCAGGGGGCAGCATAGAGCCACTGATGGTTTCCTGCTGGAAACCCAAGATAATCTTACTGACCTTCAAATATAGGGATCAGATCCCTTATTCATTGCTACAGTGGGACTTGGAGCTGTCCGTGTACAGTAGATGAGGCCTGAGGTTAGTGCCAGGGTATTAGTGTAAAATACTTCATGAAAATGCACCCCTCCCCCGTGAAACGGGTGCTTTGGGAGAAGGTGTGTTATTCCGCACATCATGGCACACTGACATTCAAGCCACTTGCTTTACTACTGACTAGAAGCTGGAAGATCCAGGAATTAGCCCGGCTTCGTGTCTCCCGGGGCTGTTGTGAGGGTCATGTGTGTGCTAGTGTGTATCAGGGCTTGGCAAATGTTTAACGTAAAGGAACACCTGGCGCGTGTTTTCAGCCTTATACAGTTTCCCGGCTCCACTGCTGTGGTGCAGTCACCATAGACAACATGTAAATAAACGGAGTGGCCGTGTTCCAGTAACACGTCGCCTGTGGATACAGAAATCCGACCTTCGCTTTCTTCCTTCTCAGCTTTTCTGTTCGCCTCTATTTTCTGATTTTTCTACAATTTAAGAAAGCATCAGAACATAAGGGCGGCGCCTGGGTGGCTCAGCTGGTTAAGTGTCCGACTCTTGATTTTGGCTCAGGTCATGATCTCAGGGCTGTGAGATCGAGCCCCGTGTGGGGCTCCGCACTGGATGTGGAGCCTGCTTAAGATTCTCTCTCCCTCTGCCTCTCCACCCCCCACGTTCGCTCCCTCTCTCTCTTCCTCTCTCTCTCTCTCAAATAAGTAAATCTTAAAAAAAAAAGAACGTAAGGGCAGGAGTTACTTCTCTAAAAGCAGGTAAAAACACCAGTCAGAGTCCTTTCTGCTACATCAGGTGGCCACTCGGGTAATCTTCGGCTCGTTATTTCCTAAGCACTGGCCTGCTGAGGTTAACCATGCCGCCCCTTTCCAGTACCACAGTAGCCTGGCGTCCCTGAACGGGCTGGAGGTCCACCTGAAGGAGACGCTGCCCAAAGACGTGGCTGCCTCCCCCAGCAGGACGTACAGCTTCACGCATTATGACCGCATCCAGAACGTGCTGACCGGTAAGGAGAGGCGCATGGGGCCTGGGTGCCTCCTAGACGGGTGGGGGTGAGGACTCGGGGCCGGCGCCCCCAGGGTTGGTGCTGTGCCCAGAGCTGTGGACGGCAGTTAGGATGCTGCTTTCTCGCTTGGGAGCCAGCTCCCACTGAGTTTAGAATTCGACTGCAAACACTTCCTTACTCATTTGTCTTTTTTTGGTTGTTTCTCCAACATTTTGAGAGAAGCACACACATGTTCAAATATCTGTGATAAGGTCTGCCTTGAGATTTTGGTATTCATGGGCAGACACCGGTGCTGCTCATTCTCTGTCTCATGTGGCAACCTGAAGGGGCCCAGCACCCTGGGTGCTGGCTCTCATGGCCCTGAGCCCCCTGCTCTCCCTGTTTATAGTGCTGGGGGTGGGGAGGGCGGGGGAGGAGTCCGCTACCCACAACTTCTGTGTCCTCTTCCGGAAGCAAACCTGCCACAGGCGGCCACCCCCCAGGACCGCCGCTTCCTACGGGCCGTCAGCCTCATGCACTCGGACTTTGCCCAGCTGCCTGCACTGTACGAGATGACTGTCAGGTGAGTGTCCCCCCCCCCCCCCGCCCCCAGGTTATTCCTTAAGTCCTGCACCCAGAGCCGCCTTCCCAGGGGTCTGGGCCACAGCCTGATTCATAATGAAATGAAGAACATTCCAGTGATTCTCTTTAAGGCCTCCTTTTATCCATTCCCCTGCCCACCCACCGTCACCTCCTCTCGTGGGACAGAGGGCTTCTGTCCATTGCCAGAAGCGATGCCTGAATGCCGCTGCTCCCTGCTAACGTGGGTCGCGTGCTCACGGAAACGGTCAGGGTGGCCCGAATCGAGGAAGTAAAATGTTTGCCTCCCCTCACCCGTCACACACCCAAAAGATACCCACGGGTTAGTCTGGTGTCTCTTACTCCAGGTTTTGTTGTTGTGGGGTTTTCTTCTTTTCTTAGAAAATAGAGATTGTTAGTATTTTAGTTATTTTAATTGTTTTTCTTCTAGAAAACAGGATCACGCTAATGTACTGTTTTACAAGTTCCTTTTTTCACTCTATTGTATATCCTAAGCATCTCTCTGTCAGTAGGTACAGATCTGTATATTAGTATTGTACTTTATAGTATTTAACCAACTGAATCCTACTTTTTCTCCCTACATGCTTCTCTTATGAAACTGGTAGGAGAAAATAAGGCAAGTTAGAGGGTCAGGAGGGGAGGGTGTGCTCTGTGTTCGTTATTCCACTCAGTCCTTGGAATGATTTGGACAAGTGCATTTTTTGTCCTCATGGTACAGATGAGGATACTGAGGCACAAACAGGGTAAGTGGCTTGTCCCAGGGTCACAGTCTGATTAAGGGGCAGGATTTGAATCCATGTCTCTGACTCTGAAGTGCACATTCTGTCCACGCGTTTCCAGCTCAAGGGGGTGGGGTAGGACGGTCGAGAGGGAGGGGTGTGGGCTCTGGACTCCCACAGACGTGCACTGGGGCTTCGACCATCACGGCGATGCTGTGCCAATGCCCTGCTCATGGGGTTTCGGGTATCTCTGCCGCCCAGGACCATCTCCAGCCAATACTTCAGTATATCTTTCCACGAAAATGTGCCTTCTCCGGCTTTAAGTCCAAGCTGCCCCAGGCTGGCAACCTAGATGAACGTGTCCAGTCACGGCTTTGGGAACCGGTTGCACTGGGGTGCGTGGGGGTCTGTTTTGGGAGGGATGGAAGTAAGTGAAATGTCAGCCTGTGATCCATCAACCTCCTCGTGGCCCTGTGGTACTCCGCCTTCCTTGGGGCGGAGAGGATTCTAGTGTTGGGATACATGACTTATTTTAATAGTAATAGAAACAGCGGCCACCATTTCTTAATCTCTCACCATATGCTAAGCAATTTATATGTATTTGACTTATCTAGTCTCTTAAAAAATCTCAGGGACGGGATTCACTGTTGTCCTATTCACTTTACAGATGTGGGACTTAGAGCTGGGACTGAGAAAGGATGCGTCACTTAGCCAGGGGCACGCAGCTAGGAAGCCCCAGGGCCGGGATCCGCACCCCGGTGTGGGACCCTGGCTCCATGCTTGTAACCACCAGGCCGTGGCGCCCCCTCTCCATGGCTGGGATGACTGGCCTGTGACACTTCCTGCTAGTCCGGGGAGTGGCACAAAACACCTTGGCCAGGGGGGCCCTTCTGGCCCCTTGTGCTCCCAGAGGGAGACGCTAGAGGTGGATGGGAATCTCCTCCCTCCTTGCCTGGACGCAGAGATCCCAGTGAGGGGGGCCCTGGTGGTCCCTGACTCCACCCTCTCTTACTAGATTTGGGGAAACTGAGGCCCAGTGGAGAAATAGAGGCAGGCAGGATCAAGGAATCAGCTGGTTGCCTGGCCCTGGGGTCGCTTCCTCCCTAGTGGGTCCTCCTTTGCATGGGACGCGCATCCTTCCCTCTGCTTCTGTGACAGGTTTCCTGTCGCTTTATGTCACAGCCCGCTCTCCCTGCCCGCACTCCCTTCACTCGTCCAGCCGTCCCCCACGATAGCCTGGCAGCACCGCCCAGACCCGCCTGTCACCTAGGGCCCCGTCTGTCACCTGGGGTCACAGCGCCACCACGTGAGAGCATTTGCCATAGCTGCTGTTCCGTCAGCACAACGTGCGGCCATCCATGCGGCCATGCGGCTGTGCCCACCTCGGGCTCTGTGCCAGGGCCACCGCACGCTGTCCCAGCGTCCAGTGAGTGGAAAGGAAAGAGAAATGGTGATGGGCGCCGAGGCCCGGACCTCAAGTGCAGATGCTGAACCCTGAGCCACGGCAGACGCACCCCGGGGCAGTTAGAGTCGTGGGGCCCCCGTGGCGCGCCTCTCGAGGTCCCTGTGGTCAGAGGCCTGCACAGGCGGCACAGGACGGTCATCTCTCCCCGTCCATGGTCATCCCCCCCGCCACGGTCATCTCCCCCGCCGACGATCATCTCACTACCCCCCCCACGGTCATCTCTCCTCCACCATGGTCATCTCTCCCCGCCCCCCCCACAGTCATCTCGCTCCCCCGCCACGGTCATCTCTCCCTCCCCCCCCCATGGTCATCTCCCCCCCCACAGTCATCTCGCTCCCCCCCCACGGTCATCTCGCTCCCCCCCCACGGTCATCTCTCCCCGCCCCCCCACAGTCATCTCGCTCCCCCGCCATGGTCATCCCTCCCCCCCCCCACAGTCATCTTCCTCCCCCGCCATGGTCATCTCTCCCCGCCCCCCCCAGGAACGCCTCCAGCGCCGTGTACGCCTGTTGCAGCCCCGCCCAGGAGACCTACTTCCAGCAGCTGGCCGCGGCGGCGCAGAGCTCCGGCTTCCCCAGCCCGCAGGACAGCGCCTTCAGCCTCCCGGGCAAAGCCAAGCAGAAGCTGCTGAAGCACGGCGTGAACCTGCTGTGAGCCGGGCCGCGGCGGGAGGCTCACCACCCCCCACCCCGGGAGGGCACTAGCGGCTTGACGACCAGCAAAGGGAGCTCTGCCTTCTGCAACGGAAGAGGGCCCTGTGTTCTCTCTTGCTTGGCCGGGTCCCCTGTCAGGAACCGTGATGGTGTGTGTTTGTGAACGCCTTCTGTAGCCTGCGGTTGGAGCGGGTAGTTCTTCAGGTCCGCAGGCCCAGAGCGATGTGGTAAAGGACTTTATTCCACTGGCCACGTCGTACCGAAGACGGGCAGGGCCAGCTTGTGGGCCTGTCGCTCTGCGTCTGACGCCCCCAGCGTTTCTCCTGCCCTTCCCTTCGGGGCCTTAACTAGTGCCTCGAGCGTTCAGGTGGGTGTTTGCTTCCATCCACAGGGGGTGGAAGTCACCCGCAGGTGGACCGGGGCTCCCACACCTCCAGTGGGGGTGCCTCAGAGCGGTCCTCCCGGGAGGTCTGGACACTCGATGCAGGGAGGCAGGCGGCGATGCCAAAACCAGCTCGTCTGCATTCTTCTGGAACTCTATTCAGAACCAGGAGCCTGTTCTTCGGAACACCCACGGCGGGGGGCGGGGGGGCAGATCTTGGTGACGTGGAAGGGAGCCTGGGGCTCTGAGGCAACTCTGAGCCCCAGGGTGCCGAGTGGGCTGTGCAGCTGGCCCCTCTTGAGTGAGTGTCCTCACCGAGGAGTTTCCCCAGTGTCCGGGGCAAAAGCAAAGCTGTGCTTCCCAGCGGCGGCCGTGTAAAGGGCGCAGCGTGCTTGTGTGCCCCTGCCCGTGCTGGAGGCAGCCGGGGAATGGCAGTGTGCTGCGGGCCACAGTACGAAATACTCACCAGAGGCTTAACTGTTTACCGGGAGTACCTGAGACCCCATTTGAAAGCTGCAGTGTTAATAATTTCCTAACGGTGAACCAGTGTCTCATGCTGACGACAATGTCTTTTTCGTGAAACAAGTTGCCAAGGGCTAAAAATAAAACAGCCAAAAATGCTGTTGAGTTGTGAGTAATGCTAACGTGTCTAGTGACAAAGTTAAGGTAAGGGTAAGATATTTTACGTGTGTGTGTGTGTGTGTGTGTGTGTGTGTGTGTGTGTGTTGGGCACCTTTCTCTTCGCCGTGCCCGAGCCGGTGCGGGCAGGTAGGAGGGATGCACTACAGACCGGTGTGTCCGCGAGGATGACGGGCTGCGGCCACCGATCCGCCTTCAGCGTGGCTGGCCCCGCACACCAGGCCCAGTTCCCTTTCCTCCCTGGGGTCCCTCCCGCCACTGGCTGGCCTAAGAGGGTCATCTTCCCAGATGGAGGAGGGTCATACCCTAAGCTAGGGTACATGCATACTGTCCTAATGCTCTGCCAAGTTCTCCAAGAAAAAATTCAGTACCAGCCTCTGTGCCACCCGGTCAAGGAACCTTCCCACAACTGACTGACACGTAACATGGCCCTTTTCGGTTGTGGGGTTATTTTTAAGCAGCCAAACTTTTCCTTTTGCTCACCGGGGCTCCAGAATTCTGAAGTCCCCAGATTTGAGCTCAGTGACATTACAACCTGTCATGTGTTGAAACGGGGACAGAATTTGCAGCCCAGAACCCATTTTCATCTGCCCGCTCCCAGCTCAGCTAACTGCCTGAGTTCAAGGACTCTTTCAAACCAGATCTGTTTCATGAGAAAATCGCTTGGCTGTGACTGGGCCCTTTCCTAGATGTCATGCCATCTACAGACATCTTACTGGGTCTGCTTTCAGAAACCTCTCTCCCCATCTGCTTTCTCAGAGCTGCCATTGAGCCTAAAAACACTCAACACAAAATGCCTTTGTTTCTGAGAGTCCACGTTCTAGGCAGCCACATGCTTCCTCTTTAGACCTTACCCCCAAATTAAATCTTAATCACTGGAGAGCATGAGATCAACACAGCAGAATGCGAAGACCCACACACAATGGTCATTTCAAAATACATCCACAAATTCTTCACTACAAATTAGGGACCTACCTCCTCCCTTGAGTGGGGGCTATACTTAGTGATTTGTTTCTAACAAATAGAACATGGTAAAAACGACAATATGACTTCTGGGAGCAGGTTACAACACACGTGGTGGCTTCCATCTCTCTCGGTTCTCCTCCTTTGGGGGAAGCTGACATTCAGGCAGCCCATGGAGAGGCCCTTGTGGTGAGGGTCTCCTGCCCACAGCCATGTGAAGGAGCCTTCTTGCTCCAGCCCTGGTCGAGCCTTCAGATGAGTGCAGCCTTATGAGAAACTGAACCGGGACTGTCAAGCTAAGTTGCTTCCGAATTCCCAGTCTTCCAAAAGTGTGTGACATAATAAACGCATGTGGTTCTGAGCTACTGTCTGGGGGTCATTTGTTATACAGTGAGAACTCATTAAGACACTTGTATGCCAGTATCCCATCCACCAAACTAGGTTCCTTACAGCTTTGGCACAGGGGGCCCTTTAGCCAAATGCTGGATGAAGCTGCAGGCTTAGATCCCAGTTACCCCCTTTCCCACTAGGGAAAGCCGGGCTGGACAACAAGATACTGTGAGTGCTCCCTCAGCTTGCTTCCTATGGCTTCCAGAGCCTGACGTTAATGGCCAGCTGGGCCCCCCTTCCTCTCCTCTGGGCCCTGCCCTGGCCCCTCTTCTTACCCCAGCCTCCTTGGTGCTTCCATGCAGGCCGCCCTCCTCTGAAAGTGGACGGCCACCCAAATGGCCCCAAGCCCCCAGCCTTCCTGGCCCCACCCCGGCCTGCTTCTCTGGGAGGCCCGTGGAGGAGGTGCATGGGCCCCTGTGAAGCTTTCCCCTGCAGTTTGAGGAAACTCCTCGGGTGGAGGAGGGGTATGGGCAGCAGCATGGGGGAAGCTGGGCAGGTCCCTCTGGGTGATCATTCCTCAGTCCTAGGATGCATGTGCAAGAGCTGGGGGTCAGCCTGGAGAATGGCCTCCCCTGGTGTGCATTTCCACTGTTCCCGAAGCTTTGAACAGCCTACCGTCACCCCAGCCCAGTGCTCTGGGCTCTCAGCTGTGGCTGCTTTGGCACATTGCCCTCTGGCTCCAACTTGCCCTCAGCCAGTGTCCCCCAGCACCAGACCAGAGAAGACAGGTTCATAAAGTCATTTGTGCTGTGAACCTTCTGCTCTCCACCAAGATGGGACTTTACAAGTCCTATTCGTCGTGTATGGAAAAGGACACCCCCCCCCCACCCGAGTCTCATCCACCCGGATTAATTCAGAAAAGCTGGAGTCCGCAAACATGCACAGGCACACCCCCTTCCCTTTGTTTCTCTGGTCCCGTTTACTTTCTGCAGTGGCGCTCAGCTCTGCGACCTCAGCGGCAGCCTTGACCGTGACTGGGGCCCAGAGGCCACTGGAAATGCAATGCTCAACCCCCCGTCTTCCTGTTCAGTACTGCAGAGGTTCTGGTGGCTGTGAGGACATCATTTCCTGACAGTCCCAGGCCCATACCCTCAAAATTAGCACCTAGATTTGAGGCTCCCCAGAGCGGGGGCCCTCCTGCTGGAGTGGGCTCCATGTCCCCAGGGTGGTACTCCCCCAGGGAGGTGGCGTTTGCAGGACGGAAGCTGCCCTGCCTTGGTTTTACAGGTGACACCAGAGTGCCCCCATCTCCCTGGACAACAGCCTCATGCGAGCAGGGAACACACGGTGGAGAGGAAGAGAAGGGGTCTGTTTTGGGTGAGTCCATGCCAACTGCCCAGCGTTGTCGACTACTTGTGAATCTTCAGGATCAAGTTCCCATGGTGTGATTAATAGTGGCATTCAGATTCCTGCTGGGAAAGACCTCTGGTCCCTAGGGAGGCCGTGGAGCCTAATCAAACTGCCTCCGCACTGGAGGGAAGCATCCGGGCTCACTGGCTGTCACCTTGACACTAGCACGTGGAGCCTGGCGGCCGTCACCTGCTCCAGTATCTCTCTCGAGTGTTAACCCCACAGTGGTCCTTCCCGAAGTGGCTGACGTGCCCTTCACACCCCCACCAATACTGCTTTCCTAACACCCCACCCCGCAGAGCTTTGCACTGTGTGAGTGGTGGCCCCCAAAGGTACCGCTCCTCATCCCGGGCACCTGTGTTACCTCAGAAGCTAAAGGTCCTGCTGGTGTGATTAAGAATCTGGAGATGCAGAGAATATTCTGGATCACCCCAGTGCCATCACAAGACTGCTTATCAGAGAGGCAGAGGAAGATGATTCACATTGAGAGGAGGTGACGTGGAGGCGGAGACGAGTGACAGGGCCACAAGCTAGGGCCACTAGATGCCAAAGGAGGCGAGGGATGGATTCTGCCCTGGAGCCTCGGGAGGGAGTACCACTCTGGTGACGCACTGGTAGGGGTCCAGTGAAGCTGATTTTCAACTTGGGCATCCAGAGTGTGAGAGAACGCAGTTCTGTTGTTTCGAGCCACTCCACCAAGTCTGTGGCAGCTTGTTAGAGTCGCCACGGGAGACCAACACGCCCGCCTCGCAAGCGATGTGTGTGTCCTGGTGGGGCCCTAGAGCACAGGTGGGGCCCTGCCACCGCCGAGAAGCCCTGCGTGCTTGCAGGGGTGCTGGGAATACATCCTGGGGCAAAGGGGAGCTTTGAAACAGGGGAGTGACTGGATCGGACTCTCATGAGAAAGATCACTGGCTCCTGAATGGACGAGAAGCAGGGCAACGGGAGGGGGATGTCTCTGTCCCCCCCCACCCCTGGGCCCTCGTGAGGAGACTGGGGAGGGCAGGGTGTACGATCAACACTTGTCAGCTGGGCTGAAGAGGAAGAAGATTCTCTGGATCTTTTCTTAATGCGTTTGTTGAATCTGGGAAGCTTAAGGTAAAGGTTCTCAGGGCTTCGAGACTGAAAAAGCACATTTCCTCTCTGTTTACTTTCAACGTCCGCACCTGAAATGAGCTTTCTCCTGGGAATAAAATCCCAGGCCCCCTGGGCAGGGGGAGGGGGAGACAAGCAGCCCCCACCTCCCATGTGCGGGTGAAAAGGCACTGTGTGTGTCTTCCCTCCGACCAGCCCGCAGGGGCTCCTGTGGCAGTGGGGGCACGTGGGCCCCGGGCTCGGCTCACACCTCTCTGACTCACTGCCGTGGAAACGGGGCCCAGGGACTTTACTTCTTGGAACCTCAGTGTCTTCTTTGACATGGAGAGGAAAAGGCAATTATGTAAAGGTGTGGCATATTGTGGGGGCCCCCAGAACGTGGGGTTCAGTCAGTGTCCCAAGAGGACAAATGGCCCCTCCTGGAGGTCCCTGTGCCAGCCATGGAGGTGAGGCCTGTACGTGTGACTGGAGTTCAAGAGGCTGCCGGACCGAGTGCTTGGTGCCTGGCCTCTAATTCCAGCCCGGCCTCCAGCCGGCCACAGGGCCTTGTCCACGACGACTGCCGCCCTGAGCCGCCGTTCTCTGTGTTACATGCACACCACTGTCTCTGCTTACCCCAGTGTGGGCCCCAAGGGCTCGTGGGATACTAATATAGGCAGAGGAATTTTCTAGAGTGCACAGAGCTCTCTGTACCCAAGGAAGAAAGCACTCTCGCCTTAGGTCTGGGGTGGCTGGTGCATCGGATGTGGGGAAATGGGGGGAAGGGTAGGTGATCAGAAGGTAGGACCGACGTGTGTGCCTGGGAAGGAGGCAGAAAGTAAATCCATCTCTGTGTGTGTTGCCTCCTGCCACCTAATGCTACAATCTGCTTGAGCATTTCCACTGCCATCTGTCAGCAGCCCGAAAATATATGGCCTTATTCTGTCCTGTTGCCTGTGTTTACATCTGGTTAGCAAGACTTAGCAGGGAGGCAAATCTTAGGGGGAGGTTGCTGGCAGCAGGGCCCGATGGTCCTCACAAACCGCATTTTGTACTGAGCCTTTGCTTTGATTATTTACATTTAAAAAATATGTATGGAGCACTTCCTCTCCACCCAGAATGCGACATACTGTTATCTTCTTCGAACCTCACTTTACGCCTGTGAAGGTAGGCATTAGGCCCATTTTATAGATGAACCTCACAGAGTGGGTCAGGACTTTTTGGTGGCGAGGGATAGCAACCGCAACTCAAATTTGGCTTCAGAATAAAAAAGGGAGTTTATTGGCTCGTGGAACTGGCAAGTAGCGCTGGTTCCAGGCAAAGCTAGGTTCGGGACTCTGGTGACCTCCACACTTCCCTCTGTGGGTTTCACTCTCAGATTTTCTTTACACTAGATCCCCACCTATTCCGCATGAAAAGTAGCTTTCCTTTCTCACTGATCTTTGCCAAAGAACGGATCATGTCCACAGCCCTGACCCAATCCCTGAGTGCTAGGAGTTTGGAAGGCTCTGATTGGTCAGGTCTGGATGGTGAGCCCAGCCCAGGCCTGACCCAATCCCTGATGTCCAGGAGTTTGGAAGGCTCTGATTGGTTGGGTCTGGATGGCGAGCCCAGCCCAACCCTGACCCAATCCCTGAGTGCCGAGAGTTTGGAAGGCTCTGCTTGGTCGGGTCTGGTTGGTGAGCCCAGCCCAGCTGCTGCGGCTGGTCAGATCCTAGAAACCCAAGAACTAAGAATGGGGATGCTGCATCTTGCAAGAGGCTCAACAGGGTACTGTTGGAGGAGAGTGTTACACAGAGCGGCCATCCACTAGAGACCCAGGTTAGGTGGCCTGGGTGTCACACGGGAACACAGCCCAGACTTTAACCTGGAGCTGGCTGGTTTCAAAGGCCTTGTCACTTGAGTGGGCAGTGACACTTGTCCCCAGCTACACATTAGAATCAGGGCAGGAAATGAGTTAAAACAAATACGGAGATCTGGGCCCCACCCCCTGAACAAAGAAATGAGATGCTTTGGGGGAGGGTGGGGTGTGGGCATGAGTAGTTCTTAGAACACCCCAGGTGACTGTATTGTGCAAAGTCTAGAACTGGTGGATTAGGTCACCTTTCCCGTCCCTGGCTATATGCTGTAGGCCATTCAACATTACAAGTGTAACCCAGAACCCAACCTGGGCGAATGCAGGGGGATAGTGAGCAGGTGCCTGGGAGCCCTGGTACGTGACCTTGTAAAATCTGGGCGTGAAGGTGGTGCAGGCTGTCAGAATGGAAGCAGGGCTTCTCATCTGAAGCGCGGCGGGCACGCTGGCTCCCCTTTCTCACCTTAAGCATCCTTAGCTGTAGCGTGTAAATTATTTTAGCAATTGCCTAGTTGGCAATGCACACTTTAGGAGAGCGAGAAACATCTCAACCCTGGGCAAGTGGTGCTCCTCCCTGCCGCTTGCTGAGGGAGCCCAGCCAGGACTGCGGCTGGAAGCGGGCTTGCTGGGAAAACACCAGGCAGCCCGGCTGCTCCTGGGTCTCCAGGCCACCCATGTCACCTACCTCTCTTTAAAAGGGAAAATTTCAAAACATACCTACTGAGGCACCTGCTTCTTCCCCTGTAGTGAGGCAGTGGAAGGAGCCACCGGCTCCCCTGGCCACCTCCCTCCACCACTGCTCAGATGGGCTGACCCGCCTCCTCCTTCCCGCCCTGCCTCCTCACCTGCTCAGAACCACTATGGCGGAAAGGGGACCCTCGCTGCTGCTGCACGTACCAGTCACCATCTCTGCAGTGGGGCACAGAGAGTCTCCCAGAGGCTCCGTGACTTGCCCAAGGTTGGGTGGGAGCCAGCTCCTGGCACGGAGTCCCGAGTCCCCCCCGCTTTCCTGCAGCCACAGTCCTCGCTCTCTGCCCCGTGTGCCACTTAGAGTTCCTTACGTTCCACGGATCTGCTCCTGTCAGCCCACACCGGTTATGAGACCCGCGTTTCTGCCTCACTCACCGTGTACACCAGCGCTTGTAGGGCCCCGCCCGTCTCTGCGACGCGATCCAAACTCCCAGCAGCTCCGGCCACGTGCCCCCTCTTCCCCAAGAGACCACTGGCGCAGTTCACTCCGGTTTTCAGCAAGGTCCTTTATTTATCTCCTGTTCCCCCAAGCACGGCACATGAGCTCAGGTAGCCGGGTACCCGTGTGGGCTGTGGGCTTTGTAAACGGCGAGCAGTCAGTATGTATAGAAATCATGCACCTCGGTGATTCTTCGACAAGATACTTAATGAGTAGAAAGATTTCAGGTGTGTTGGAAACTGCTGCCCTGTCCTGCGTTCTGCTCACGGAAAAAGATCGGTGCAGAGATTTTACTCAAATGGAGACAGGTTTTCTTTGCTCACTGGCCAGTAACTGCCTAGGGCGTCTCGGGTCATGGTCACTTCTGACGGCCGCTCCTCCCGTCTGTTCCGACGGAAGCTGTACGTGTGACCAGCTGTACATCCCCCGTGGCTCCGTGGCTTTATAAATTGGACACTGCCCGTAATACATGATTCAGAAAAGGCATCTCTAGGATGGCTGGAGGCCACTCTTGCACACCTCAGCTCGCAGGAGAATGTTTCCAGAATTTGTGCCTCCAGCTGGCCACGTCCTCCACAGGAGACCAGAAAGCCAGCTCCGCCACTGTGGGTCTTTTGGGTCTGTAGGTCTTCCCAAAGGCTTCGCTCACACCCCTGGCTTAGGTCGCCGTCACCCGGCGTGCACCCCTGCGCAACGGCAAAGACATGGGGCCGACACCTCCACTGTCTCGGAGTCCAGCACTTGAACATTTATGTACAGACAAATAAATGGAAAATCAGAGGCAACAGAACTCCAAAGCAAAAGAGACACTTTTTTGGTCAGATCGACGATTCCAGTCTTGCCAGAGGAAGGTGTTGCTGGAATGTCACGGGCTGAGCGTGCGGTCTCCCTGCACCACAGCTCCGACCAGCCACCCTGCTGGTCTGAACGCTCATCACCGTGGACTCGGAAGCAGCTGCATGGGGAATCTTCCTGGCCCGGTTTGGCAGTAGGGCTTCTGTCGGCAGTGAGGTGACTGGATCACACGTTCGGCAGCTGATCCGTGGGAGCCCCGACTTGGCTCTCGAGGACACCAGCCTCGGCTTGGAAGGAAAGCCGTGTTTACAGAGGAGCCTCCAGTCCCACCAGCCGGATGCTCCCCGCCTTCGGGGACCTGATGGGGTTTGGGAGTGAGGTGAGCGACGGTGACAAGTCCGCTCAGGCCCGGCCGTGCGCACCGCCCCTGACTGGGTCCACCCTGCCCGTGAAGCTGGCCAGGTGTGGGGACGGCAGACTCTCCCCCTGCCCCGGGCTGACTATGGGTCCCCTGTGTGACCGTGACAGCCACAGAGGCCAAGGTCTCTAGCTCTCTGGTTTGCAGTTTTTTGTTTTGTTTCGGGTGTTTTTCTTTTAAGATGACCACAAGGAGTTTTTACGTGATTACATTCAGACAGATAACCGCTTGGTTACCCTATTCGAGAGCAATGAAAAAACCAGGTACGCAACACGGCACAGACGACGTCACATCAAGGGCACCGAGCCCCGGTCACAGAGCAAAGTAACGCGCTATTAGGCAGAAAGGAATCGCAGAAGCAAATGACTGGAAGGAAAAAAAAGAAAAATCTAAGGAGATACAAGCTGAAAATTTCCCATTTACAATAACCAAAGGAAAGAGGGACCCCACGTGACCTCAAAACCCCAAATAAGAACTTTCTGGTGAGGCAGGTTTCAGAGCATGGAATCACAGCACGGGTGGGGGCTGGACTGTACCCCAGTCTGCCCAGGCTGACCCGCGGCCACTGTCGCCGACTCCAGCACAGGAAATGTTCTCATCGTCCCGGAGCAAAGATGAAATCCAGGGCCTGCCGTTCGGCTGCTGCCACATTGGGATGCCACAAATCCACCATGAAAACCACCCGTGGTCCATCCTCCGCTGAACCTGGGGGTGGAGGGGGGCGCGAGAGAGGAGAGGTTCAAACCGGCCTGGAGCCAGGACCCATGCAGTGCTGGCCCCCACAGTTAGCTTTCAGGCAGGGACCCATCCTGTCCCCTGGCATGGATCGGGACGTATGAAAGGAGAGGGCAGAAGAAGGCAGGGGTGAGTAAGTGGTGGGCGGAGCACAGAGGATTTTTAGGGTGGTGGAGCTATTCCGTATGATCTTGTCAGGGTGGATCCGCGTCACTATACATTTGTCAAAACCCACAGAACATACAGCGGCAAGAGTGAACCCTAACGGAGACTACAGAGTTGAATTAATAATAACGTGTCAATATTGGCTCGTTGCTTATAACAAATGCACCACACTAAAGTAAGATGGTAACAAAAGGGGAAATTGTGTGTGTGTCAGGTGGGGGTGGTATATATTTTCTGCTCAATTTTTCTGGAAACCTAACAGCGCTAAAAAATAAAGTCTATAACTTTAAAAAAAAAAAAAGGCAGCCACTCACCTTCGTGGAATGCAGTGTGCAGGAAAGAGTCATCAAAGAGGAGGCAGCGTCCTTCTGCCCAACACTGGGGCTCTCCCCCCACCACCAGCTCACAGCCACTTGGAGTTTTGAGACCTTTGGGGGGGAAAGCAGAGAAAAGAGAATGAAGGCAGGTGGGATGGGGGATGGCCTGTTTTGGTGTGAATGCTCAACTTCTGAAGCACCCAACCTTCTGCCTCACCCCTCGGAGCCCCGTTTGGGGTGGGGTAGAGGTGCTTCCACAGAGCAAACACAGGCTGCCCATCACTGAGCTCCGGGGAAAAATGCATTTTTCCATTGGCTTAATCTGTTCTGGGTCATGGGCTGCCAGTGAAGGCTTGCACTGCACTTCTGAGACTCCTGAAGCCCATCTGTGGACCGCCCGTGTTAATCGAGGAAGGCCAGGTTCACAACCCGCCTGGCCCAATAAACTATTCCAGTCCGGTCTCCAGGGCTGTTTTGGTTGAGATGAAACCATGCCCTCCTCTTTGCGTTCCAAGCTTTAAATCCATGTTGGGGCCTGAGGATGGCATGTTCTTAGTCTAAGCTCCTCTGGCCGCCCTCTGGGACACTGAAGGTCACCCCTAAGGCCATGCCTGAGCTCCACGGGGAAAGAGGCTCACACCTTCGTAAGGAGCCATCCGCTCACAACGGCGAGCACATAAGGTGCCAAGTTTGGGCGCGTAACCACGGAAAGCGGGCCTGGCTGAAATGCTGCTGTGTGCCCACTCTCACGTCCCCGTCTCCCACCCCAGGATCTGAGGGAACACCCGGCCCCTGTCACTGCCTGGACGTCTGTAAATGGAGGCACCACCACAGCCGTCAAAGAGATTCCCGGGGGGCTGGGTGGGCCCCACGGCTCTCAGGAAGGACGCAGCCGGAGGAAGCGGGGCCCTGGCAGAGGGGCTGGGATCGTGGTGGTCTTGCCCGTCTTCGGGGACTACGGGCACAACCGTGACGCAGGACCAGCCGGCACTGCCCCCCCTCCAATTGACTCCTTAGGATGAACATGAAACAGAGTTCTCGCGAACAGAGCGTTTTCACGCGCTCCTTGCACTGGAAACGGACAGCTCCTGGAAGCACGTGTGCAGGAGGAATTCACACAGAGGAATGGCAAGGACGGGGGACTTGGGGTGCCGTGGAACTCTGGGCAAGTCACTTCACCTCTCAGAGCCTGTAAAGAGGGAACAGTAGTGTACCCACCTTCGGGGCTATGTGACCACTGTCCTTGCCACCTAGAGCATACGGACTGCCTGAGTGCAGATTTGGGCTAAATCGGCCCTTTTCAGACCTCCCGTCACCCCCTCTCCAGATGGAGCAGCTGAGATTCAGAGAAGTGACGTGACCTGCCCGAAGTCTGCTATTCAGTCCTGGTGTGGACCTGAGGTCTGAATCCAAACCCACCTGGCTCCGCAGAATGGACTCTAATGACACTGGACAGTATGTCAGTAGTCGTGGTATGAAAGTGATTGTCCATTCTTGTAGTTAAGGTTTCCACTCTCAAAGGACATGTCACTGAATCGGGCGAGAAGGAGCGTTCTGACTCTGGAACCATGCTCTCCCATCTCCCGCTACGGGTAACAAACAGCTGGGGAGGGGGGCAGGGGGCGGGGTTAGGGCTGCGATGGGCCCGGGGGGACAGGGAGAGAGCCCTCGCTGACCGGTTCGGGTGGATGAGGCCATTAGGACTCGGTGGCTCTCTGCAGGGACCCTCCACCCCAGGGCTTCAGAAAGCAGCTCTCCTTTCTCTGGGCCACTAAATGATTCATTGCCGTGCACCACAGCACACAGAAAAATGGTCTGGTCTGCTGGCTTGACAGCCCCCTGCTTACTTTCTTCCGCCTTCCCCTTCCTCACGTCCCGGCCTTCCAGCGGCCCCCATCCCTGCCTACTGCCCGCACACCAGCTTAGTCGGCAGAGATGATCAATACTTTCCCAGAGAGAGCGTTCCGGTGGCTCTTGGGGATGGAGATAGGCCCCACGTCCTCTGGCTGAGGACTTGCTGTTTGTCCCCACCAACCACCCAACGAGGCAGGCCAAAGGTGCAGAAAGGGCTCCGTGCGCCAGGGGCCCCCACCTCGGGAGGCCGGAGGCTGGCACTCGGGTGGGCAAGGCGAACACAAGCAGCTCCGCTAGTCCCAAGCAGCTAGGCGGCCCAGAAACCCAACACCATGCTCGTGAAAGGCACGGGGAGTCTAATTGTGCTTCTTGGGCAAGAATTTGCTGAATATGCTAATGCATTTTCATCTACCCTTTCCTGAGGGTTGGCCATGTGGAAGGACATCTGCCTCCCCAGTCAATCTGCCTCGTGAGCGTCAGAGGTCGCTTACTGGAGGTCTGTGGCCCTGCGGTCGGGATGTCCCAGCCCCATGGCCGGAGCTGTCCCACGGCGCTACATGGGGTCCAGACCGGGTGACGCCACCTCTAGAGGCGGCTCGGAGTGGTCCCTGGACCACCAGTGAACGGACTGGAGGGCTGGGGTTTCAGGTGTCTGCGGGGACAGCTCCACAAGTCCCACCTCAGATGGAAGGCAGCAAAAGGGGACAAAGGTTGGCAATTCAAGAGCACGGTTCAGGAACTGCGGGTGCCTCCTGCACTCCGGCCAGGTAGACTGGCCCAGGTGTGGCTGCCAGGGACGCACCAGGCTCACTTCCTCTCTGGGGACACCCAAGGTCACGGGGGTCGAACCCACCTTTGTTTCATTCCGGGGCGGACGTGAACGTGCGCATGACAGTGGAAAGAAGGAAACGCTGAGCAAACCCAACCAGGGCGCTTGCCCCGGCCACGGGGAAGCGGCCACAGTCCAGCAGGACTCCTTCCAAGAGAACATGACACGGTCCAGTTTTTCTGGTGGCAAGAACTAGCTGGGCTGAGAAGGCAATGACAGGTTGTACCGAGGGCCGGTGGGGGCATGGTTTACGCTCAAGTGCACGACAGACATTCGTGCCCAGGACGCAAAGCCTAGGTCTTCTGCACCGCGCCCCCTACCCCCCGCCTTGCTACTCAACACACCTGCCTGGAATTCTACCTCAGTCCGCAGATGCCCTTCCCTCTGGGTCACTCTGAAGCTTTTGAAAAACATCCAAAGAAAACCTTTGAAGAAAGCACAGCACTGCTCCCCATGGCCCACAGCCTCGATCCCAAAGCCGGGCATGGTGGGCTCCCCTCTGCGGCTCGCTCCCACCCTGGACTTGGCATCCAGCCACGTCTGGGGCTCGGGGGGGAAGGCTCCTCCGCTCCATCCCGGTGGCTCCAGCTCCCACCTGCAGCCCCGCACGCTCGGATCTGAGTGGACCCTGGGGCCCTGCACGGCGACCTTACTGAGATCGCGCAGATGGCCACCTCACCGCCTCGATTAATCAGAGTGCCCTTTGCCTGACTGCCCTCTACCTGCCCGTACTCCTCACGTGCTACTTCATATCCTCCAGAGAGCCCCTGGGCACATACTGTTACCCCATGCTAGAGGCTCAGAGTTTCGGGGTCCCAGCCAAGATCACTCGGCAGATGGGGTCGACAGAGCTGAGTCCGGGGGCGCTTGCTTCCGAAGTCTGATCGTTTCCTACTGTTTCCTGAGGGCCCAGGTCTTAGGGATCCTTTCTTAGACTGTCCAGCATGGGTTTCATCACAGAAGCTACTAGTTACCACTGCTGTAGGCCAAGTAACCACAGAAGATACCACTTTATTTAACCCTGTTGGCGATCCTGAGGTGAGGGCTACCTCCCCATTTTACAGATGAGGAAACTGAGGCACAGAGAGACTCCGTTACTTGCCCGGAGTTCCAGGGCTGACCACAGAGCCAGGCCGCCTCCCCTGCCGCCTCTCCCCTGTCCTGCCTCGGCTCTTGAAACACTCAGGGTGTCAACTGCTCGAATCTAGTTGTTTTTTAAAACAGCAAAGCCCTCAGGATCCCCACATGGGGCAGGGGAAGCAGAGGGCTCCGGGGGAAGTGGGGCTGCAAGGCCCAGGGCGTCCGGCTCAGGTCCCCCCAGGCTGCCCTGAGATTCCCCTACAGAACACTCATGAGCCCCCGGCTCCAGCCTAGACCGGGGCTCCTCCGCAAGGGCTTTTTCTTCCTCTGCTCCAAAGCCAAGGCAGCCAATGCTGCAAACTTCCTGAAGCCAACCTTGCCCGGGCTCTGGGCACGCCCTCCCCACCCCCCCCAAGTCTGGGATGCTAACTGGGGGTGCCAACCCATTATCATGACTCACCAGGAACAAGGCATTCTGGGGAACGAACGTCCCTGTGTACTGAGTTGTGGTAAAGCCGAACTAAAGGGTGAGTACTCCACGTCCAGCTCCGTGTGAGTCAGAGCTTCACAACACACGTTCTCTCATCAGACCCTCCAGGTAACTCTACGGGGGATGAGCTTTTTAACCTCTCCCTTCTAAATGGGGACACGGAGGTCCAGGGAGGAGAAGTGACCTGCCCCAAGTAACACGGCCAGCAGGCGGTGGGGCCAGGATGCAAGCACGGCTGAGCTGACTCCGATCCGTTCTCAGAACCACTGCCGTGCATGTTACCAACTGCCCTAGAATCTGAAAAAACTCGGCATTAACACCCAGCATGACTTCACCCTTGATTCGGAAGGGACTGGGGCATGTTTTACAGCTGCCCGATGTCGGTATGAACCTGCGATCGCTGTAATAGCCTCTGGCCCTCGAGCTACGCTGTCCACTACAGTAGCCGCTAGCCACGGGTGCCTCTTTAATTCAGATGAAGTTAAGAATTCCATGTTTCGCCGGCACCAGCCCCATTTCAAGCACTCAGTGGTCACCCGTTGCTAGAGACTACCGTACTTGGACAGTGCGGATGGAGACCATTTCCATCACCGCAGAAAGATCCCCTGGACAGACCTTCTGTCAGATCATACTGCTCCCAAGTTCCTTTTTTGACTCAATCCCTGCGGTCAAAACCGTTTGCACGCAATCCATCAATCTTTGACAGAAGTACAGTGCAGCGAGTGAACGGGCATGATTCTGGCTGCCCGGGCAGCCGTGTCCGGCAGGTGAGACCCCATCCCCGCGACATACCTAAGTGGCACCGGATGCGGATGTTGGTGGGGCCATAGTGCTCCGTTATCACAGTCCCCGGGCTCAGCACGGAGATGCACGCGTTCCCAAAAACATTGTTCCCAATGCAGGTCCGAAGGCTTCCGAGCAAGCGGTACGTCCGTGGGCACTTCCTGCAGTTTCTGGGAACGCAAACCCCCTGATTGACCAAGTAAAAGGTGACCCACTCCCCGCTGGGGGTGCTGTTCATTTTCCATCCTTGCGGGAGGCTGCAGTTTGAGAAAGCTTTGTAGAGCGTCTCAAACTCGCACAGGATGGTCTGGAAGTTCCGTTCCAGCAGCTCCACGTCGTGCTTCTGCGCGTCCCGGGAGAAGTAGGGCGTGCTGGGGAGGTCGGGCAGGAAGAAGACCTCGGGCTTCTGGATGGAGGGCCGGCTGTTGAGGTAGCGGCCCTGCTCGCGGATGCCCTTGTGGATGCGGCCCATGCCGGACCAGGAGTACCGCTTGGCGTACTCCTGCAGGTTGTGGTAGAGCTTCTGGTTGAGGCCCTCGTTGTGGGCACAGCGCACGCACTCGGGGGACTGGCAGTACACGTACCCGTTCTGCAGCCCGTTGGTGTCTGCGCCCTGCATCAGGGAGTTGACGGACGCGTAGGGCCGGGGCTGCTCGCGGCCCACGTGGTAACAGTACCACACGAACAGGACCAGCAGGCAGGCCACGGTGACCACGGCGGTGGTGTCGCAGTCCCGCACCGACTGGATGCCCGTGGCGATGCAGTCCCGCAGGCCGTCTAGCGACCAGCTCCAGGCCACCAGCCACTCGAGCGACATCTTGGGGGAGTTGGCGTTGGGCGGGGGGCGAAGCAAGGTCAGACAGTCAGTCCTCGGGGGTCCCAAGGGCACCCACACCATGCAGCTTAGCGTGGGGGGGAAGGGGCGTCTGGGGCCGGGGGAGGCATGGCTGCCACTGTTCTTCGGATCCCGCCAAGGGTGGCATTCACCCACATCTGGGCTCAGCACCCCGCTCCTAGCAAAAAAGTCACTGCAGGTTGGGCAGAAGGAGCTGCTTTCAGTCACACTAGCAAGTGGGGTCAGTCACCGTGAAACAATTTTCAAACCTGAGATGAGAAAAGAAAGGTAAACCAGCATAAATTTTTATACCTGGAAAGATCCTCAACTGAAATGTAAAATCCCAGATCCTTCTGGAAGGTCCTTGTGGGTAGGGGACACACTTCTCAATCTTGGCTGTTCTCTCCCCATTTTACCACACCCCCCCCACCCCGGTTTCCCAAAAGGCCAGTGGTGAATAATTTGCATCCAGTACTGACAATTACACAAGCCTCACCTATTCTGTGTCACCCTTAAGGGGTGTGATCAGCCCCATTTTACAGGTGGGGAAACCGAGGCCCCGAGAGGTCCTATACCTCACCCACGTTCACGTGGCCAGGGCAGGGACTGCAGGGCTGATGTCTGTCCACAGTAGGCGTTTCATAACTACTTGTTCTCCTTCAGTCTCTGTACCTTTACAGAGAGATGTGGATTCAAAAGCATCTTAAAAATGGCAAAGGAGGGGCATGTGGCTGGCTTAGTCAGTGGGGCGTGCGACTCTCAATCTCGGGGTCAAGAGCTCGAGCCCCAGGCTGGGCAGAGAGATGACTTAAAATAAATAAATAAATGATACCTAAAAAATGGCAAAGGAACCATAAAACTGCACGTTCCCCATTTTACTTTCTCTTTCGCTTTGCTTCATCATTCTTACTTAATCTCTCTTGCCCTGCTGGCACAGGCTGGGTTTAACTCAAGCTGGAAGGGGAGGGGGGCTCTTGGGGGTCGCCCCCATGGCAGACACAGGGCATTTTCTGTCTGTCCGCTCGGGAGACTACTCACTGGTCTCACCCACAGGTTAGGAGAAGAAGTGATGGGGGAGAATGGAAACAGAAGCCCACTCAGGTCTCTTGTCTCCAAAGCAGACAGGAGCGCTGTGCCAAGTCTCCCGCCAATGGTTCGGGCCAGTGTCTGGCACCCTGGTTACTCGAATAACCTAGAAGTATGATCAGAGCCCAGGAGCCATGTTGCCCGTGTCTACAAAACCCTAGCCGTGTTTCCCAGCTGAGACCCTTTGTCCAGCCTGGTTTTTCTAATCTGAGAACAGCCAGATCTACAATCTCCCACGAGCCTAACACACTCCCTCAGCGCAAGGGGCCGAATAATTCAGAAAAATCGTTTTGTGTGCTACCTTCTCTCTTGGGAACAGAAGGCAACTGAAAAACTGGGAAAGCTGTCCCCTCTCCTTTCTCTGGGGACTACATTTGGCCAGAAAATTCTTGGGAGGTGGCAGAGAGGCCAAGAACCCAAACCGGAGGTGGGCTGGACCGTGGGTGGGACACTTCCGCTCCGTCTCAGTTCCTTCATCTCCAAGATGTGGTCATACTCATCTCCCGGGATGTCACATGATGACAGATGCAAAGCACTTAGGATGTCACAGCGAACATTTAACATGTGCTTAGATGTGTGGCACCCCATGTTGATCAGCCAGCAAAGCAAAGGCGGGGCATTGGGGACAGGTATCTCAGGACTAGGGACCCTAAAGGCAAATTCTGGACACTCTCATTGCCATGCATCTAAACTGACTTTTATTTGTCCCCAGACTTGCAAGGCTAAAAATGAAAGAGAAGCCTTAGGTGCTCATTAACTGCCTACTTGCATCTTCCCAGCTTAGGTCAAATTAAGAATCATTGGACTATAATGTTTAGCAAGTCAAAAACACACATGCTAGATATTCATGGCCGTTTTTATGTTTTTAGGAAAAATACAAAAGTGGGGAGGCTAGCAGCTCAATTTTTTTTTTTTTTCCTCACACATTCTCAATTTCTTCACAGATCTGGGCCCCACTGTATGGAAACAGACCCCTCTGTGCCCCTGGTTCTCTCCTAGCCATATACCATAATTGTCACATATTCCCTCAAAAGGGGAAGGCAAAGAAAATGCAAAGAAAATCCGGGATGATTTTCCAGTGTTTGTTTGCAAGCCTGTCTCCCAACCAGAACCCCAGGATTCCTGAAATTCAGTGTGAAACTGTCATCTGCGTGATAAACAAGTGCTTTTACTAAAAGGATTCCCCCCCCTACCACTCCCTGAGCTCAACCTGTAATTGGAACTTTTAAACTCAGTCTCTCAGGAGAAGAGGTTTCTCTTCAATGAGAAGTGAGATGGTGATAACTTAACAAACACCTGTTAAGTGTCAGTCCCCATCAGCTCTACTAATCGCTTAACTCAAGCACAATGAAACTTGGAAGGCAGGGCGGATGATAAAGGGATCTCTCTACTGGCTCATCCCCCTCCTGGGGGAAGCCTCCTTCTAGTTCTAGACAACGCCAGCCGTGAGCACTCCCTAGGCTGAGCTATAAACAAAAGATAGCAAAAGATCCTGATGCCCTGAACCCAGCTTTGGATCCTGTTCTCATAAAGGGTACTGACAGCCAAAGTTAGGGCTTTTCTTACCTGCCGCTTCCTTTTAGCCAAAATACACTGGCAGGCCCCTGAGCCCAGAGGTGGATTGAAGAGCTCAAGGCTGAAATGTGACACTAAAAAAACCCTTACATTTGGAGGGTGACTGGCAGCTTATTAAGTACTGGTTCCAACATTTGACCCTCACAGCACCCAGGGACAACCACCAACGCTCCAGCGGTAAGGGCATGGATTCTCTCCCCCTCCCCAGTTCCTGGCTCAGGGACCGCAGTAACTTCCAGTTTCCTTCACACATCTGATCATCTGCATCTGTTTCATATCTGTCCTCCTTAGGGACAGGGACCTGTCCCTGCAGTTCTGCCCTTTAATAACTCTGATCGTAAAGGTCAGTCAGCTCTGGGGAATAGGGTCCAAATGCATGGCCAACTGGTGAGCAAGTCCAGTGAAATATAACTTTGGATACGATGAACATCTGGGGGACACACTCAGCTCTAACCTGGCTAATGGCGTTCACCTTACAATCCAAGAGGCTGACCAGTGCTAAAGAGCTTCTGGTCACTCTCAGGGTGTGGCCAGGCCGCCCTAGAAGTCCTCCCTAGGAACAGGGCAGAGCAGGGCAAGGTGTGTGATGCAGGTCACCCTCTCCACCCAGGACCCAGTGAACTGCCCTGGGACCAGCCCTCCCCCATGGGCAACTGGAGACCTCCCCTCCTCACTTTCTGGGCCAGCTTTTTCAGCATCCACCCACTCCGGAGATGCCGAAAGTGGGGGGGCAGCGGATGGGTTAACACAGATGGTGACCACCAGGAGGTCAGGGGAGGAGGGGGGTGGGACCACGGAAACGGGAACATTGACAGGAAAAGTGGGCAATCAGCTAAAGATTAGGGAAGGTGGCTTATGGTGACAGCTCATGGGACGGGGGAGGGTCACCTCGGGAAATATGGGAAGTGGGTGACGCTCAGGGCTGGGGGGAGGGGGAGAGCAGGCAAGGAAAAGGAGCGGGGAGGAGGGTCACGAAGAGGGTGGGGGCGCCGCGATGGGGAAGGGGCTACGAGGAGGGTGCTAAGTGGTGATCACAGCCCGCCGCCAACACAGCCCCGGCGGCGGCGCTCTGCACGCAGCGAGCACCGGGCGGCGGGGCCCCTTGGCCCGGCCGGGATGCGGGGCGCGGGCGGGCGCCGGCGTCCCCGAGCATCCCCCAGCGGCCGCGCCGCCGTGGGGACCGCGGGCCTGCAGCCGTCCGGCCCCCGCCTCCCTCCCCTCTCCCGGGGGGGTAGCCGCTCGGCCGCGCCGTCTCCCCCGCCACCCCCCGCAGCCCCCCGGAGACGCCGCTTACCTGCGCCCGGGCGCGCGGGCGGCGGGGGCGGACGCTGAGGCCGGGGCGACGCCGCCGCCCGAGGGCGCGGACGCGCAGACGCCCCCTGCCCGCGCCGCGGGGCCACCGCCCGGCCCACGCCGCGGGAGTCCGAGCCGGAGCCTAGCCGGTGCCCCCACCGGTGCCGACGCCGCGCTGCGCTCCGCGGGACCGCGCGGACCACAACTCCCACAATGCCGCGCGCGGCCGGGCCGGCGCGGGGAGGGGGCGCGGGCGGAGGGCGGGGCCGGCGCGGGGGCGGGGCGGGGCTCGGACCCTAGGCGCGTAGTACGCGGGCCGCGCGCGGGGCGGCTCCGGTGGCCTTGCGGGAGCGGCGGTGGCCGGGGTCCCCGGGACGCACTGCCCGGCGGGGTCGGGGGCGGAGCGCGCGGGCGGGCGGGCGCTCATTCATTCGCTCTGCGTTCCTCCTTCTGTGCCCCTCTGCTCCCCCGCCCTCGGTCTCTGTCCGTGCTCCGGCTCTCCCTCCTACACTTCCTTCCATTCTCTTTCACTTTCCTTCCCTCTTCTTTCCTCCCTCACTTCCTCTCGCCCCGACACCCTTCTTCCTTTTATTTATTGATTCACCGCGCACTTAGAAGGCCGCTCAGGCACTTGGAATGAAACTGTAAATGAAACAGGATCCCCAGTGTCATGGAAAACTCCTTGGTTCAGTAGGAGCGACTGTTGAGCAGCCTCTCTGTGCCTGGCCCTGTGCTCCTTGGGGAGCGGTGCACACGCGGCCCCTGCCCGCGGGGAGCCACAGTCTGGCCAGGAGTCCAGGGTTACCAAGTAATCACAGGGGTAAAGGCACCATCACCTGGCACGCAAAGTAATAGAAGAGAAAGTACAGGGCAGGGTGAACGCTTGGAGCAAGAGGGCATGTGATGGGGTGGGGGCCCCCCACGGAGGCCTCTCTGAGGAAGTGATGTTCAAGCTAAGGCCTCTGGGAGACATAAGCTAACAGTGGCCATGGGACATGTTAAAGGCTCTGGGGCTCCATGCATAGGCGGGTTCTGAGAACTCAGGAGTAGGATGGCTGGCCCACGATCCATCTGTTCTGCCCCAGAATCTACTTGTTGCTGTCCCAGCATCTACTTTGCTCCTGTCCCAGAACCCACTTTAATCATGTCTCAGAATCCACCTCTCACACCTTTCCCAGAACCCAGCTGGTCCCTGACCTAAGAACTCACCTCCACCATGTCCCAGAATCCACCTCATCCTTGTCCCAGAACCCACCTGGTCTCTGACCTAACAATTCACCTCTACCAAGTCCCCAGAATCCACCTTGTCCCTGCGCCAGAACCCACCTCTACTGTGGCTCAGAATCCCCATCTGCTCTGGCCCTGAACCCACCCCCACCACGTCTTAGAATCCACTTCATCTGTGTCATCTCCTCCCTTGTTGTTACTCCAAAGGAGGAAGAACTTTTTTCCCCCTCTTATTCTACTAAAATAACCGAAATGCATACATTGGGAAACCATAAAATGCATCCAGATTTGTTCAAAGTGTGGGTAATCAACACAGTCATCCGATTTGGAAACATTAAACAAGATGTCTCTTTCACTGCCAGCCTTGCAGTGGTTGAACCTGCGGGGGGGGGGGGGGTGGTGCGGTCAGAGAAGGTAGGAGGGCATTTGGTCCGTCTCACATTCAGGAAGTTGCTCAAACTCAGACTTCTCCAAAGGCGCTTATACGTTCAGTCAGAGCATCACACTGACAGGGTTGAAAAGGAAAACATTCTTCATATAGTTGTAAATGTGTGTTCTGTTCCTGGATCACACCATCTGTAGTGCATTACGAATTAATATTGTCTATAAATCCTGTCATTATCTTTGACCAGGGCAATTATGTTGCTCTGTATTGTTAAGAGTATTTATTTGTGCAACGGGGGTATTACCATGTACACATTTTGCTAACCCTGCTTGCCATTTCTGCCCGTGGGAGACACTGGGATGGGAGGCGAGTTCCCCCCCAGAAAAAGGGTATCCAGGCCTTCTTCCAGAGGGGTCTTTGGGATGAGAGCTCCAGATAAATTGTCATTGTGCTAATGGAGGAGCCAAGATGAGGGCCAAGTGAGTCTAAATTGCCTGCCTCCTGCTTGGCTGCCACCCGCGCCCTCCTCCCCCCCCCCCCCCCCCCCCCCCCCCCCCCCCCCCCCCGTCTCCTCAGGGCAGTCCTTCCCGACCCACTCTGAGGTTGTGCAACCTATCATTATGCTATCTCATACACTCGTGGAGTCCGCCCAACTCCCTCCTGCTGCAGATCGAGTCACTGGGGGTCCAGAGAGAAAACATGCCTTGTTCAATCAAGGTCACAGCAAGTCAGTAAGGGAAATGTGTAGACCCTTCAGAAAATGCTGGCTTGGTGCATTAAAGAAACTAGTATAGTCTCTTTAGAGAGAAATTTAGTAATATTTGTTAAAACGACAACAAATGTGTATATCTTAAAAACAAACAATTTCACTTCTCTATATCCATCCTAGAGAAATTCTAGAACGGATAAAGGAATAGTGATGTTTTTATATTATATAATCCTGTGCAACTGTTTAAAAGGTGTCTATGTAACAATATAAAGCTCCTTAGGGGCGCCCGGCTGGCTCAGTCAGAACAGCTTGTGACACGTTTGATTGCAGGGTTGTGAGTTTGAGTCCCACGTTGGGTGTAGAGATTACTTAAAAAAATAAAATCTCAAATATATATATTTAATAAAAAATAAAATAATAAAATCTTCTATATATATTTATATACATATACACACAAATACTAGAGCAAAAAAATCAGAATTATGCATGTAGTATGACTTCATCTTCATAACACATACACACAACACAAAATGTTACTCTATAGTTTCTATGGATATATATGTATATTTATATAAAAGCAAGAGAAAAGCGTTAGAAGAATACACTAGTATGTTCTCCTTTTTAAAATTTAAAATATTATAATGTTGCCAAATGCAAAGAATATCCCTCAGAGGAAGCACACCAAATTCACTGCTTGTAACTTCAGGGGCCATTAAGAAGGAAAAAGAAATTAGGCACAGTAGACAAAAGGAACTCCAGCATTTTCTGGAATGTAATTTGATTCAGTATTTTCAAAAGGATTTAAATGCTCCTGGAACAAAATACAAAAAGGATAAATCAGTTACTGGGAGTACTGCTCTCCTATATCCCTCAACCACCTGGTTCCCTTTCCTTGAGATAATCATTATAACCAATTTCTCATGCATCCTTCCAGAAAAATGTTGTGTGTTTGCAAATACTATACAGAGATACTTTAACTTTTGAAAAGGAAATACTGGTATGCTATTAGTGATATTAAAAATTGATTTTAAAGTAAATTTCAAAATTACATTAAAAAGTATTTTTCGAGAATTAAGAATTGCTCAACACAAGAAAAATCTTTTGATAGAATTCAACATATTAACAAATTAAAGTAAAAGTACTATAAAATGTCTCAATAGATGCAGAAAAAAAGCATTTGACAAAATTCAACATCCTTTCATGATTAAAGACTCCCGGCAAAGTAGGAAGAGAAGGGAACTCTGTCAATTTAATAAAGAGTATTTATGAAAAATTTACAACAAACATTATACTTGATGGTTAGAGATTGAATGCTTTCCCTCAAAGATCGGAACTGAGACAAGGATGTTCACTCTCGCCACTCCTATCCAACATCGTATTGGATTTTCTACCCATGCAATAAGGCAAGAAAAAGAAATAGGAGGCATTTGAAAGAGTAATAGAAAAAATTCTTCATCGTACCAACAAAGCTGTAAAGAACTCAGGAATGAATTGAACTAAAATGGGAAAGAAGAAAAAAGTGAAATAAAAATATTGAGGGGCAGAGAATAAATTATGAATGATGACAATGTATGCAAAATTCATGGATATGAAGAGACAACATCATAAAGATGTCAGATTCCCCTAATAATCTATAAAATTTAAACAAATTTTTATTAAAATCTCAGTATTTTTAGTGCAAGAAGATAAATTGGTCATAAAATTTATATAGAAAGGCAAAGGGCCAAGAAAGCTAAAGACAAAATGAAACTACCTAATAAAAACTGAGTAAAGGGTATAAGCAGGCAATGCACACAAGAGGAAACACAATGGCCATTATACCCAGGGAAAGGTGCCATATACCACACTGTTCATCAGGGGAATACAAAGTGAAACCATAGAGACACGATTTTGCATTCATCATGTTGGCAGAAATTAAAAAGCCAATTGATGCCAAGTGTTGGTGAGTCTATGGAGCACTAGGTGCTCTTTGCACACTACTGATGAAGTATAAATCTGCACAACTCTAGCCACCTTTAATAAAGTAGAAGGTGTGCACACACAGTCCTGCCATTCCACATCCTGGTATTTGCTCTAGGGCACTGGTTTCCAAACTGGGGGTCTCACTGATGGTTCTAAAAGTGATAAAGTAAGTCATGACCACAATTTGAGATAATGAAACAGAATAAATTACAATAGAAATTATGAGAGTATTTAAGTTTATTTCTTATGTTTTTGTTCTTGTTTTTTTTTTTTCTCCAGTGAACTCTATGCCCAGTGTGGGGCTTGAACTCATGACCCTGAGATCAAGAGTCACATGCTCCACCAACTAAGCCAGCCAGGTGCCACTAGGAGAGTATTTCTGACAGTATCTTACACTTTATATTTGTGTGTATGTGTGCGTTGTACCAGGTCCTGTTGTAAAATGCATTTCTGATAGTTGGTGGCAGTCAGGTAAGTTTGAAAGCCTTTGTCCTAGAGAAGTTTTCAGAGTGGGACAAGAATGTACATTGCAACATGTGAAAAATTGGAGTCAACAAACATTCAAAGAGGAAAATGCACATAAAAATTCAAACAAAGCAATATGAGGCAGCAGTTATAGAATGAGCCAGAGCTAAATGTATCAACATGGATAAATTTCCAAAATATAATAATGAGCTGGAAAAGCAAACCACAGATTGATACATGAAGCATAATATTGCTATAAAGTGTGAACTCATGCAAACAACACAGTATACTGGTGAGGGAATATTATATGTATATATAATATAGAGCAATGTTCTATATTATATATGCAAGCATATGTACATGGATAGATTTGGGGAAATACATACATTAATGTGTATTAATAAATGTATTAATACTAAAATCTTGCATGGTGATCATTAATATAAATTCAGGATAGTGATTATTTTGGGGGAGGGAGGGAAGAGGAGAGGGGAATGGAATTAGGGAGGAGCATATTGTAATATCTTATTCCTTTATAAAAATCAAAGTAATAAAGCATAATGTTAAGATTTGGTAAAGGTGAGTGGTGGTACATGAATGTGTGTCCTCTTATTCTCTATGAATGTTTGCAATATGACACAATTATAAATTATAAAAAGGCAATTAAAATTATTTATTTATTTATTTATTTATTTATTTATTTATTTATTTGAGAGAGAGCGAGCGAGAGAGCAGGGGGACAAGCAGACTCCACGCTGAGCGCAGAGCCTGATGCAGGGTTCGATCTCACAACCATGAGATGATAACCTGAGCTGAAATCAAGACTCAGACGCTTAACCTTCTGAGCCACCCAGGTGCCCCAAAAGATAATTTGAGGAGGTAAGATGAACTTTGATCTTGAAAGTTTGGGTTGTGGGTTTCCAACATGACTTGAGCTGTTTGAAGACATTCAAGAACAGCTGTTTCAACTGTGCTCCAACTCTGAGGCTCCCAGGAGCACCTGTAGGGGCAACAGGAGAAAGGGGGCAGAAGAGAATGGGGTGATAAGCACATGCTCAGAGATTCTCTGTTGTTGCCTTCTAAGCAGCTTGCCCTTTGTTAGCTTTATATATTGACCTTCTGTATTGGGGTGGTTGGAGATCCTAAGACTATGATAAATTTGTAAGCCACTGCCCTGGATGACCCCAAATAAAAGCTGGGAGTCTTTGCTCTGGGAAATAACAGGATACGCCTGAGTCAGAAATTCTAGGGAATAAGTTTATAGATTTACATATATTTATCACACTGAATGATGCGCTTTGGTTGGTTAGCATATACAATGAGTGATTCCATCTGTCCAGAAAGCAGAGCCACCCTTGCATGTTGTCAAATGCTGAATGTATTCTGGGAACAAATTTAAATCACCTTGAGCTGATCCAATAAAGGACTGCTAACATCTATTTAGCCTTGGAACAGACGGTGAACTTCCTGCTTACCGTGCAGATAGGTAGAACCAGACATGAGCCTGCTGCTTGTGAGGGCTGGGGAGAGCTTCCTTCATATAGTAGAGTAAGTGAATTAATTAAAACTTCTTCCCCAAACCATCACCTGTTTCTGCCCCTGCCTTCCACTGGGTCACCTTGCACTTGATCTGGTTCATGACCTTTCTCTGGAGTCCTCCAGTCATTCCATGCTCTCTGGAAGCTTTGGAATAGCTTTGGCTGGGCATGGAAGGTCGGTATGAGAACCGAGAATTCTCAGCAATGGGAAAACAAGCATGAGAAGCATGGCCGGGTTCCTAAGATCTATGAGAATCAGCTCTCTACAAATCCTGGAATAGAATTCAACCACTAAATGAATTAGATCGTGTGGTGACAACATGCTTCATGTCCCACCTCCTAGAGCCTTCCTTGGTGGTAAAAGACTATGATCACATAGGTTTCTATTTTTCCACCAGTTGGGGTTATTAAAATTATGGAGAAACTAGTATACCATGGCAATAGTCATCAGAATGGATGTGGACTAGGGGCACCTGGGTGGCTCAGTCGGTCAAGCGTCTGGCTCTTGGTTTCGGCCCAGGTCACCATCTCAGGGTCTTGGGATCGGGTCCTGTGTCGGGCTCCACACTCAGTGTGGAGTCTGCTTGTCGCTCTCCCTCTGCTGCTCCCCACCCCCTCTCTCTCAAAAATAAATAAATAAAATCTAAAAAAAAAAAAAATGGACGTGGACTATAAAACAGACAGGATCATATCAATGAGTACTGATCCACATCAGACCAAGTGGTCTAGAAATCTAATCTGCATGAAATTTCCTGGAGGCTGTATCTTAGCCCAGGGGTAGACATATCTTGAAGATCCCAGGTAGAATGGAGAGACTTCCTCCCATTTCAAACCCACTGTTTCTACATTCCCAACGGACGGAAGCTGTACTGCTTGCAACTACTTCTAAACTCTGAGAAGTCACCTGGGAAGACGATTTATTTATTGAACACGTAATTGTTGGACATACCCTATGCATTATGCTCACGGAGTATATGGCAGTGAACGAGAGCTGTAAATCCAGCACAAAGATGTGTTCAGTGTGGCCTTCGCGGGGCTTTGAAAATTGTCGACATTTAAAACTTAGGAGACACCACGTAAAATTCTGGTTTCCCAGCTTCTCTTGAAAAGTGGCAATGATGTCTGATCGCGACGGGCCAGATTTCTGCAAAACAGCAAACTGGCTGGCAGGTGTGGTTTGCTGTCATCCCCACCTACTCCCTATTGTTCTCCCAACACCAAGGATGACTGTCCCTTGCAACCGTGTCTAAAAAAGTAAGGAAATAGTTCTCTGCTTCTGTGTCTCTGTCAAAAGTGGGAAAACAAAAGCCAGACCAGGAGGGCTGAATGATTTTTATTAGCCTTGGCCACTTGCCTCGTTTATGTTACCTGACATGTTCTGTAGGCGCTCCCAGAACACAATGATGCCAATAAATAAATAAATAAATAAATAAATAAATAAATAAATAAAAATGAAAACGAATGTCTGCCTCCGGGAACTTGCAGGAGTGAGATTAAACTTGACAACTGTGAGAATCCTCCCCTCCCCACCCCTCCCCCCGTGCCCAAGACCTGGTAGCAGGTGGAGGGAAGGAAGGAACAGTGAGTGCAAAGTGGGTGAACAAGCTTGGCATGCTTAGGAGGGGGTAAGAAGCCCACGTGGCTGGGGCAGAGGAGAGGGAGCATGGGGGCGGGGGATGGGTTTGGAAAGCAGGTTTAGGCCTCTGGGACCTACCCAACTGGATGCCAAAGGAGAGGGAGCCCCCATTGATGGGGACCACACAGGTCAGCTTCCCTAGAGGCAGGAACCGGGAGGAGAAAGCCAGAGAGTGGATGTGGAGAGGCAAAAGGAAGATACCTAGTTCACCCTTCAGGACATGGGAAAAGAAAATCGTGTCCCTGCTTGGACTAGGGACCAACCACGTGTAGTGTCTACTGACAATAGATATCATCCGACTCCTCCACCTTCAGGGCAGGATAACCTCCTGGTTTCAGCGAAGCCCAGAGATCAAAGCAAGGAAAAAACTTCAGGATCTGGTTTTGAAGATAAGCCATTCAGATGCCGACTCAGAACTGCCAAGATGGAGCAAGAAGCACCTTCGATTGGTCGGGAGCCCCTTGAGAGATGTCCCTGATCCGCTATTACTGGAATTTGCAACTCCTGTAAAAAGCTGCCGGGGGGCATGACTCACCGAGTTGATGTCCAAACCACTGCGTCCACAGCTCACCATCCTGTCCCCCGAGTCTCCTCCCTCTTTCTGCAGCTGCAACCCGAGAGGCATTTTCTCCCTCCAGGGAGGGGCCCCCGGTCCTGGCCGGACCAGCTGCCTCTGCACACTGCAAGTAGCCAGAATTTCCTGGATTCCAGGGAGAAAGACATATGTCTGGAAGAGACCAGACCTCTTCGTGGGAGGGCACATTCCTAGAGGGAGAAGGTGAGCGCCACCACCCAGCAGCACCTGGAAATCACCTGGATCACTGTTACAGGCTCTAGCATCTTAAATGAATTTAGGACAGTGCCAGGGTGCGCAAGTCTTTTTTGCATTCCTCATTAATTAATTTGGTTCTCATGCATCTGGGAATTTGCAACAGCCTGAATCAGATGCATTAGGGTTTAGTTTAGCTTTTTTTTTCTTTTTCTTTTTGCAAGCTGCCCTTTTACTGTATTTCTGTCTGCATTTTCCCCTTGCTTATACCTGTCTTAGGTGGTCATTTATCAGCACTGCCAGATTCTACCTAGCTGAGGCAGCAGTGGTGTGGGAGGGTGGTCAGGTCCCGATGTGATTTTATAAACTCAACTCGCCATTTGACACATATGCCCTACCTAGAATTGAAAGGCTGTGTACTCACTCAGAGTTCCTCTGAGTCTTTAGCTGGCAAAGTCTTCATGATCTCTGTTAACCTGAGATGCACCGTTCAGAATTTTTTTTTCCTTTACACATTCTCATATCACTTGGTGGAAGAAAACAAGGAGCTTTAGACTCAGATCTAGGTTTGAATCCCAGCTCCATCCATCACTGGCCGGGTGGTCCTAGACATGGGTTACTCTCTTAGCCTCAGTTGTCCGTCTATTAAAATGGGCGTACTACCTACCTCACAATATTGTTGTAAGGATTAAATGGGATCACACAGGCAAATCACTAATATGCTGTCTGGTTTAGAGGTGATCGCAAATACTCATTTCCTTCTGTCCCCTGCCTCCTTCCGCACCAAAGCATACACATTTTAACCCTCTTCATCCAAGCTGCCAACTTGAGGATCTTGCTTAATCACGAGAGGCGTTAGCATGATCGTGAAGTTCATGGCTGTTCACAGACTTCGCCATTCCTGTAGTTCCCTCCCTCCGGCCATCCTGGAGCCTTTGCTGGTTGTGTCTTACAGAGTGGGATGTCGGAAGTGCCATGTCGGTTCGGAAAGTCGAAAATCCAGAGAAAAAACTGGAAGTGCAGGGGGTGGGGTGGGTGGAGGGTCATAGAATATGAGGGCGTGCGGGAGGCTTGGGGGGCCAGGAAGGGGTGTGAAAATTGTCTGAGAAGCAACCCTAATGAGGCTAGGCATGGGGTGTTGGAGACATCTGCCTGGCACATGGCAATCCTGGGTAAGTATGGGGGACGGAATGAATTTGGAGGATAAGGAAGGCGGTCTGGGGGATGGGCAAAGCAGCGAGGAGTCTCCAGGGACTTGGGAGGATTGGGTTTCTGCTCAGATGTCACTTATCAGAGAGATCCCCCTTGACCTTGGATGTGCAACCACATTCCATCAGTCCTCTTGAGAACCTCCCCCCCCCGACCTTCCCCATGGTGTGTGTCACCAGATTGCACATTTATTGTATATTTATCTGTTTATTGTTGGTCTCCTCCACTAGGATATAAACTCTGGAAAGGCAGGGATTTGTCTCCTTTGTTGTCCCCTGCATCCCCGGCACCTAGAACAGAGCTTGGCACGCAGCAAGACTCTGTAAATATATTTGAATAAGTAATTGAATACAAGAGAGTGATTCCAGGGATTGGTGGGGATGGAAGGGCTCGGGAGAAAGACTTGCAGTGTGTCTCAGATTTAGGATGCCTCAGCATCACCAGGGGCTGGGACAAAATGCAGATTCTCTGGCCCTGGTCCTGACCGACTGAATCAGAGTCTCGGGATGAAACCTTGGGGTCTGCCCTTACCAACAGCTCAGGTGGTTCTGGTGCAGAGGTTTTGGGCTCCACACTGAGAAACACTGGCCTTGCCTTATAGAACTTGATGGATCCCCTCAATCATTCTGGCTTCTGGAATGGACTCTCCTCTTCACTTACGTCGGAATTACTTTGTAATATTCAAGCCCCCTATTTATCAGCTCTTCCCATCTTTACATACCACCTTGGTGAAGCCCACCAAGAATAACTTGATGAAAGATAAGAGAGGATGTTCTCCAAACTGCTCCATCCCAAGATGGCACTCCTGGGCTCCCCAAATACTTTTTGCTTGTTTGCACATTATGCAAACACTGAATTTTTTACCTTTAGCCTCTTACTGTATTTAGTAATCTCTAGTCTCTTAATTCTTTTTTTTTTAATGGTAAATCTTATGTTATATGTGTCTTATTCTTTTTTTAAGATATTTATTTATTTGAGAGAGAGAGAGCCCAGCATGGGGAGGTAGCAGACGGAGAGGGAGAAGCAGGCTACCCGCCAAGCAGGGAGCCCAACACGGGGCTCGATCCCAGGACTCTGAGATCATGACCTGAACTGAAGGCAGACACTTAACTGACTGAGCCACCCAGGTGCCCTTAGTCTCTTAATTCTAAGCGATATGTTTGGGGTGTCCACTTTAGAGAGTAACCTTGGGAGACGGGGATTGTAACTTGGACCCCCCATCTTCCCCTAGTACCAGCTGTCCAAAAGATGCTCCATGAATGCTCTTAACTCGCTGACCAATTCACAGCCACAGCTGGGCACTGGATCCATGTTCGAAATGTGAACATAATGATGATTGTAATAATTGTAACAGCTTGTTCGATATGCAGCCTCCAAGCTTCCTCCTTGCTAGAAGCCCAGTGAGTTGGTGTAAGGAAAGAGGAATTTTCCTATTGTTACATAACTTTCCCCTTTCTCTTCTCTCCTCCTTGGCTTGCTTTCCTGTCCCACAAATGTATTCATCGAGTCTCAAGAAGTATATGCCCTCAGTGTGAATGTTTAGGTGGACTTTTCAGGGAAAGCAAAGGGGTGGGGGGGCTGACACTTATGCCTCTGCTGACTCAACTTACATTTAAAGCATCGACTGGGGGCTCAGATGGTTGAGCATCTGCCTTCGGTTCAGGTCATGATCCCAGGGTCCTGGGATCGAGCCCCGCATCAGGCTCCTGGCTCAGCAGGGAATCTGCTTCTCCCTCTCCCTCTGCCTCTCTCCCTGCTCATGCTCTCTCTCTCTGTATCTCTGTGTCTCAAATGAATAAATAAAATCTTTAAAAAAAAAAATAAAGCATCAATTGGCCAGACAGATGGCTCTTGTCCTCTGAATTTGTGGAAAGGTTATTTAGCTCCTATGCTCATCACTGACGAGAGAACAGTGGTGAAAAATGCAAATTAGAACCACCACACCTGGCTGTTGGGTATTGCTTGTGTGTGTGTGTGTGTGTGTGTGTGTGTATGTATTGCAGGAAAGAGTCTTATCTTTTTTTTTTTTTTTTTTTTATTAATTTTTTTTATTGTTATGTTAATCCCCATACATTACATCATTAGTTTTAGATATAGTGTTCCATGATTCGTTGTTTGTGCATAACACCCAGTGCTCCATGCAGAACGTGCCCTCCTCAATACCCATCACCAGGCTAACCCATCCTCCCACCCCCCTCCCCTCTAGAACCCTCAGTTTGTTTTTCAGAGTCCATCGTCTCTCATGGTTCTTCTCCCCCTCCGATTTCCCCCCCTTCATTCTTCCCCTCCTGCTACATTCTTGGAAAGAGTCTTATCTTTATAAAAAGGCTTTTGACACCCCTTCAGTTCTTCCTCTCAGCCCCAAACCAAAAACTCTTGCTGCCTTCCAGTTTCTGTTGCTGGCCCCTCCCTTCTCCCAGAGCTCCTGTTTGATTACTAGAAGCCAACTTCGATTCCTTCCATCCCGGAGTGCTTGCACCATCCAGTAGACCCCACCTCCCCGGTCTGTCCCACAGCATCTCTTTCCCGCTGTCTTTGTGGCTAGTCATTCCGAGCCATGCCATTCCCACATGCATCCCCCCTGTCCCCATTCATGCTACACACCATCCATAGCTTAAACTTCTAAAGCAACTCCCTGGTTTCAAAGGCTCCCAAATTACTCACGGAAAAGACACGTAGACTCATCAGTGTGGTTGTCAAGACCTTCCAAAAGAGCGCCCCAACCTACCTGGCCAAGCGTATCCCCTATACATTGGCATTTTCCTGCCTCTAGGTATTTGCTCAGGTTGTCTCTGTGTCCAGGAATGCCTTCCTTTGGTGTCTTATGTCTGTAGAAATCTTGCTCACTATTTTATACCTCATAAAGTAAGCATAATGGGGCCTTCAGTTTAGCAAATCCTTATTGAGTGCTCTAGGCACGGTGCTGGGTATTAAAGATTACAGAGATGCGTTCCCTGTCTAGTAGAGGAGAGTGTGGTCATGGACCTGAGGGGTAGAGCTGCCATAGATCCTGCCGTGCCAAGTTGGATGGAGATTGTGCCTGGCCCCGACCTCACTCCGAGTCGAGGACGCCAGCACTGAGACATTGGAGGCTTTGGCTGTGGTGATGGCGGCTGGGCTTTCCAAGAGGTGGAGCATCAATTGTGACTGATACAATCCACCCCCTTGAACTTCTCAGCTGTACTTATGCCTTCTCATAATGCCTGGCTTCCATACTATGCTCTCTGGCCTCCGTTTTTGGAAAACAAGGCCAATATTTGTAGAGTGGATTTAAAGAGGGCAAGTTCAGGAGCAGAGAGTTTAGCTAGTAGCCTACTGCAATAGTCTTAGCAAGAGACAATAAACATCTCAACTAGGACAGTGGTAGTGGCAATGGAGAGGAGGAAAAAACTCAATAAGAATTTGGAAGATGAAATGAACAAGATTTTGGTGATTGATGATTCTGGGGATGCTAGCAACTGAATTATGTTCCCCCCCAAATGCATGTGGAAGCCTTAAGCCCCAACATGATGGTGTTTGGAGATGGGGCCTTTGGGAGGCAATTAGATTTAAATGAGGTCACGAAGGTGGGACTCCCACGATGGGATTAGTGTCCTTCTATGAAGAGACACCAAAGAGCTTGCTGTCTCTTTCTTTCTCTTTCTCTCTGCCACGTGAGAACAGAACAAGAAAGCATCCATCTGCAAGTCAGGAAGAGGCTCTGACTGGGACCCAGCCATGCTGGTGCCCTGATCTCGGACTTCCAGGCTCCAGAACCAACAGAAAATGCATTTGTTCTGTTTAAGCCACCCGCCCATGGTATTTGGTTCTGGCAGCCTGCGCTGACTGATCCAGGGGGGTTGGGGGAGAAAGAAGAGTCAAAGTTGCTTCTGGATTTCTACCTTGAGTAACTCGAAGGACAAATGGTAACTCCAGCATGTGAAGTGGAGAAGTCAGGAGTTTTCCACTAATGAGGTCAGAAGTAAAGGAATGAATCAGAAGTAAAAGCAAGAGGAGAGGCAGGCACCTGGCCGGCTCAGTCCGGACAGCGTGTGACTCTTGATTTCAGCGTTGTGAGTTCAAGCCCCACGTTGGGTGCAGAGATTACTTAAAAAACAAAATCTTTAAAGGAAAACAAAACACCGAGAGCATAAGGCCACACTTCTTCTAATGGCCCAGACAAAACTCAAAGGTCAGAAATGGAAGATGTGGCAGACAAGTTTTTTTATATCATAATAGAGAGATTTTTAAATTCCAGTTTGTCTAATTATCTTTTGGACTTACTATTTTTTTTAAAATACATTGAGGATCTTCTCTGGGAGTTAAAAGAAAAATTTCATCTTATGGTATGATAATCTCACAGCTGTTAAAGGAAGACATTATCTTTCGTTCTGCATTACCGCCTCACAAAGTGGTTTGAAAAAAATAGATATATAATCATCTGAGTTGAGAAGCTCTTTTTTAGCTCTGAGAGTAGGAGGTAGATTGGCATGCAAGAGATTCTGGGTTCATTTAGCAAGTGTATTAAGAGTCCTGTTGCTGTATTGTCCTGTCAAGATTTAAACCCTGTGAACAGCAAGTAGGCTCGTGGCCGTAACAAAATCGGGTCCGAAGTCAGGAGCCCTTGGAGCCGTGGATACACTTCCCCCAATATCTGCCTCGAGCTTATTTTTAAAAGGACAGATTCTAGACCAGATGTTGGGATCCGCAAATGGTGTCAAGCTGTTTTCACATTCATGAATCCTCCTTTGTCTTCTTTGCAAAGTTGTGCTATTGTTTCTCTTTCAGATCAGGTCTCAGAAAAATACACTGCAGGGAGAGTTTTGGACATCTTGACTTGAAATTTCCAGCGGCTCTTTCAGTAAGTGCTTTTTTGTTTCCATGGAAACCAGCAGTGTTTTGAAGAGGCGGTGACAGGCTCAGCACCTACCAGCTACCATGGGGAGCGCCTGTCAGTCTACCGGTGGAAGTCAAGGGCAAAATTACCCCACCTTCCGAGGCTCTCTCTGACCTGGTCAACTTGACTTTCTAGAGAAAGAGAAGCAGAATGAGGCTGATGAAGTCATCCCCGCCCCACCCCCCCAGCATTCCAGGCCTGCCTAGTGATCCTGTCTACCTCACCAAGTCGCTCCGACTCTTCGTCAGCGGTCCCACTTTTAAGCCACCAGCAGAGCAGATGCGGTGGCTGCAGTGTGTGAATGTGTGATCACAGCATGAGGACAAGCTGGCTCTGGCAGGGGGAGGTTACGTGCCCATTGGCTGGCGTTTCCTTTCTTGTGGAATTCATTCCCGGGAGCCCAGGCTTGTCTTGCTAGGGAATCTCAGGCTGGGGTAGTTCTTTAAGAATTCATGAGGTTCACATATTCGTGTGTGGGGGTGAGGGCTGGGCATACATTTTTCACAAACCCTGAGATTCTGCTAAATTTGGGGAGATACTCCCAGCAGGTGTGTGACCCACCTGCCAAAGTCCTGTTACGCTGGACCGGGGATGGGGAACTGTCAGAGGAGAGCAGTGTGGACCCTCTACAGCTTCCTGATGAACTGGGTATGGCTCAGGTTAAAAAAAAAAAAAAAAGGTAATCCTCTGTGAGATTCAGCAAAAGACCTTGCTACTCCGACAGATGCAAATGGAGGAACTTGGATTTATTTGGTCTGGATTTTACCAGCCATTTGGCCACAGAAGAAAGACCTTTGTTTGTCTTGTCATATACTCTCGCCTTAGAATGTGCAGGAGATGCGACGTGTCCTCATGGCCTTTACCACTTCTCAGCATGCGTGTCCCTTGCCCTGAGGGATTTCTCTGGACAGCCCCATCTGCTGGCACAGGTGACAGGCTAGAAGTGGCAGGAAATTCACACCGTCTGAGAGCAGCCCTAGCCCGATGACTGATGGGAGCTGAGGAGCAATTCTATCTCTGCTCTCTCCTTGCTTAGCACGCAGAGACTAAGGTGTATGTCTACACTGGACCCCAGGGTTCCCAGTTGGAAAAGAACGCCATTAAGCAAGTTATGCCCTTGCTTACTGCCCCTTTTATTGACTGCCTCCCTTTCCCTGCCTCACTTCCTTATTTCCCTATAGATATTTCCTGTGCGGGCTTTTTATATATTTATTTTTATTTTATTTTCCTATCATTTTTTTAATTGGGGCAAAATTCACATACTAACATAAAATTAACCATTTTATCTATTAAAAAAAATTTTTTTTAAAGTAGTTCCACACACCCAGTGTGGAGCCCAACATGGGGCTTGAACTCATGACCCTGAGATCAAGACCTGAGCTGAGAACATGAGTCAGATGCTTAACCGACTGAGCCACCCAGGTGCCCCTAACATTAACCATTTTGAAGTGAGCAATTCAGTGGCACTTAATACATTCGCCATGTTGTGCAAACCCATCTCTATCCAAATCCAAACCATTCTCACCAGCCCTAAAGAAAAGCCCACACCCACTAAGCAGTTACTCTTCTTCCCCCTCCCTTAGCCCCTGGAAACCACCAGTCTGCTTCTTGTTTCCATGGATTTGCCTATTCTGGATATTTCCATAAATGGAATAATATAACATGGTACCTTTTGTGTCTGGCTTCCTTCACTCAGGATCATGTTTTCTAGGTTTAGTCATGTTTTGGCCTGTGTCAGGACTTCATTCCCTTTCATGGCTGAATAATATGCCACTATATGGATATAACACAATTTATTTAGCCATTTATCTATTGATAGACATTTGGGTTGTTTCCACCTTTTGGCTATTGTAAATAGTGCTGCTATGAACATCCACATTCAAGTACCTGTTTACGCTCCTGATTTCAATTCATTTGGGTGTATACCTAGAGGTGGGATGGCTACATCCTATGAGGATTCACTATTTAGCTTTTTGAAGAATTGCCCAGTTGTTTCCACATCGGTTATATGAGAGTTCCAATTTCCCCACATCCTTGCCAACACTTACTATTTTCTGAGCTTTTAAAATTATGTCTATCCTAGTGGGAGTGAAGTAGTAGCTCATTAAGTATCTTTTTCATGTGCTTATTCCCACCATTTTTTTTTATTTTGACAGATTTCAAATACATTGAAAAAATGTAAAAAGGGGAAAAGAACACAGAACACCTGCATGCCGTCCGTTTAGATTCAACATCATTGATTCGTCTGAGTAGTTCCTGGTGGGGTCGCTGAACTTGTTCTTCTGTCTTGGGAATTTTTTGTGAACTGGAAGTTCCATCTAGAGACCTGAATAGAGTACGGTGAAACGTGTCAACTTAGCATCTTTATTTTATTTTTCTTTAGAATTTATTTATTTATTTGTCAGAGAAAGAGAGAGAGAGAGAGCACAAGCAGGGGGAGCGGCAGGCAGAGGGAGAGGGAGAAGCAGGCTCCCATTGAACAAGGAGCCAGATGGGGGACTTGATCCCAGCACCTTGGGATCATGACCTGAGCCGAAGGCAGATGCTTAACCGACTGAGCCACCCAGGCGCTCCAACTTAGCATCTTTATCTTATTTTATTTTATTTTTCCAACTTAGCATCTTTAATAATAACAGCAGACTAGAATACGGGCGCGTACTAGGGGCCCTTGGCTTCACGTACCTGTTCTCACCAAATCTCCGAATGACCCTGTGTGGAGGAGGCAGCAATTGTTTCCGCCCGCCCAGAACCCACAGCCCTCTCTTTTGGTGGCAATACTTTGATTTTCCTCTCGGAAACCACCCCTCACTGTTGGTGCACCCGCTTAGGTGATGCTGCGCGCAGCCCGTCACACCCGAGAGGCACCTGACCAAGGTTCGGCAAGCAGGGTTGCAGTGATTGGCCAGGGCGAGGCACGTGATCCAGGTTGGGCCAATGAGAGTCAGCCTCCGAGCTTCGGTAGTTCAGGGATGAGAAGGCTGCCTCTCTGATTGTCGGACTCCCTGTTGTTTTCTGTACGCTAAAGAGAGTGCTGCCAAGTCATCGCGAAAGGGCCCCATTTGTAAGATACATCCTGATTTCGGACATGTTCAAATGTGAAAAGAAAAAAAAGGTCTTAGATTGCTGGCCATCTTGCCCTCCCTGGAGAAGAGCCTGTCTGAGGAGTTGGCCGGGTTCCGGAGGAGAGTGGCTGACTCTCCATGCGTGGTTGCCTCTTCTCTAGTGGCCCAGAAACACTCACTGGGAGGCCCCTGGCTGGAGTTCTGGATGCTTCTGCAACAGACCCAGCCTCCCCAAAGCCTTGCTGAAAATGCTTTCTACTCGCATACCCATCTTTCCTAAAAACCAGGGTCTTCTGGTTCCCTGATTTTGCGGGGACCGCATAGACTCCATTCTGCAGAAGAGGACAGCAGGAGAAGCACCTACGCAGCTCCCAGGGGCCGATCTGTGATGGTTGAGACATTCCCTTGGGGGCTAAGGTCGTGGTCAGGGAACTGGGAGGGAGGTCCCAGGAACCACCATCCCCCAAAGACCTCCGGGCTCAGGGATCTATTTGAAGGGTGACCACGGAGTTGTGTGACATTGGACCGTTTACCCAGCCTCTCTGGGCTTTAGCTTCCTTATCAATAGTGGGTTTGTTATTTTCAGGGTTGCTGGGAGGATTAAGTGAGATCATCCTTGCAGAGGTCATTGCAACACCAGGCACAGTGCGAGTGCTCCAGGTTTGTTACACGGTCTCCCGCCCAAGGTCATCCAGCCCTTACTTAGGCAGCCAGCCTTGAACCAGGGGACGTCTGGCTCCCCTGCTGTGTTCTTAACACCTCCCCAGGCTCTTTTCACAACCTTGTCCTGCTTCCCCTCTCCCCCACTCTTGTCGCTCTCCTAAACTCTGGGCTAAATTGTGACAAAAGGGATTTGTAGCAAAAGGCTCAGCAAGATTAGGAGTTGACTGCTGGGTACATCTGCTGCACATGTTGACAGACTCCAGAACACAAAACTGTCACCAGCTCTACTCCGCTTGGTGGTTACGGTGGGGGTGGGAGGGCGGAGCAGCGGGAGGACCTCCAGGGCCTGCCCACACCCCCCAGGGCCCTGTGTTTTTTAAAAACACAAAGCTTAGGAATGAGGATTTCCTTGCAGGTGCTGCCCTTCCCTGAGGTTGTACTTCTGCTCTTTTTGTTGGAATCTCAAAGGTCAAAAGATTTTTTAACAGAGGTGGACGCAGAAAAATCCAGCCACGAGAATGTGCATGGCAGGTTTCAAGGCAACCCACAACGTGAGCAGCCTGACAACTGGGTGCCTGGGAGAGGGAGCTGGTGCGGGGGTGCTCCGGTGGGGGCGGGATGCAGACAGAGACCAAGAGAGAGACAGAGAGATAGACAGAGACAGAGGGAAACAGAGACACCGAAACAGGGAGGAGAGGCAATAAGAAAGGAGACCGAGAAACACACAGAAAAAGGTGCGGGGAGAAACATAGAGACAGAGACAGACAAAGAGAGACAAAATCAGAAGGAGAGAGAAAACAGAGAAAAGGAAGACCAAGAAAGAATAAAAAACAGAACAGAAACAAAGGTAAAGAAATTAAAGGTGATGAGGAGAGAGCCACCTGGAGGATTGTGCCTAGCTCCATGCCGAGCACAGAGTAGGGATTAAAATATTTGTTGACTTTATTTATTTATTTTTTTTTTAAAGATTTTATTTATTTATTCATGAGATACAGAGAGAGAGAGAGAGAGAGAGAGAGGCAGAGGGAGAAGCAGGCTCCCCGCGGAGCAGGGAGCCCGATGCGGGACTCGATCCCAGGACCCTGGGATCACGACCTGAGCCGAAGGCAGACGCTTAACCGACTGAGCCACCCAGGCGTCCTATTTGTTGACTTTAAAGAGAAAGAAAAGAGATCTGAGAACATAGAAGGGAAGAAAAGTGGGGGAGAACTTGAGAAGAGGCAGACAGCAGGGAGAAAAAGGCAAAAGGAAGAGAGAAAGGAGGCAGGGAGGAAGAGGGAGGGGTCTGATTCAGCCAGCGAGGCCGGGCACCCCGGTTCCCTCTCCTGCATTTTCCCCCTGGCAGGCTGAAGGTCAAGTCAGTGATAATTCCATGCCTCTGCAAGCCCAAGGCCCTAGTGTAGTGTCCAGGTTGAGTTAGAGGCTTATAGATCTGGTTTTGGGCAGCTTTCCTCCCCCCAGTTTCTGCCCCAAAGTAGACCCCTCTCCTAGGCCTTTGGTGCTTTTTCATAGGACACAACTTTGGGAAGACCGTGGGAGATACCCACAGCCAGAACTGGGCACATAATTTGCAGGACAAAATGAAAATACAGGGGCCTTTGTTAAAAATTATTAAAACGGTCGGGACGGCGACAGTAGAGTATTAAACCAAGTGTGGGCTTTTCCAAGTGCAAGGCATCTATCACTCTCACTTAGATGCTGCTCAGTGAGCCAGAGAGGTGGGACCCTAGGTCCTCTGAGATGGTGAGAGGCAGTGACCCTATAATGGGCTTCTCTGTTGATTTCAGTCATTCATTCATTCAACCAGAGTAGTTATTACCAGCCTTATTTTACAGATGAGGAAACTGAGGCCATTGGCCAAAGTCCCAGGGCTATTAAGGGGTGGAGGCAGGTGTGCTTGCCTAGAACCCTCGCTCTTGACCATCAGGCCATTCCTATCGCTATCCCTCTTCTAAATGGAACAGGAGATAGAAAATGAGGCTCAGTGGGTTGGGAAGGAGCATCTGCTTCAGGACTCCTTCTAGTGAGCAGGAAGATCTGTTGAATTGAAAGAGTAAGAGGGCTGTTTCACATAAACACTGGAGTTTTTACACATTGAGGGGATGGACAGAATTAGCAGGAAACAAGAAATCATGTCCCCCACAGCAAGCCTGCCTGTGCCCTAGGGACACGGGCAAACGTTTAGCATCTGATGAGCAATTAGAGCATCAGGCGCGAGGAGCTACAGGGTTTTGTAACTTCGGTTTGTGTTCTTGAAGTAGTTCGCTAACGTCGGGTTGTTCTGCAGTGAGCACCCCTTGATGGATGTGTGGAGTCCTCCAGAACAGGGGTTCTCAGTCTGGGGATGTGGGTGGGCGCTGGTTCTCCTGAGTTTGGGTGTAGCTTTCCCTGTTGGGGCTCTCCAAATAGAACAATACAAATAATGTTAGTAATTTCCACTCGTCCCACGTGGCAGCAAGGTGGCTCTGGCAGGTCCAGGCACCTCCTAGAAGCCTGGCAACCCCTGCAGAGTGGGCCAGTTTCCCATGGCCCCGCTTGGTTCACGTGACCATCTCTAGCTCATCATGGAATCTGATTGGCCAGACTGTGGTCAGGTGCTCATAGGACCCGGAAGTAGGATCCTCCATCCAGGCGTGTGGACCGAGAGAGAGCCCCTCTTCTGGTGGTTTCCCAAAAAGAAAATTGGGGAGCCATTCCCAAGAGAAGGGAGCCTGGATTTTCATTACAACTAGCATGTGGGTTGCCTGACGTGAAAAAGGGTCCTTCCTTTTGGAAAATGTTGGGGTCTAGGCCAGAACGTACCAGAGTCTTCCTAAAGAGACATACGATTGCTTGGCTAGGATATTGGAATAAAAGTCCAGCTCTTTCATCATAATTTGGTGAAATAATTGTATTTTTATTTATTTATTTAAGTAGGCTCCATGCCCACTGTGGGGCCTGAACTCACAACCCTGAGGTCAAGAGTTGCATCCCCCACTGGCTGAGCCAGCTGGGCGCCCCTGGTGAAATCATCTTAATTATATAACACTCTCAGAATTCTCCAATAGAAAGTAGTTGAAAGTCAGGAAGGAGGGACCGTAGGAGGGAGAGGGGTGGAACCGGGGAGGCAGAGTGAGGCTTTAAATATACATTGTAAAGATGTGCAGGTAGAAGAAGCCTCCCTCCGGGTGGGGTCCTCGAGTACCCTTGGTTAGCACTTGACTGCTAAGAAAAGAGGGATTCCAGAGCCAGTGGTAAAGCCTTTTGAGATAAATAAGCACAATGGTTCCCTACCGATTGTCCTATATTCCTTTTAGCTTCTTGTCACAACAGACTGCTGCGGTAAACAACCTTGTACAAAAATCCTTACCCCGGTGCCTTGTATTTCTGTGGGATAAATGGAATAAATTTTGATGGGCTATTCAGCTTTAGAAAAAAAAAAAAAATGAGTTGGAGCTTTGTGTAACGACCTGGCGAGATGTCTGGAATAGATATGTCCTCTCTCCCTCTCCGTCTAGAAAGAGAAACAGGTATAAATAGAGATAGAGCTATATGGAGATGGATAAACATAGATACAGAGATAGAGATATAAATATAGGGATGGAGGTAGAAATGCAGATAGATATATCAAGTGGTGGTGGGCGGGGGGAGCAAGGTGCGTAATGATTTCTTCTGAGGAAAACAAAATCTCTCCTGTGTGTTTTTCTGAGTGGAGCGGATGGTGTGGAAGGCTAGCCACCAAACAGTAAACAGTGATGTTTCAAGGGTGTGGACCTCAGAGGGCTTGAGCGAGGTTACTAGTTTGCTTACTAGCCCAGGGTGGTGTTTGAATTGTTACCATCTGCACAGGATGCTTCATACACGCATCTATTTCACATGCAATAAAGCAAAAACGGGGGCGCCTGGGTGGGTCAGTCGGTTAAGCATCTGCCTTCAGCTCAGGTCATGATCCCGGGGTCCTGGGATCGAGCCCCACATCGGGCTCCCTGCTCAGCTTCTCCTTCTCCCACAGCCCCTCCCCCAGCTCATGCACACTCTCCTCTCTTTCTCAAATAAATAAATAAATAAAATCTTAAAAAAAATAAACCAAAAACGTTACAAGGGAAATAAATATGTTGCATCTGAGAACAACCTAGAAGGCTCCACTCTACACTTCCCACTACCCCTGTCTTCTAGAAAGGTTGAGGACCAAGGAAGATGCGGCAGGTTGGGGGATTGGGAAATGAAAAGGTACGCATTGCTTAAAAAAAAAAGAAAAGAAAGAAAAGAAAAGGTATGCATTGCTTTTTACAAGGAGGTAGGGTTGGTAGATAAAGTGCCCAGTTGAATTTGAATTTCACATAAAGGAGGAATACATTTTAGGATATGGCATGTGAGACCCTTGGGACAGCAATGGGTACAGAGGATTTTAAAGAAGTTTCCCTGGGTGCTGTGCCTCATAATATGCCTCCTACTCAGTGAGAGAACATTAGTACAATTTAGATTTTTAAAAATCTTTTGTGGACTTGGCATGGTACTCCGGTTGAGGGAGACGCTCTATGAGCCCTGGGTCCAAGGCAACCCCATTTGCTGTCAGTAACACTCTCAGCCTGGGTTTTTGTCCTGGCCAGGATGAGGTAACCACGATGCTGGTTTCTCTTTCTCTAGCCAGGACTAAGGGCAGCCTGCTCATTTTCAATATCGAATTCTGTTGTATCAGGTGGCTCAGTCGGTTGAGCGTCTGCCTTCGGTCGTAATCCCGGGGTCCTAGGATCGAGCCCCAAGTCCTCCCTGCTCAGTGGGGAGTCTGCTTCTCCTTCTCCCTCTGCCTCTCCACCTGCTTGTGCTCCCTCTGTCTCTCATTCTTTCTCTCTCTCAAATAAATAAAATCTTCAAAAAAAAAAAAAAAAAAAAAAAAGGAACAATCCATTTCATCAGATGATTTTGTCCAAAGAAAATAAACCTTGTGAGCAAGGGGAAGCGTGACTGTTATCTTTAGGATGGCAGAGGGCTTTGAGTACGCCACGCCGAGGCTGCCATCTGGTGGTTTAAAGAGACCCAGCGGGCCGGGCCCGCTGACCACACCTTGGGCTTGTCTATTGGTTGATGGTCCTTCCTTCAACAAATGCTTGAATGCCTACCCACGCTGTGCCAGGCAACAATACTGCAAGCGGTAGAAATGGCATGCTTTCAGAATGGTCATTTCTTAGTTTAGTGCGGATACAAACTTCTACTGCTGGAGATGTAAAGTTAGGTCTTTGAAACGTTGAAGCCATGAAATTCGTATTGAAACCAGTTTTTCTATCTTCTGCTGTCTTTTAGTGCAAAGGATTAGTAAATCTTGGGCAGAGTCATACCATGGAGAGAGAGAGAGAGAGAGGGAGAGAGAGGAGAAGGAGGAGGAGGAGAAGAGAGGGTGAGAAACTTGGAATGGGAGGTAGGTAAAACACAAGATCTGAAAAGTTGGTACAACTTTCCAGAAAGTGTCATTCAAGTCTTTGTTTTTAGGTTCCACTTTTTTTTTTTTAAAGATTTTATTTATTTATTTGAGAGAGAGAGAGAGCGCATGAGCAGTGGGGAGAGGTAGAGGGAGAAGCGGACTCCCCACAGAACAGGAAGCCCAATGTGGGACTCTTGATCCCAGGACCCTGGGATCATGACCTGCGAAGGCAGACGCTTAACCGACTGAGCTACCCAGGCGCCCTTTAGGTTCCACTCTGATGAACTATTTTCTGTGGATACTGTTGCAGAATATCTAGAAACCATCACTTATCCTTCACAATTTAGGGAGCTGGCTTCATGAATTATGCTTTATGCTTGTGTCAGGTAGGATGATGTTGGCAGCATCCATCAGAGGCCCAGGGGTTCCGACCCCCACCCCTATTCTTACTGTGTTGCTTTTGTTCTCATGGTGGACACTTCCGTTGCAAAATGGCCATGGGAGTCATGAAGCATCACGACTGGGTTCAAGGTGTGAGGAAGGGGGGCTGGGGCTGCAACAGCTGGGTCTGTCTCTTTGATCAGAAAAGCAGTTCCTTAGAGCATTTCCCGACACACACACACACACACACACACACACACACACACACACGCCAAGCGAACTTCTGCCAAGACTCATTGATCAGAAGGGACTAGAAGATCAACCTTAGCAGCAAAGGAGGATGGGAAGATGGGCAACAGAATGATGCCAGTTGAAACTGGCCGTGACCCGTTGTTTGAGGATGGGTTCATTGTTGCTCTGAGCAAAACTGGGGCTCTGCTGGCAGACGGCAGGGAAACAGATGTTGGCTGGGTACCTGTCAGTGTCTGCCCCAACATTCTATCACATGCAGGACAGTCAGTAACATTTCCTCCTTCTTTTATGTAGGGATGGAGCCTCCCCATCCTGGGGCACTCCGCAGCGAGGTAGAAAGTCTCCCCCGCCATCCCAATAAGGCTGTTAAAAAAGATTGAGCCAAAATTCAAACCCAGAGGCTCAGCTCTTAGTCACCGTGGAACCCAGACAAACACCTCCTGGGATAAAAGTCAAACAAAGCAGAGTCCCTTTGCTCAGGGCGTCCACGGGCTAAAAGAGCCTGCTCTGGTTCTGGGTGCCCTGGGAGGAGGGCAGCACTGCGGGGCCTGGCCTTCTGTCCTTTCTAACCTGGACCTCCAGCAGTAGCCACACCTCCCGCACCCCATTTCCTTGGGTCCCAGCTGTGCGGACTTGGGCGAGGGACGGCCTCTCTGAGGCTCAGATGCATCAGGTAACTGGGAAATTCTTAAACTGTTCTAAAATGAGAAGTATATTTAAAATGTAGAAAACAAAACAAAAAGAACTAGCAAGTGGCCAGAGAATGACAGCTACTACTATTACTATTAAGTATTATTTCTTTTTTTTTTTTTTTAAAGATTTTATTTATTCATTTGAGAGAGAGAGACAGAGACAGAGAGGGCACCAGCAAGGGGAGCGGCAGAGGGACAGGGAGAAGCAGGCTCCCCTCTGAGCAAGGAGCCCCGACGCAGGACTCGATCCCAGGAGCCGGAGATCATGACCTGAGCCGAAGGCAGATGCTCAACCATCTGAGCCACCCAGGTGCCCCTTAAGTATTATTTCTGTGTTATGCAGGCTGGGATTCCCTTGGTCAGTTCTTTCTGGTTCTGCCTCCTGGCCCAGGGCTGTCCATCCATCTCGCTGTGGGTTTGAAGCACCTCTGCTAGTGAGGGTGGCTTCTGGTCTCAAGGGAGACTCTGTGTCTCCACTATTGTCCTCAACCTTAGGGCAGCCAGCCCCAGGAAAGCGAATCTTGGTTCTGAAGTCACCCTGATGCACTCTGACCTTTCCGTCTTCCTTCTTCGCCCTGTCTGTCCTTCCTTGGGATCTCCATTCCAGAACTGATTGAGTGACAGGTCCATGAGTGACAGCCCCCTCCAGGTCTCTCCAGCCCCCCTGACACCAGCTAAAGAAGCTTCTCCTCCCCAGGGAAGCTTTCAGAAGCCCACCCCTCTGTTTTATAATGGAAATGATGGGACACTTCAGGGAAGGAGCACTCAGACAACCACCAGGCTGCCTCCCCATGCCCCGCCTTCTCCATTTGCTCTGAGCTGTCCCTGAGAGAAATGGCCCCAATTCTTGACAATTACCTAAACCTTGGGGCGCATTCCCCAGGTGGCCACCAGAGGGAGCACTGAACAGAGAAGTCCAGTTGAGTTTCCCTCCTGCTTGCCTTGGATGGAGATCTGCCCAAACCTGGCTTTCCAGGCCCCCTTGTGCCTTCAACCACCTCCCTCCAGCCACACCGGCCATCCATCAAAGGTGCCAAGCTCCCATCGTCCTCCCTCCACGTGCTCCCTCTGCCCCAAAGCTTTACCCAAACATTCTTTTACCCCTCTATTCATCCTTTATTTATTTTTTAAAAAATATTTTATTTATTTTAGAAAGACACAGAGAGAGAGAGCAGGGAGAGGAACAAAGGGGGAGACAAGAATCCCAAGCTGATTCCATGATAGCATGAAGCCCACTGCGGGCCTCGATCCCATGACCTGGATATCATGACCTGAGCCGAAACCAAGAGTCCATCACTCTACCAACCCAGCCACCCAGGCGCCCCTCTATTTATCCTTTAGATCCCAGCTTAAAATCACCCCCTTGCCCACTCGCCCCTAATCACGAGTCCACCTGGCATATCCCTGCACTTTTCATTCTTAGCATGTATCACTGCTTGTGTTCATATATTAATTTGTGTGGCTTATTGATTCTGGTCAGCCTTCCCGCTGGATTAGAAGGTCCAAACGGGCAGGGACCATGTCCTAGTCTCCCCTGGCCTGGGACTGACCACAGCAAAAATGAAGCAGGAGCTCATCTACAATTACAAGCACACCACTCCTAGCAAACACTTGCAGAGCCCTTGTTAGGTGCAGATACCGTTCCGGGTCCTTCATGTGTATTAACTCATTGGACTCTCAACTGCAGCCCCATTGTCCTCATTTCATGGATGGGGGAGCAGAAGCAGTAGGGGGTTCAGTCGCTTGCTCAAGGTCACAGAGCTAACAAGCATCAGAGGCGGGTATGAACCCAACCTCTCTGGCTCCAGAATTGGTGTACTTAACCATCAGACCACACTGCCTCTCCTAGGACGGGCGCTCTCTCCCTCTCTCATCCTCTATGGTATGTATATGGTAAACGTTTAGCGATTCTCTCAACGATCCTATAATTGTTAAGACAGTTCTCTCCGCAACCAGGGAAGGCCGGCCACGTTTCAAGTGTGTCTACAGCTCACGCAAAAGGGTTGACTGGTCAATCAAATCAAAATACGACACTGGTACTGTAAAGATACAATAAAATGGGAGTAATTGACTCATCAGATTCTAATGTATGAGTTTTCTCTACTTGTTCAAAATGACCCCATAAATTATGATTTTCTTGAGCTTCAGTTTGAACAAACCCACTGTCAGGGAGGCGTCAATAGTTAAACTGAACAGACGAGGCGGTGGCTTGAGAAGAGTGACAGGAACATCTCTAGCTGGTTTGGAGCGTGAGAAGGAGGTTCTTTTGAAGGCCACGTGGGATGGCAGGCGTTTCGATTCATCCTACAGGGACTGCCTTCTTGGGTATGGAGGGATTGCCCCCAGCTCTGCTGTCCTGCTCCTAGGTTCTGGCATGACCCATGAGTTCTATGAAGGTCCTATGGGATAGAGTTGGGGGGTGGGCGCCAAATGGCTTTGTGGCTGGAGCTTCTTGGGATTCTTATGTGTCACCCACACCACAGGCAGCCATTAATTTTTTTTTTTTTTTAATCAGCTGTTAGTCTCCTCATTCCTGCTATGGTGGTTTTGCTCACATTTCCCCTGTGCTCTCAGAGGTTAAAACAGACATGAACCTCTTCCATCCTAGGAAGGGCTCACCTCCTTCTGGAATTTCATTAATTTGGGTGTTTTTTATTCCATATTTCTAAATTTTTTTTTTTTTACAGATAGAGAGAGAGAGAGCAAGAGAGGGAACACAAGCAGGGGGAGTGGGAGAGGGAGAAGCAGGCTTCCCGCTGAGCAGGGAGCCCAATGCGGGGCTCAATCCCAGGACCCAGGACGCTTAACGACTGAGCCACCCAGGCACCCCATTTAAAAATTTTTTTTTTAAGCTATGTTTATTTTAGCTTAACCAGATTGTTCTCACCGTTAGGAAGGAAGCAATGATCCTTTGCACCTTTACAGTGTTTTTTGTTTTTAATCTTCCTTCTTATTTTTAAATATTTATTTATTTATTTTAGAAAAGGTGGGGGAGGGAGTGGCCGAGGGAGAAGGAGAGAGAGAGAATCCCAAGCAGGCTCCACACCCAGGGTGGAGCACGATGCCGGGCTCAATCTCAAAACCCTGAGACCATGACCTGAGCTAAAATGGAGAGTCTGATGCTCAACCAACGGAACCACCCGGGTGCCTCATGCACCCTTATAGTGTAACTGGAAGGTAAACATTCCAATAGCTGATTTTTGAATGACTACTTAGGATTCTGACCCACTCGTGGGAGTTTGTCATCACCAGGCTCTAGAGGGAAATTTGAACATGTTTTTTCCTGATCTCTCACAACCAATACACTTACAAAACATAGTTGACTTTTCCACTCTTTTTTGGGTGCTCAGTATTTTGTGGCGTTTCGGGTTAGAGGAAAGACAGTTGATGGATAGAACCGTCTTCTTTCCCTCATTCCTCACCCTTGATCCTCTGCTCCATCACTAGAGAGCAGGTTGAACTTGAAGGCTTCAGGGACAGCAATGTTGGACCCACATTTTGATCAGATTGTCTTCTTTTGACTCTGTTAGTCTATTTCCCACAAGGATCTTTCTACTTTGGAAAAAAGAAACGGGGGAGGAGCTTTGGAGCTGAGGAATGGGTAGAGGCTGGAGGGGTTTTGAGTTGCATGCTAGAGAAAGCCTACCCTGCCTCGAATAAAATGTGATTTAAAATACGGACGGTGGATGTCATTCTCGTGAGGTCTCAAGCAAACACAAGGAACATGTTCATGGAAACTGGAATGAAGGTGATCCTTGCGTTAAAGTGGCACAGAAATTGACTGAACTGTGTTCTAGTCTTTTATAGGAAGGTAGAACTTGGGAGCAACAAGATTGATCTTTAGCTGCGGAGATTTCAAAGCAAAGCGTTGGAGGAGCGGCTTGATCTTCCTGACGTCTTATGTAAAAGTGCAAAAGGAGAAAGATGGATGGAAGAAGGTTTGCTAAACAAACAGGAGCGGGAATTTGAAGATCTGGCAAATTCTCAGCCTTATTCGCATTACAAAAAATGAGAAAGCTTGATCTGAAGAGAACAGTAAGGGTGTGGCTGAACAACAGGGCTGATGAATAGATCGTGGGTCAGACTCATGGATTACCCAGGCATCTCTGCGGGAGCCAGGAATACAGATGGGATGATACCAAACAGGACAGAGAGAATGGGACGGAGTGAAGGAAGGGTTGTGGCATTTCTTGGATCCTACAGGATCTGGCCACACAGCTACTCAGCTGTGGAGGTGCTGTTCTTCAAGGAGAGGGAAGAAGGATACTGCAGGTGATTCAGAGGTCATCACGGCTGTCACTCCCACCACCGGTCCAAGGACAAGGCTGTTTCCCCCTTGGTTTCAAAGGCTGGGGCTGGGGCTTTGTCTCTGGTTTCTGCCAGAATGACCCCACCCAGTGCCTCAGGGGATGGGGCTGCCCCCACCACTTCCCCAGAGCCTTGCAAGGCAGGGCACTGAATGACAGAGGATTATTCTCGAACCTTAAAATCTAATGGAATTTGCCTTGCTAGGTTTTGGATTTACTTGGCATCCGTCACCCCTTTCTTCCTTCTGAATTGTCCTTTTTGGAATGGGAACGTCCATCCTATGCTTGTCCCATCATTGTGTGGAGGGACATAATTTGTTTAGTTTCATAGCTTCACAGCTAGAGGGGAATTTGCCTTGGGGTGACCCATACCCGATTTCAATAATATTTATTATTTTTTCAAGATTTATTTATTTATTTGAGAGAGAGAGAGAGAGCAGAGAGAGAGAGACAGACAGAGTGCAAGCAGGGGGAGGGGCAGAGAGAGAGAATTACAAGCAGACTCCCCACTGAGCAGGGAGCCCAAGCAGAGCTCCATCCCACGACCCTGAGATCATGACCTGAGCCTTAACCAAGTGTCGGACACTTAACCAACTGAGTCACCCAAGTGCCCCTCAAGGATATTTAGATAAGACTTTGGACTTTTGATTTTATACCTGATGCTGGAATGAGTTAAGACTTTGGGGGTGTTGGGATAGAATGAATCTTTTGCATAAAAGAAGGACATGAATTTTGGGGGGGTCAGGGGGTGGAATGCTATGGGCTGAATTGTGTCCCACCCCCAATTCATAAGTTGGAGTCCTAATCCCCCATGTGACTGTTTTTGGAGACAGGGCCTGGAGGTGGTAATTAAGGGTAAAGGAAGTCCTAAGAGTGGAGCCTGAATCCCATAGCAGTGTGGTCTTATAAGAAGAGGACAGAGAGAGAAGCCTATCCGCAGGCGAGGAAGAGAGTTTTCACCAGGAACTGAATGGCCAGCACCCTGGTCTTGGACTTCCAGCCTCCAAAACTGCAAGAAATAACCCTCTGCTGTTTAAGCCTCCCGTCTTTGTCACGGCAGCCCGCTGTCCTGTCTTGTTCCGGACATCCCGCCCGATGTTCCCGGAACCGTTCCCAATTTGGCAGCCTGTCTTGTCAATCAAAGTGTCAGCAGGTGTTACCTCAACCCAATCCCCAGACACCAGGAACACCCCCTCCCCCTCGATGCCACCCTGCAGTGTCTTTGTAACAAAAACCCCATAGCTTTGCCTCTTTTTCATTTGTTTTATTAGCATCAATATATACAAAGTGGAAAATGACTTAACTTCATTATTCTAGCTTAGAAAGTTTGTTTTGCTTTTTATTCTGTTTGGGGATAAAATGAAAATGAAAACGTCCCAGGAGAAAGCCTACCTTTGAGGGTGCTGGACAACTCCATAATATCTGACCTCGCATGACCGCCCCGTCCCCCACCCCCATGACTTCTCAAGGGCATAGGAAAGTCATACCCTTCGGATTTACCCCCAAAGAAAGGTCATTTTTGCCCGAGGCTTATGCTCAGCCTTAATCTACGCATATATTTGCCAAGTCACTTCTGCTTATACAACCCATCCTAATTATGTCGCCGCTTTGCTTCCTGCTGGGCAGTTTTGCAGTTTCCAAAGCTATCAGCCTGAGTTACTGGAGGCTTTCCACGGAGCTGGCTTCAAAAAATATTTAAAGCATGTCTATGGAACTAAGTAGGATGGCCCTCAAGTTGCAACCAGCATACTTATGTTGGCTAAATAATTCTACTCCTCCCCAGCCCGCCCCCCCAAAAAAAAATCAAAAAGAGGAGCTCCAAGATGAAAAGCATCGAGTGTGTGCATTTTCAAAGCACAGGGCGGTAGCTGACAGATACAGCTTACAGGAATTAGCATGTAATACACACCATCACATGCATTCTTTGAAGCTCGAAATCTCTGTAAACGTATTTCCCCACTGTTTTAAAAACAAAGAGTGGCTTGTAGGAAGGTTCAGTTGGTTCTTGAGTTGCTCAAGATTGTATCCTGTTCAAAAATATTTAATCCCAAGGGGTTTCGACATCGATCTTATAAAAACAGACACGTATGAGCTGAAATGAGACGCCCAGTACATTTTTGGCACTATTATTATGTTTTTACCTTTACATGTTACAAATACACATTCAGGTATTCTAAAAAGAAAAACAGACACCAACCTGTCTTTCCAATCACACTGGACATTGCCAAGCTCACACGATCCATCTCTAGGTGAAAATAAACTTTTAAAACATGGTCATAGGTGCTGTGCTACTAAAGACATAACTAAGACATCGGTATCCTGAAAAAAAAAAAAAATCAACACCTTTTCTATTCCTCCAACAGCCAATAAGGATTCTTAGGCCACTTTTAGGGAACAGGGTTAGAATAAAGATTTCATATTTTGTCAGTCCTGACAAAAGACAAATGTTTAGTTTGCACGTAACCATAGTATGTTCTAAAATTAAATATCATTAATAGAGTTCTTCCTTCCAGGTGACCCAGGGTTAGGGTTAGAATAAGCATCAAATGGAAATAAAAGCAAAGACTGGATTCTGCCTTTTAAAAAAAAAGGGTACATTATTTGCATCGTTGAACCTTCTCCAGATATGACATTGCTTACTAATGGTCTGGAACGATTCTCCTCTGGTTGTTTTTTGTTTTTGTTTTGTTTTGTTTTGTTTTGCATAAAATGGGGTGGGTTTTGGGTGGCTGGAAAGCAGCCTTGAATTATCTCTTGCTGTGCGTCATGAATGCATGCCTTAAGGAGCATATAAGCAGGATTCCTTTCTGGCAGAAGAAAAGTATTGGGCCTCAGGTCCCCCAAGATTGAAGCCCAAGCTTCTAGCCAGGAGGAGGCGATGTGTATGTGAAAACCAACTGCCCTACCCTAGCTCCAGAGCTGCCTAGACAAGCTACCAAAATAGGGACTATGTAACTATGTGGCGGAAGCTCCCCATGGGCATCTACAGTCACAGCTTGAGGGGGGCCCTGCTGAACAAAGGGATCAGTTCTTGCACCTGCAGCATAAATTCCCTTCCCTTTCATTCTTGGTGGAGGGTCAGAAGAAAGAACATTTTACTAACTTGATCCCCTCACTCAATGCCCCCCCCGCCCCCGCACTCTCTCTGAATTCTCAAATCTCTCATCTACCCTGCAACATTTTCTGATTCTGCCAGCCTCCAGTGAGGCCAGGGTGGCAGACGAGAATGCTCAGGGTCACACCTTTGCCGCCTTCGGAAGGATCATGGGAGGGAGGGGATGTGGCGAGACCTTCTAGAAGCTGAGAGCATTTGGAAGAGCGGACCCGGGATTTGTTTTGGAGCAGACTTGTTCAAGCTAAAGTCCGACCCAAGTTAATCCATCAAGAGTTACCCTTTCCAACCTAATCCTGGGGCTTGGATTTCTCCTAAAAGCACCAAGGGCATGGATCCCAAATGCGTGCAATTTGATGCAGCAAGAGCTGCAGATGATGGCCCCTGCTGATGGGGAAACCCAGCTGCTTTTTTTTTTTTTTCTTTTCCCTTTGCTGCCATGTTGGTCATTTTGCAGGTCATCTGCCTGCCTTTGGAAAGGAGATTGTCACATGGATTTGGCCGCAGCTGCGACACCTCCAAACACACCTATTTCGATTTTAAATATAATAAATACAGCGAAGAAAACAGTGAATCTTCAATAAAGAGTCTAAAGAAAAGACGGACAACATTCTGCGGTTTCAATCAAATGCCACGTGGTCTCTGGATGAATTTCTCAAGGAGGTTGTAGTTGAGTTCCGATCTGCGAGCTCCCTTCTCAGGAGTAGCTCTCCTTAAATGGAAACTTCATACTCCCTGGTTTCCTGCAAGAGAGAGAAGCACAGATTGGGTAAACCGCTGGGTGGTGGAGCCACCGGCAGAGCGTGCCTTGAGAGCCTTTAGTCCTAGCCGAGGAGGTGAAGACTGTGGAGAGCAGAGCCGAGTCACCCGACCAACAACCTGCCCATCCCAGGTGTGTGAGTGAGCACAGCTGAGCCAGGATGACCACCCAGCTGCAACAAGCTGAAAACACCGCCCCGCAGACTGATGAGCAAATTAACATTGCTTGCTTTGAGTGACCGAGTTTTGGGATTATTTGTTACTCAGCTTTATCATAGTGCTGGGTAGCTGATACACTACGCTAATAAGTATCAGTAAGATCTAGTTTCTGAAGTGCTCTTTTTTTTTTTTTTTTAAATCAGCTTGACCTTCTTTTCGTATTTGGAAACAAGGTATATAGAATGTAAAATAACATACGACCTCTTCTTAGCAGTGCCATATCGAAAATGACTACAACACGTGGGTGGCAACCCCTTCAATTTCTCCAATATTCGTCAAGTGTGTGTAATATATTCCAGGCCTTCAAGGCAGAGGAGCTGGGAGATATAAGAAGTCAGAGCCTTGGCCCCAGAAGAGGTCATTGCCACATGCTTTCGTGGAGGTCTACTGTTCCTGCTGGGTCAACACAGATAAGCAAGCACATCTATGGTAGATGGGAGTATGGTGGGAAGACTCAAAGGTGGGCCCCCTTTTCCTCACCTCCTGGTGGTCACATTCTTGCATGATCCCCTTTCCTAAGTGTGGGCAGGACCTGTGATTTGCATCTAACTCGTAGAATACAGCTAAGGCACTAGGATGTCTTGGCCATGCATCATGGTGCCCTGCAAATTTTCTATGGTCCCTAAAAATGATGATTTGTTATAATCAAGATACCCATTGGCCTATTTGATTGTTTGAGGTTCAAGGGAGGCAGGATAATATAATGATTAATGGCATCAGTCTGAATTTGTATCTTGGCTCCAAGCCATGTGCTTTTGGCTGTGTGCAACCTTGGCCAAATCATCTGTTTGTCTCTCTGACCCTCAGTATCGTCATCAGTCCATCAGAGGTAACTGCATGGTATACAACAGAGTTGCAGGGATTTGGGCAGCTTATGCATTTAAGGTGCCCGGCTCATGGTACATATTCTTCTTCTTTTTTTTTTTGAAGATTTTATTTATTTATTTGACAGAGAGACAGTGAGAGAGGGAACACAAGCAAGGGCAGAGGGAGAGGGAGAAGCAGGCTTCCCACGGAACAGGGAACCCGATGCGGGGCTCGATCCCAGCACCCTGGGATCATGACCTGAGCCGAAGGCAGATGCTTAACGACTGAGCCACCCAGGCGCCCCCATATTCTTCTTCTTATTATTACTGAGTTCTGTCTCCTTTGCAAGACTATAAGCTCATTAATGGCTGGACCAGGTCTATTTGGTTTACAGCTGTGTCCCTAGTGCCCAATACCAAGTCTGCCACCCAAAAGAGAAGAGAGACCAACTCACCCCTGTCTCATAAATGGGGTTGTCAAACTCGGTTTCCACGGTGATCTGGCTGTAAGGGTGGGAGTACATCAGGGGCAGGCGGAGGTTGGAGTAATAGCGACATCTGGAAAAGGGCAGTGAAGGAGATAGGAGTTACGTTACCAGAGGAGGACAGCTAGCTGGGGCCCCTTCCCGGGCTCGGGCACCTCCACAAATGCCAAGAAGGTGTGCAGAAACAGCCTCTTGCAGTGAGAATCCAAGTGGGTGAATACCAAAATCATAACTGCCCTCAAGTTCTAAGCGGGTGACTGAAAACTAAAACCTCAGTACCTCCCCTTCCTGCAGAGCGGGGGAGCTCAGCTGGTTTTCACCTGTAAGGTGATTCGAGCCCCTCTTTCACACAGAGCGACAACAGCAATAATCAGCATTTACTGAGCACCAACTATATACCGTGTTGCCTCAGAACAACCTTCTCTGACTACCTATTTAAAAAGTGGTTCTTCTATTACCACACCCTATTTCTTTCCTTCATTGTGCTCATCACAATGTGTTGTGTTATAATTTGTGTATTTCTGTGTATTACACTGTTTGTGTAACACAGTGTGTCATAATTTGTGTATTTCTCCTCTCCCCCTTCAACACTGTAGGATCCACAAAAACAGAAAAAAATGATATTGGGCAGATGCCTGCCTCAGGGCCTTGGCACATACTGTGTGTGCCTGGAACCCTCCTCTTCCAGATATTTGCATAGGTTACTTGTTATTGCTTTCAAGTACTTACTCAAATGTCATGTCTCAGTGGGGACTCCTCTTCTAGAGTGCAATCATCACCCTACTCCAGCTCCCTTTTGCTCCCTAATGTACACAGTTGACCTTTGAACAACACAGGTCTGAACTGCACGGGTTGACTTATATGTGGAATTTTTGATAAATATAGTATGGTCCTGCAAGTGTATCTTCTCTTCCTTATGATTTTTTCTTTTTTTTTTTTTTTTAAAGATTTTATTTATTTATTAGAAAGAGAGGAGAGCACAAGTGGTGGGTTAGGGGCAGAAGGAGAGGGAGAAGCAGGCTCCCCGCTGAGCCAAAGGCAGATGCTTAACCAACTGAACCACCCAGCTGCCCCCCTTATAATTTTCTTCATAACGTTTTCTTTTCTCTAGTTTACTTCATTGTAAGAATACGGTATTAGGGGCGCCTAGGTGGCTCAGTCTGTTGAGTGTCCAACTCTTTATTTCAACTCAGGTCATGATCTCAGGGTCAGGAGATCCAGTCTCATGTCAGGTTCTGCATTGGGCATGGGGCCTGCTGGAGATTCTCTCTCTTCCTCTCTTTCTGCCCTGCCCCCAACCCCCACACTCACACTCTCTCTCTCAAAAAAAAAAAAAAAAAGAATACGGTATGTATTACATATAACATACAAAACACATGTTAATCGACTGTTCGTGTTATCAGTAAAGCTTTTGGTCAACAGTAGGCTATTGGTAGTTAAGTTTTCAGGGAGTCAAAAGTTATATATGCAGATTTTCAACGCACCGGTTGTCGGCGCCCCTCACCCTCCTCACATTGTTCAAGGGTAAACCATATTTACTTTTCTTATTATACTTTACTTGCTGTCTATCTTCCTCCCATTAGAACCTGGGCACCACATATCAAAGATCTCCTTCGGTTTTGTCCACAGTGATGTTCCTAGAACTGTCCCCCACCCCCCAAACTGCCTGACACATAGTAGGTGCTCAATAGTTGTGAATTTGAATGAATTAGTGAATATCCTAGCCATGGCTAAATACCTTCCTTCCTCATTGCAAGCAAGTTCTATGATCCCCAACACGCAGGACAATGTCTGGTATGTAGTAGACTGTCGACACATGTTTGTGGAGTAAGTGAACGAATGAATGAGTGCATGATGGGATCGATGTCAGTGTGTCTGTCTCTCCCACTAAAGCACAGCTCCTTGAGCTCGGGGGTAGTGCCAGCTTATTTGCTGCTGCATGCTCAGCCCTCCTGCCTCGGACGGGGTGGGAGGTGCTCAGTAGGAGTATTTCTCCCAGCGCTGAGTTGAATCATGTCATCTCCAAGCTCCCAAATGCCACCAACCCCAAGCTACAGATGGAGACCCTGTCCTCCAGTGCACTGGTCATTGAGTGGATGGCAGTCCCCCACGCCCTGCCCCGAAGCCCCCTACCTGGTGATGTAAATGTAGGCTCCTCCCAGCAGTAAGGAGATGATGAGGACTGGGATGAAGATAGCCAGTGCCATATTTCCCCCTTCCAGCGATGTCTCGGCTGCTGCTTCTGCTACTAAACACATAAGCCAGTGAAGCCTTCTGGTCTCACACCCTCAACCCGCATGGGCACCTGGCTCCCAGGTGGCCACCTGCCTTCCCAGTTCTGCACTCATTGAAAGAGCTGACATCGCAGAGCCTTAGCCGTTAGACCAGCATCCCCAGAGGGGAGAAGAGGCAGAGACTAGAGATAATGGGACTGGTTCTTTGCAACGGAGCCCAGACCCATCCTTGGATGGGGTGGTCATGGGGCTACCGAGAATGACACTCTTTTAACCCCTGGTCATACCATGCCCATTTTTTTGGGGGGGGGAGTTGGCGTGGAGAAAATCTCATATGTGCTAACTGGGAAGGCAGATCTGCTCGACATTCCATGGGAAAGGGGAGCTCCTTGCACCCAGACTGACAGATGCCTCCCAGAGCTGCTCTATCAGACCCTCCAGGAGAGGGCGCTGGGCAGCTGGGCCTGTTCTCAGTACTGCACCCTGCCCCTCACGACACCCCAACTGTGAAGACCCAGTTTGGATTCTCAGAGGCCACGGTTGCACCTTCTTGGCCTCACCTGGAGCTCCCCCACCCCACTACCTTCCACTGGTTTGTGGAAATTGTAAGAACTACAAAAGCTGTTGTGGGGGCCAGGGGCGTGTTCTCAGCACAGCCTGAAGGGAGACCCCACATCTCCTCCGGACACCCGCACTCAGGTTTTCTCTGCCATTTCTCCACGGCCATGGCCCACAGAGTTCGGCTGCAGGCCAATCTATAATCCATTAACCGCCACTCTACGAAGTCTGAAAAATCGATGCTAACACCCATGACAAATGCATGAGCACAAAACATTACAACGGCTCTCATCGTCTCTGAGCAACCCAGGCCTTTGAGACGTTCCCATGGTTCATTGGTTGCCGAAAGGCAACAAAGGGATGGCCTGACGTGACAGACAATAACACCCCGAAATGCTCTCCCTTTTCCCTGCAGAGTGACTCATACATGCCCCACCTCTGCACTTATGCTTGAGCCCGGCTCTGCCTGTTGGGATTAAAATGTCATCTGTATGGGGCGCCTGGGTGGCCCAGTCGTTAGTGTCTGCCTTCGGCTCAGGTCATGATCCCAGGGTCCTGGGATCGAGCTCCCTGCTCCGCGGGAAACCTGCTTCTCCCTCTCCCACTCCCCGTGCTTGTGCTCCCTCTCTATCTGTCCCTCTCTCTGTCAAATAAATAAATAAAATCTTAAAAAAAAATGTCATCTGTTGGAAAGGAGAGCAACTAATGACACGTAGTTCGCGTGGCCCCACCTTCTGAGTGAATGATCTATTGTCAGAAAGCTAAATGGCTCCAAAAATGATAATAAAAACTCCTTAATTGGTTATCAGTTTTTTAAAATAAAAATGAAACCATATATATATATACATCTTATGACACCACAGCCCCAGTGAGTGGTTTGGTACCCAAGTGAATGGAGGTTACACAGAATATAGAATGGTTTATATATGGGAGGGGTTGAAAGGGAAGGGAACCACAAAATAAAAACCCGAACAAAATCCTGGCTAGCGTTTACCATCCATTCCCCATTAATAAATCTCACTTGGTAATTCTTAATAGGAGGAGAATAGAAAACAAGGAGGATACAGGGACAGGTAACTTGGGGAAAACGGACCACAGAGCATCTCCCAGGCAGACAGGGGGTGCTCAGCATGGAAGGTGAGGCATCACTGGATTTACTTCCCCTAAAGAGCACCACGTGGATGAAAAGTCATACAGCTGGGTTGTGCCTTTCTCAGGCATGTGGACCCTCAGATTTTCTTACCTCAAGAACAGAACTGGTGACAAATCCCTTTCAGGTCATAGTTAGGACCCTAGGTTGCAAATTCAATGGTTTGTTTCTTTTACAATGTTTTATTTTGAAATTATCTTTAGCAGTATGGAGATGGAATTTCTGCTTATTTTTTAAAGCACCTGGAGAAGGACATGCAAGGACCTGCCCTTGTTTTCTGCTATTAGCTTGATTTATTGGATTTCTTTTTCATTATGGAACTCACCTTCTAATGCGTGTTCAAAGCTGTCTTGATTAACTGAAAGGGAAATTGGAAGCATTGGTTAATGTCGAGTGAATTCACTCTGCATGAAATGAAGCCAAAAAATTAAGAGCAAAAACCTGTGCTATGGTTTGCTGAAGTTAGTGATCAGCTTTGATTTATCTTGGGCTTCTGGAACTAGTGGAAGTGCCTGGACACATCCCTTCCTAGGTTCCTGAGAGATCATGACATAGATATGAAAGAAACAAGGACCATAGTAGTCCCTGTGATTAATTACTGAACACTCACCGCATGTCCGATACTGTGCCAAGAGCTTTCTGTATGTATCACTTACACCCACAACAATCTCACTAGGTGGATACTATCATCATCCCCATTTTACAGATGAACAAACAGAGGTTCAGAGAAGTGAAGCAATTTCTCCGATCTCACACAGCTTCTGAGGGATGAATGCAGTCTTTAAACCCAGACTGCTTGTCTTTCCCCAGCTTCTGCTCCTAATTACGTAGTTCTGCTCATTTTCATTGTTCCCTATGTAGCTCAAAGGTTGATGAACAGTGAGGCTCAAGATAAAGCCCCACTTCCAAAATCCAGCCAGAGCTGAAACTGTTTTCCTGCTTTGAAATACGTGTTTATATGAACCTTTCCGGTTTTACTTCTATTCCATATTTATTTGACCATTATTCGTATTCCCTGTAAAACAATTTCCATTCACTGCCACAGACTAGAACTCTCCGGAATTCATTCATTTCCCCGTATTCCCCGTAAAACTTCTCTGGAAGTTCAAGATGATGGGGACTGGCATTCCCAGGCTTTGGCACCAAAGACATCATGGTAGGTGAGCACAAAAATATAGCCATGTGGATGGGTTTCCAAGAAGCAAAATCCCAGAGTGAAGGGCTTAGATAAACAGAGTGCATTATAAGGGGGTGGCAGGGGATGGCCACCAAAGGCCCAGCTGTATGCACGTCCTAATACAGAGACTTCTTAATTTGTGCCTCGGTCAAAGTCACTCTTTGACGTTGGTCATTACCATGTGATGCCAACAGAACCAGTTGAAAAGCTAGCTTACTAACTAACTAACTACAGATTATCTCTGGAGCTAGGGCATCAGGAAAATGGGAAAAATGAGATAGATACTTCCCGCCCAAGACATGAGCTGGACTTGGGTTGAGTGTCTGGGAATGCATGAACTCCTACTGCATCTCAGAGCTGGAAGGAGACTTTGAACTTGTGTCCCTGGGAGTGTGGTCAATGGCCTCCTGGGGCACAAGTTAAAATGCAGCCTCCAGGGCCCCGCCTTTTCCTTTTATTTCACACAAATAGAAACCGAGGTCAGGGAGGGAGGGTGGCTTGCCCAAGGTCACACAGGTGACCCACAGCCCAGCCAGGCTGAATCCCAGGGCCTCCGAGTCCCCATCAGGTGGCCTTACATTGACCCTCAGTCACTTAGCCAACTCCAGAACACAAAGCCATGCACCCCACTTTTTTTTGGAAGAGGAAGTGATTTGTCATATCCTTACAGAGTCGTGGGGTCTCAGGAGTGGAAGTGGAGGGGACAGAAAGATGGAAGCATCCCCTAAGATCCTTTCCTGCCAGAAACTCTGTCATGCCTGATGAAGAAAGTGAGGGGCAGGGGGCCACTCACCTGCTGGGCCTTCAAGGGCTTACCTATCTTAGAACATAGAAGTTTCAGGAATGCAAAACTGAGCACCTTTTATCTTTTCTTGTGTTTTTGATCATGTATTTTCATTTTTTTAAAAAGATTTTATTTATTTATTTGACAGAGAGAGAGCGAGAGCAGGAACACAAGCAGGGGGAGTGGGAGAGGGAGAAGCAGGCCTCCCGCCGAGCAGGGAGCCCAATATGGGACTCGATCCCAGGACCCTGGGATCATGACCTGAGCCGAAGGCAGATGCTTAATGCGACTGAGCCACCCAGGCTCCCCTTGATCATGTATTTTCAATGGCAGTTCCATCTTCCCATCAGATTGGCAACATAGAAAAAAAAAAACTGATAACATCTAGTGCTGGCAAGGACGTAGGGAAAAGGACATTATCACACATTATTAGAGGGGGAGCATGAATCACTACAGTTGCAGAAAAGAATCTGGCAAAACCCACAAAATCTCAGCATCCACAGATCTTTGCCCACACCATCAATCTCCCTTGGAGGAATCTGTCATATCCGATGAGAAATGTCAGCACCCAAAGATTCACGGGCAAGGCCATTTCTGGGCAAAAGGAGACAAAACAAACAAGAAACCGGAAAAGAACTGGTAGATCCATGCACAGAGGAAGGAGCGGATGCATTAGGAGACATCAGAGTGCAATGCCCCATGGTAATTAAAAAGATAAGACAGAGCTCCATTTTTTCTTTTTTCCAACTTGACAGATGTGTGTGATAAATGGGGGAAAGCAAAACACAAAATAGGTATGGTATGAAGTGTTTTTTTACTTGGCAACAAACGAACACTTCCTGCCCCTCTCTTTGCAGTATGTCTACTTGTGTAAGTCCAGGGAACTGGGGAGACAGGACACTCACGGGTGATCCAGACTGGCTTCCCGGGAACGAACGGAAGGGTTGGAGAAAAGAAGGGAAAAACAGCTAATGTTTCGTTGGCAACTTTGGTTTCTTCTATTTCTTGCATGAGATACTTTTGTAGTGAATCCAAAAAGGAACATAAATAATCAGGGGGCAGATCACATATAGATTCAAAAATGGCCCTTCCGTGGTATCCTTACTTAGATTTCTTAAAAACAACCCCTATTAATTTTTCTCCACGCAGAACACTTACCCACAACACCAGATCAACTTCTATGAACGTCCATGTAGCAGTTAGACGGTTTACAGGCAATCTTTCCCCCGGGGGAAAACATCCCAATGTTTGAACTCTACAAAGTGGATTTCCTGTGCTATCGAAAATAAATTCAAACACAGGGCTGGGCTTCATCAAAAATTAAGGCAGGGAAGAAGAGGGAGGCAGTTGTCTTAAATCCCAGTGGCCGGGGACGCCTGGGTGGCTCAGTCATTAAGCGTCTGCCTTTGGCTCAGGTCATGGTCCCAGGGTCTTGGATGGTCCCAGGATCCTGGGATCGAGCCCCGTATCGGGTTCCCTGCTCCTTGGGAAGCCTGCTTTTCCCTCTCCTACTCCTCCTGCTTGTGTTCCCTCTCTCGCTGTCTCTCTCTCTGTCAAATAAATAAATAATCTTAAAAAAAAAAATCCCAGTTGCCGATTTCTTATTTTTCTCTGCATTTCAACAGGATCTCTTGCCCTCTTATTAAGAACTGCTTCTATAAGGTCTTGGCTCTCACAGGATAGGCTCCTGCTTGATTCCAGGTGAGAATATGCAGCACCTCTATGCCAGCGTTTCTCACACTTGCCTGATGATCAGACTCACAGCTGGTGTTAGTGACCCCGGTTCCCTAGCTCCTGCCATAGACCCCGTGAATCAGCATCTTCCCTGCAGGGGCCCAGAAGTCTGTTTATATTTGCACCCCACATTTAGAAACCACTGCCTTAAGTGATTCTCAAATTCAAAGTGCATTTGAGCAACCCAGAACTTGTTAAAATGCTTATTTCAGGGTCCTACCCCTCAGTGATTCTAGTTTTGTAGATATGGGGTAGTAGATTCAAGAATTTGTTTCTCATAAGCAGTCTGGGTGATTCGAATGCTGAAGCGACTGGCAGATTGGAAGCTACCAGCCTAACAGCCTTAAAGTCCACCCTAAAGGCCGCTTACTGGGAAAGAGGCAGGGAATTTACAATCAGGAGACATGTGTTCAAATCCTGAATTTGTCTCATAATAGCTGTGTGGTTTTGGGAAAGTCACCTAACTTCTCTGGGCCTTTCCTTTTGTAACCATACAACGGGTAAGATGCCTCATCTATCTTTTTTTTTTTTTTAAGATTTATTTATTTGACAGAGAGAGACACAGCGAGAGAGGGAACACAAGCGGGGGGGTGGGAAAGGGAGAAGCAGGCTTCCTGCTGAGCAGGGAGCCCGGATGCGGGGCTCGATCCCAGGACGTTGGGATCATGACCTGAGCTGAAGGCAGACGCCTAACGACTGAGCCACCCAGGCGCCCTGATGCCTCATCTATCTTAGAGTGTGGTCCTGAGGTTTAAATGAGGCCATTCAAGAAAAAAAAATTTTTTTAAAAACATAGGTAAATTTCACATAACATAAAATTAATCATTTTAAAGTGTACCATTTGGTGGCATTTAGCACACTCATGATGTTGGGCAGCCACCACCTCTATCTAGTTCTAGAATATTTTCATCACCTCTAAAAGGAAACTTTCTACCAACTAAGTAGTTACTCTTCTCTCTCCACCCCAGCCCTGAGAGCCACCAATCTGCCTCCCGTCTCTATGGGTTTACCGATTTGGGATATTTCATATAAATGGAATCATAAGATATGTGATCTTTTGTGTCTGGCTTCTTTCTCTTAGCATCATGTTTTCAAGGTCCATTCAGGCTGTGGCAGGTGTCAGCACTCCGTTCCTTTTCATGGCTGAATAATATTCCAGTCTAGCTCGACCACATTTTATTTATCCATTCTCCAGTTGATGGACATTTGGGTAATTCCCATCTTTTGTGAGCAATGCTGCTATGAATATTCATGTACATATGAATATTCATGTACAAGTGCTGCTGTGAATACTTGTTTGCAATTAATTTGTGCATCTACCTAGGAGTAGAAATGCTGGTTGGAAAACATAAAGCATTTGGGGATCCATTGAAGTTATGGGTTCCCAAGTAGAAACGTAAAACTCCATGATGCCTCCGTCCCTGCTGGGGAGAGAATTCAGAACTTTCTGCCTCATTCTCAAAGGGGCATTAATGCCATAAAAGCCTAAGATCTATTAGCCTAAAGCATCGAACGGATTTAGGATATTGTTATTAATTGCATGCCTCAAAGACCCAGATAAATAGACCCAAATCTCACTGGCTATGTTGAAACTTAATTTCAGTGATGAGTGTTTCACTGATTTTATTTTATTTTATTTTATTTTATTTTATTTTATTTTATTTTATTTTATACTTTATTTTATTTTATTACATCACGTTAGTCACCATACAGTACATCATTAGTTTTTGATGTAGTGTTCCATGATACATTGTTTGCGTATAACACCCAGTGCTGCATGCATAACGTGCCCTCCTTAATACCCATCACCGGGCTAACCCATCCCCCCAACCCCCCTCCCGTCTAAAAACCTCAGATCACTGATTTTAAAACAAGTTTTCCCTCTTCACCATCTCTGGGATGGGGGCGTGTTAATCCGCTGCCACCAGGTGGCGCTCACGACGGCTCAGTGCGCGCCATGGTCCAGCGCACCATCATCAGCGTTTGGAAAGGGTGTGAGCAGCAGGGGAGACCACCCCAGAGGCAACAGGGGAGCCCTCGTAACCCCTGGGAACCAAGTGGTTGTGAAAACGGGGTGCAGGAGGCAGGGAATGTTTAAGCCATGTAACCGAAGCAGGAGTGCAAAGTAGAATGGCTCTCCGTTATGATAAAAATCGAAGCTCGCAACAGAGCTTTTAGTAAGTAGAAATAAAAATGCTAAGCCGGGAGAAGGCATTGTGCCATCGTTTAATTGGCAGCATTTTTTTTTTCTTTCTCAGTAGTGCAGAAAATAATGGTTGGTTTCTTAGATGTCATGAAATACAGTAGATGGACTTTTTAGAGCAAATTGAGAATCATAACAAGAAGCCAGACCTGACATCTCCCGGTCCCCATCCCGGGTGGTGAGTAGGTTTCTTTACCTTTACAAACGGGCAGGGGCCCGTTCCAGTGGGATGGCTGTCCCAGGATGCATCGAATGGTCACTTCGCCCATGAGCTCAAAGCCTTCGTAGCACATGAAGGTGAGGGACTCTCCTGGCAGGTAGAGCCTCTTATACAGGATTTGGTAACCGTTTTCGGGCAAGCCAGGGTTGTCACACGCCAGGGACTCTTCCGCTGAAATACAAGCCCAAAGCAGCTCTGATGAGATCACGCAAATCCTGGGGGACTCCCACTCACAGCCTGTCTTATCTGGCTTTGGCCAGCCTCACCAGGACCATCTCTCTGCGTTCTCCTCACCTCCAGTGGTTTCCCATTCCCCAAACTCACCTCCCTGTCTCCCACCTCTGGCCGCACATTATGCATGGGCACCATCGAATGTCCCAGGATGTGGAATCTGGCTTAAAATCTGTGTTCCACTACGTACTCGCTGTGTGACCTCCGGTAAGGGCCACAACCTCTCTGAGCCTTGGTTTTCCTCATCAGTAAAATATGAATAACAGTGGTATCTGTCTCATAAGGATTTGGGAGATTAAATAAGAGCATGAATATAAGGTGTTTAGCATGTTCTTGGCAGGCTGTAGGTGTTCAGTCAATGATGGATGGCCGTGTTGTCAAATTATGAAATATTCTTCTTGCTCCTCACCTTACACCTTACCTGCCCAGCCAGCCTGGTTAAGTCTGGTCTTTCAGTACTCAGTCCTCATTTCTCTGCCTCCAAAGAGCCTTCCCTGGTGCCCTCCACCCCAATAGAATCACTAACCTTCCTAGTTCTTCCTCCATGCCAGCACTGAACACACTGCATTGTATTTATTATTTAATATATGTTTTCCTCGCTGGAGATGAACCTGTTAGGACGTGCTTGAAGCTCAGGGCCTGCTTTATAAGGACTATCATATATGATCCTAAATTATACAGTAGGAGCATAATAAATGACACCTGGCAGCTTAAGACATACTGGAGAGTTGAATCCATCCCTGGTTTAACCTATTCCAGGCTCCGGACTCCAACTTCCCTGCCTGTTACATAAATGGACTGGACCAAGACCCCATCTTTAGCTGAAATGTGGCTGGGCGATGACATTCCCACTCCAGCGATGTACCCACACTTGGAAATAAGATCATCTAAAGCAGGTTTTCTCAACCTAGATGCTACTGACATTTTGGGCTGGGTAATTCCTTGTGGTGGGGCCATCCTGCAACGTCCATGTTGTAGGACGTGGAGCCACATCCCTGACCTCTACCCACTATTTCCTTGTTGTGACACCCAAACATGTCTCTAGGAATTGCCATTGACAAATGTCTCCCAGGAGCAGTGTCACCCCTGGTTGAGAATCACTGATCTCGGCTCTTAAACAATTCCGTGAGAACTCATCCTGTTCTTTCTCAGGAGTACAACTGAGTTGGACTGGCGGTCTTAGAAACGATCACAAACCTACCCTCATTTCTATTTTCCTCCCATTTCTCCCCTCTCCTTAACTATAGGGGAAAATGTACATTTTTTGGGAGCACATTTGAACAAAATGTCAAAATCAGCTTCCCCAGGTATTGCTATGAATGGTTTGTAAGATACCCCACAAATAACGAGGCGCTGAAACTCTGTGGTCATTAGCAACTGGCGGTAGCCGGGCACTCACTGTATGCCACACACGTTGTTATGAGCTTCTTTCTATATTTATGGCTGGAACCATCATCCTTTTTGATGAGGATGCCTGTTTGTTCAAAGTCATCCAGCTAGCAAGTGACAGATCCGCTGGGTTTGAAATCCGGTGCATTTAATGGCTCTGGGGTAGTGGCCCGGGGTGGGGAGGACCTTCTTGTGCCAAATCCCCTGGGCTATCATGAATTCCTCTGAGCTACTGCTTTCTCAGAGACAGAAATTTCTAAATGAAAATGGGGCACCCAGCTGGAAGCCGGCATGGGGGCCAAGGTGAGGCCGCTGGGGACGACATCATTGGAAACTTTCATTATGGCCACGGTCTGGCCATGTGGGCTCTGCCCCGGTCAAGAGATCGCCACGTCTCATTTGTGGTGTTCTGAGGGCAGGGCGGTGAAGAGCCAGGGCCTCCTGGGAATCCCTAAGTGTCTCCCTGGGGAGCCACCCATAAAACCCTTGCTGAATTTGTAGGCTCGTCATTACTTTTGGTGGTGCGGTTTATATTGTCAGGATGGGAGCCTCAGGAGTCAGGTACCATCAAGGAAGGGAAGTCGAAACAATGACCGCATTTAGTACCGCCAACAACATCAACGGTAGTAAGGGTAGCAAGTACTGTCATTTCTCGAGCCTGCAAAAACCCATTGGATATAATCCTGGCAAGTGAGTTATGTATTCAGTTCTACAAAGAGATAAAGAGATCATTTCAACAAGCTGCTGCAAGTGCTGTGATCAATGTAACTGTAGGAGCCATGGGAGCTTATAGGAAGAGAAACATGACCTAGCCTGGGCAGTCAGGGCGGCCTTCCTGGAGGAGGTGATTGGGGATTCATTGTTATTTCCTTCACAGATTTGGCTCTCCTCCTCCCATCTCCAACAGACCCCAGGCTCCATGAGAATGTGGATCATGTCTGTTTAGACACTGCTGTATTTTTAGGGCCCTTGCCACACAGTTCCCAAACTGTGCACCGAGGCACCCCAGGGTGCCACCATGAACAGCACCCCTTTGAGATTTTTCAAAATTTTGAGGAGACAAAGGGACATCTCCCAGACCCATATGAATGGTGCCAACATTAGACAGAGCTACATTTCTTTTGATGATGCCCTGTCTTTGCAAAGCTGGGTTTTTTTGCAGGGGTTACACTAAAAAGCAAGAGCTCTGATAAAATCAGTGTGGAATGGAATGAAGGTGGTCCAGTCTGACGCCAAAATCTAAGAAATTTGGTGGAGCCCAAGAGGCACCCACGCCCCTGTAGCTATGATTCTAATTATTTAAGAATGCATTAAGAATCATGGGGTCCTTGGGGGACTCAGTCGGTTAAGCGTCCGACTCTTGATTTCAGCTCAGGTCATGATCTCGGGGTCGTGGGATTGAGCCCCACGTTGGGCTCCCTGCTCAGGGCGGAGTCTGCTTAAGATTCTCTCCCTCTGCCCCTCCCCCTCCCCCTGCTCTCTCTCTCAAATAAATAAAATCTTTAAAAAGCGCAATCAAAATCAAATCTTGTAATATGTGCATTACTTTTTCAAATGGCTCCTAAGTTGTCAGGATATAGCTACTTATTAAGTTGTTTGGTCCTAACTACTTAACAAATGGCACTGTTAGGTATTTTGGTCTAGGATATTTACCAAAAAAATTCCTGAGACGCCAAGGGTACCGTGAATTGAGAAAGTCTGGACATGCCTGTGCCTGCATTTGGAGGCACTTTTTGAATAATTGCTTCAGTTGCTTCCAACTGCCCTGCCTGGCAAGGAGTATCATTCCCTTTTCACAACTGAGGGCTTTGAGGCCTAGAGAGGGCAAGCTACTGGCCCAAGGTCACCCAGCAGAGCTGGGCGGGAGGTGTGTTTGGCTGTGAATTCCAGACACTTCCTTGCTTCCATGCTTGACCTGTCAGTTCTTGAAGGAGTCAAAAGACATGGTTTGGAGTCCCAGCTGGACCAAACAATGGTCTTGAGTGGGTCACCGTGAACAGAAGCTACAGACATCCAGAGCTTTTACAACTGGCTCTGTGCGTTTCATGAGCTTGTTGGTGGAAGATCTTTGTCCAGATTAAAGCACCAGAGCTTTGCCCAGAAGCTGGGACTGCAGAGTGATAAGGTGGGAAAATGCTGCTTTTGGGCTTAGTCAGGCTTCAGCTGGAATCCTGGGTTCTCGCCTTCCCTGCTGTGTGACCTCAGGAAAGCTGCTCACCCTCTCTGAGCCTCCTTTGCCTGCTTTCAAGTGAACACAGGTACTGCCCATACAGTTTCATGAGTGTTCAACGTAGTAATGCTGGGGAAGGGTTTGGCATGGTGAAAGAGCACATCCTGTGGGGCATTTCCCCCCGTTCAGCAGAGGAAACATTTTAAAGCTATAGCTGCCCAAAAACTCATCCTTGGAAACACCGTCAGAACCCGGAGACAGCCTGCCTCTCCCTCTGCCAACCCCCCCGACCCAGAATTGACCAACCTCTTGCCTCGCATCTCCTGCCAGCCCGTAATGAGACTGGAAGCGCATGCCGGGCGCCTCTTTGGGCTTCTGGGAAGATCGCATGTCTCCTGACACCCAGCCTGGCTCGTGACTCATTAGTGCGGGTGTCAGGGAAGCTGTCACAACTGAGATTCCAGGGTAAGGCGGCCCAGGAGGGAGGGAGGGAGGCTTGTGTCTCCAAAACCCAGCAGCCAGCGCAACCCAGAGGATCTTCGGAGGCCATGCCTCATTAGGGAAGTGGCTTTTCTTTCTTCCTTCCTTTCTTTCTTTTTCTTTTTCTTTTTTAAATGATACCTCCACCTCTCAGTACTTTTAAATAAGCTTTTATTTTTAGCTTCTCATCTCTGGGTCTCTGCAGCTTGACTGGCTCAAGCAGCTTCTGATCACCCTGGAGGAAACGGGAACTGAATGGGGGTTCTGGGCTGCCTTAGCGAAGTGCACCTGACATGGGTGAGGGGGTGGAGCACTTCGAACAACAGAAATGCACTGTCTCACAGCTCTGGAGGCTGGAAGTCCCAGGTCAAGGTGGCCTTCAAGGGCCACATTCCCTCTGAAATCTGGGGAGAAGGATCCGTCCTTGCTTTTGCTTCCTCCTAGCTTCCAGTGGTAGTTGGCAATTCTTGGTGTTCCTAGACTTGCAGGCACAGAATGGTGTTCTCCCTGGGTCTCTGTGTTCAAATTTCCTTCTTCTTGTGAGGACACCTGTCACTGGATTGGCACCCATCCTAATCCTGTAGGGCCTCACCTCAACTTGATTACATCTGCAAAGACCCTCGTTCCAAAAAAGGTCCCAGTTACGGTACTGGGGTTAGGATTTCAGCATCTCCTTTCGGGAGACACAATTCTCCCTATAATGCACTGTGAACTTGGCCCAAAGGTCTGGGGACTAGGAAGGGATGTGCTTGTGGGTGAGGGGTTAGAGCCATAGGCTGCAATTTCGCTGGGACATCCCTGCCTGGGTTTGTCCCCAGTCACCCACGGTGAAATATATCGGGGCAAGGCTGGTGGAAGGGGCTGGGGGCTCCAAGACTGGAATCCCAGCTCTGCTCATGAAAAAGTGTTGTGACCTTAATCACATGTCCCTGTGAGTCTCAGCGGCCTTTAAACACACACATACACGCATGCACGCACACTTACATATGTATACATGTATATAATGTATGCATACACATGCCTATACATTCACACACATATATAATCTGTTTAGCAATGTGTTTTATTTGTTTACTTATTTATGGGGGGAAGATTTATTTATTTATCTGAGAGAGGGAGAGCATGAGTTGGGGGAAGGGCAGAGGGAGAGGGAGAGGGAGAAGGAGAAGCAGGCTCCCCGCTGAGCAGGGAGCCCGATGCGGGTCTCGATCCCAGGACCCTGGGATCAGGACCGGAGCCGAAGGCAGACGCTTAACCGACTGAACCACCCAGGCTCCCCAGCAACGTGTTTTACACTTTCAATAAACTGTAACTATTGTTGTCTCTTATCACCTTTGAGCTTTAGTTTTCTTAGTATGTTTGCACACACACACACATACATAGACTTACATTCACAAATGCATATAATCTGCTTAGCATGATGTCTTACACAATCAATAAATAGCAACCATTACTATCTGTAAAAGAGAGCAGATGTGTCTTTTGTCTGAATGACCCATCAGCTATACCGTATTTTACCTCTGAGACGTCCTTAGCTCTGAAATTCTAGGACCTGGACTAAAGAGGCAGATGGGGACCCATGGTGTGAGGTCCAAGATTCCTTGTTGCACGTGAACCCAGAATAAGAAAGTCCCTCTTTGCTGTGCAGAAGCTTTTAATTTTGATGTAGCCCTACTGGTAGCTTCTGGAACTTGAGCTGGCTGAACCCTTAATGGAGCTGCTCACAACATGCTCATATAAAATATGAGCGCAGCCGACGGTCTCTCAAGTCCAAACATTGTGTGAGGCTTTGTTCCTTCTGCGTCGCCTCCTGTTTCCTCTGAACAATGGTTCTGATCCCTGGTTGCACATCAGAACCCGGGGTGGGGGGAGGCGGCTTTGAAAAACCTCACTGCTCATGCTAAGCCCCAGACCAGGAGCATCAGAATCTCCAGCGAGTTTGAAAACTTCCCGAGTGATTCCATGCACAGTCAGGCTGAGCCCCCCTGGACCACCGCTCTCAACCCTCTCTCCTTGGCAAGAATAGTAGTAATTCCTCCCTTGTCAGAGTGACTTCGGAAGACTTTTTTTTTGATTCTTTATGATTAAGAAACCCCCAAAGTCTTTTCTTAACCAAACATCTGCCTTAATGGCTTCACGTAGATAAGACCAAAGAAGAGTTTAAATCCACCAATTTCGTGTCCTGTGGATGGCTTGATTTTCAGCAGAGTCAGGCAGCTCTGGGTTTGACCTTGGCCTCCACTGTTAATGGGCTGTGAGACCTGGGGTGATGATTTCACTACTCTGAACTTAGTATCCTCTTCTTGCAAACGAGACAACAGTGCCTTGCTCACAAGGCCACTGGAGGCAGAAGGGAGGGACATTCAGTAAAGGACTTAGCCCAGGGCCCAGTAAATGTACCGTAAATGTTATAGTATGCAATGTACCGTAAATGTTATAGTATGCATGCCTCCAATCTGCCAGCTATGATCAGGGGATAGTAATAACAGTAAGCGCTCTCGAAGGGTGGAATGCCTCCTCCTAGCAGCCCAGCCCTCCACCACGAATAAGAAGAAGCGAACCCCCATCTGCTTCAAGTCAGCAGCTAGGACTCACAAACACAATGGGGTAGGCGAGACGTCCAGATGGGCGTGCCAGTCTCTCGGCTGTAGCAGGTTAGAAGAGAGCTCCCTTCCAGCACAAAGCCGGGGTTGCATGTGTATTGGATGGTGGTGCCCACCAGCAGCACGGGATCCGAAATTAAGCGGGTCGAGTGGTCCACTTCCCCGGGGTCGGTGCAGTACATAACTACGGACGAAATCAGACCAAGAGGGCGTTAGGACGCTTGATGATCACAGGTTTGCTGAGAACTACTGGATGATCTGGAAAGTTTCCTAACTTGATTCTTTTCCTGTTTGGAAGATAATGCCTCTGAGCTCATCAAAGGTGGTTGGAAAAGAAGCCAGGATGAAAGAGACCCGAATTTAATTCCATTTATAGGAAGTAGCCCAAAGAAATGTTTGCATCTGGACCTACATACGAGGATGTACATTGCACCGTTATTTGTAATGGTAAAAAAGAAAAAACAAAACAAAACAAAACAAAATGCAGATCCTTTAACAGGGGAAGGGTTAAATATGGAACAGCTGTTCTATGAAATCCTGAGCAAGCACCAACGAGAGCAAAGTGAGGGGGCCTTCGCTGCTTTCTTTGTGGTGCCTGAATCTAGTAAAACAAGCATCTGTTACTTTTCAATTAAAAAATCAATATACATAAAGGGAAAACAATAAGCCAACTAAAAAAAGAATGAAGTACACAACATGTGTGATATGAAAAAGTATCTGGATTACTGAGTTGAGAAAACAGCAGTGGTAAAATATCCTTATCTATAGCTGTTTCTGTACGAGTATCTCTGTGTGTCTACACACGCACAATAAGCATGTACCTATGTATGTCTATTTGCGTATGTGTAACACACAACGCAACTGGAACAACATAGAATAAATTTTTAAGAGCAGCCTCATTTCTGGAGAGGAAGATCATGAGGGATTTTCACTCTGTACTTCGTAATTTTACTACTGCTTGAGTTCTGTAAGTAAGCACCTGCTACTTGCATAATGGGAAGATATGTTTAGGTACATCTTTTGATGTCGAGAGTGTAGTTGAACCAATGAATGAATGAATGAAAGGCACTGACGACCCCCAGGGATTTCTGGGGGGGAACCCCACTGTTCTCAGGATGTTCTGCTGTTCTTATTTCACTAGAAGAGAAGCCACTGGGGCAGGTTGGTGAGTCTCTGTCTTAGATGCAGAGTGACAGGCAACCAGCATGGGAACATAAATGCTGATATCCAGAAGGGGCCCAATGCAAATTCATTTGCTCTAATTTGGGTCTTTTCGTGGCAAAAAGTGAGGCAGTTGAAGAGTTTCCCAGAGAGAGCTAGTTTATGTCCCCTCCAAGCCTTTAGAACCCATTAACACAATGGGTCATTATTATTTAAAACATTTTAAAAATCATCATCATCATTATTATTTTATTTATTTATTTTTTTAAGTAGGCTCCACGCCCAGCATGGAGCCCAATGCGGGGCTTGAATTCAGGACCCTGAGATCAAGACCTGCACTGAGATCAAGAGTTGGATGCCTAATTGACTGAGCCACCCAGGTGCCGCTAAAAAATCATTATTATTAAAAAATTTTTAAAAATCATCATTATTCAAAAGATTTAAGAATCATTCTTCAAAAAATTTAAAAGTTATTAATATTCAAAAAATTTCAAAAATCATAATTCGAAATATTTAAAAATCATTATTATTCAAAAATTTAAAAAATCATTATTAAGGCATGTATGTTTAAAACATTTTATAAAGTAATGATGGGGCTCCTGGGTGGTTCAGTTGGTTGAGCGTTCAACTCAGGTCATGATCTCAGGGTCATGAGATCGAGCCCCACATTGGGCTCCACGCTCAGTGAAGAGTCTGTGCTTAGTCTGCTTGTCCCTCTCCCTCTGCTCCTCCTGCTCGCACTCTTTCTCTATCTCTCTAAGATAAGTAAATACGATCTTTGCGGGAAAAAAAGTAATGATGACGTAGATCATGTTAACGTATCTGCGATGGGTCTCACCATCCATGGCGCTTCTCATTGTTGGTTTTTTTATTTTCCATCATGATACACACATACACACACCCACCCACATACTGTTGTGGAACAAGCAGATGTTTATGTAGCCAATTTTGAGGATTTTTAGCAAGCTTTTTCATGTTTCCCCCAATTATAATTAATTTTTTTTGCCTTGGGAATATTTGTGACAGGAATTGCATATAACCCCCACCCCCCTTCCCCAATACCCTCTTTCTCCGCTGACACTTAATATTTCTTATCGTGCAACTGGTCACTCAAGGCAGGTCGAGCAGGGCTACCAAAGTATCCCCAAGGATTCCCAGCGAGATGGCTGCAGGACCACCCCACCCCTACTAAGATTCAGTGTAGAAACCAGAGAAGCACCCCCCTTTTCTCCCACTTTTCAAGACACCAGGCGCAGCTATCACCAGCCATGCCTAGCCCACACTCCTGAGGGCAGCAAGCAGAAGGCGCCAGGAGGCTGGGATGGGTGCTCTCTGGATGAAGCCAGCTACCTGTGACAGGGATTTTGAACTGGGGCTCCAAGGTTGAACTTAGATTGGTCTTGTGTGGCTACTACAGGTATTTTAATGACGAATTTGAATGATGTTTTCTACGAAGGTTTCACCGCAGTCTACAGCACTCCCTATTGTCTCTCCCTCAGCCTATTTCCCTCATTTACATTATCTGCCAGGCTTCTGGAGGCCCCTGAATCTGACATCCCTGCCCTAGAGCTCTAAGAGGACATTTGTGAGCTGCGCCAGCGAGCTGGTGGAGTAGGAGGGAGGCCAGATCCTACATGAAGTGACTTCGCTGCATCTACTTGAAAAATACTCATTGGGAGGGATTTACCCCCCCCCCCACCGACCTAGAAGAAGAAAACAAGATGACTCTTACTTTTCTCACAAAATGGGGGGTCGCTGCTCCAGCTGAGGTCCCACTGGCAGGTGAGGGTGTCACTCCCCACTATGTCATAGCCCGGGTCACACTGGTACGTGATTCTGGCTCCTCTCACAAGCTCCGTATGAGAAGTGGTTTTCCAGCCATTCTGGATCTCTGGCAGGTCTGAGCAGGAATCATTCCTTGATACCTCTTTAAAACAAAAACATCATCCTTAGATGAGGAGGTGGGCTTTTCTGTGTGGAGTTCCATTTACAAATGTCAGAGGAAAGAGCAAACAGAAGAAGAAGTCTCCAGAAATAAGTAACACACTTCAAAATCCCTTAAACCACAAAAACTCTGCTATAGTGAGATTTTATGGTAAGCTCTTCCTTACCAAGCATTCTTTTGGTTTGACTAAGTCAGTTTAGGATTTAGAGAGAGACAGAATCCTAGCCCTGCCACTTATTAGCAATGTGATTTGGGGGGCAACCCCCTCTCCCTGTGTCTCAGGCCCTCACTTTTCATGACGCCCACCCCACCCTGTCATTCTCACCTCCTGGAATTCACATTCTCGTGTACTCCCCGCAAAGCCCAGCAAGGCTGATGTGCACAATCAGCAGGCTATTGCAGAAGTGATGATGTGTGGCTCCCGAGGCTAGGTCATAAGGGACGTTGAGAAGCTCTCCCCTTGCTCTCTGGAGAGAGCAAGTGCCACCCGTGGGGATGCTCAGGCAGCCATCTGGAGTGAGCCATGTGGAGAGAATCTAAGGCCTCTTGCCAACGACTGGTGTTGACTTGCTAACCACACTAGCAAGCCATTTTGGAAATGGAGCCTCCAACCCCACTGAAGCCCTCAAATGAATACAACCCTGGCTGACATCGTGACTACAGACTCATCATGAGAAATCCCCAGTCAGAACCATCCGGCACGAACTCCTGAATTCTGGACCCACAGAAAGTGTGTGATCATAAATGTGCATTGCAGGGCGCCTGGGTGGCTCAGTTGGTTAAGTGTCTGTCTTTGGCTCAAGTCATGATCTCCAGGTCCTGGGATCGAGCCCCGCATCGGGCTCCCTGCTCATTGGGGAGTCTGCTTTTCCCTCTCCCTCTACCCCTCCCCCCAACTCATGCTCTCTCTCTCTCTCAAATAAATAAAAAAATCTTTAGAAAAATATGCATTGCTAATTTGGGAGGTAGCAATGGTAGCGAACACACTCAGCCTCATTCTAAGAATGTCTGTAGATTCATGGGTTTGATGGATTCTTAATATATGTTTTTGTAATACAGATTAAGATAAACACTCAACTGTTGAAATAAAAATAATTATTGGTGCATTCTTTAAATCATGTTGCATATCATCAGCGAACATTAACCACACTCCAAAATAAGCTACACACAGCTCATTATCACAGATTGGAATAATCCTGCCTTCCTTCTGCAAATCCTCATTACTGAGGTAGCAAAGCAAAGTCCACTATTACTGTTCTTGCTTCCAAGTGCCCACTGCACAGATTTTGAGAAGAGAGCTAATTACGCAGTATAATTAATCTGCAGTTCTTATGTGCTTCTGGGGAAAGCAAAGCACCTTCCCTGTCTGCAGGAAAGTCATTCTGAGAAACAAGCGATGGCTTTTCCTGGGATTTCATCATGATTTTATTTGGGGAACGGAGATCTCAGGGGTGTCTGCAATAAGAAGGGGAGAGGGAGATGGCTTCCGGAATTGCTTCGTGGGGAACAGGAGCCTCTATTTTTAGGCCTCTGAAAAATCAGCCAAGCCCTGGATTTAGGACACAACTAAAAATGCTCAAACTGTGGTTGAAACAGGAGTAGATAATGGGTATGTGGTCTGCCTTGTGCCAAATGCCTCGAGACTGAGAAAGGTTTGCTTGTCTGACTCTTCAGTCTGAGCCAGCACGGTGACATGCTCCCGTGGGACCCCCCCACCCCGCCTTTGTGGTGTTCATCACATTCATGATTATCGAGTCGGGGACACTGTTACTCAGATCTTGTTTACTAATTCAGTGGCCTTGCCTAAGTCAGTTAGCCTTCCTGTTCAGCTCCTAGACTCTACCCCCAGAGACTCTGATCCAGAAATCTGTATGTTTAGCCAGCATCCTGGACGTAGTTTCTGGCATCATCATTCTTGTGGGCCCTGAACTTTGTGAAGAATGAGAAAACTGGCTTAAGAGTTGGAGGACTTCCCTTCTGGTCATTGTTTTAGAAGCTGTGTGACTCCAGTCATGTTGATAAACATCGCTGAACCTCATTGTCCCCAATCGTAGAGTTGAGACAAGAATCATGACCTTGTCTATCACTGAGGGCAATGTGAAAACTAATTAATGTGCACTATATGACACTTAGATGAGTTTTATATGGATTCATTCATTTGTTTGATTAACATTTTGTGAGCACTTACTATATGCCAGGCACTAGGAATACGGGGATCTGAAGTCATGTTCCCAGTCTCATGGTCAAGATCAGCATCATGGTCTAACTCCGGGGCAAAAGAAATACTCAAATGCACTGAGTACATGCCACCATTTACTGGTCTTATGCTCATGGCAGACCTCATCCTAGGAACCACTGTCATTTGAGTGGAGTTGACCTACAATAAGGAGCTTACTTATTATCCTAACATTAGAGGAATGAGCACACAAGTGACCAATATCTCTTTGAAAAACACTGCTTGCTCATCTCTGCTTTTTTATTCCCTTGCCTCCATGCCCTTGGCCACAGACACTGACAAAGCACAAGGAACAATGAGGAGAATGGTTCTTTGCTTCTGTCTGGGTAAAACAGAATTATGGGAGGTCAGAACCAGGTAAGCCCAGAGTGTTCCTATGGAAGGTTCTACCAGTAGTCCTAGCAGATTAGCCTTGGCCACATTGCAGAGCTGGGTGTCGGCCTTGAGATCATTTTAGGAGCTTCAGAAATCTCCAGATGACCACAAAACCCCATGACCCTTCCCTGTGATCTCTCTGCTCAATGAGAATTGCATCTATGTCTGGTTAAATCCCTGGGTCCTGGTGCCTGGTGCAGGGCCTAGCACGTGTGAAGAGACTCTTGTGGACCAAACTCTCTAGAAAATGGAGATATGCATTTGAAGATGAAAGAAAATAATATATGGAAGAGTTCCTGCCAATTTCAAATTGTCACATAAGTCTGAAGTTTCAGCTTCAATAAAGAGGAGCACCTCCTCTTTAAGATGGCGCCAAACTGAATGTTGGCCAGACTTCCGGGTTAACCTTGAGCAGCCTTGGATAGGGTCAGATTTCTGTCACTGAGCTGAAATGGGGTTTCAGAGTGTTATTGCTGCTGAATGGGGTTTTGGAAGACTGACTCAGACACCAGAGGAGACAAATGAGCAAAACTATGACCTCATCTTCCAAGTAGGAGGTGGGGGGCAGGCGAACAAGGAGAAGAGAAGTCTAAGGAGAGAGACTGAAGCCAAGTCACCAGAAACTCTCCCTCCAAAGGCAGCTGACTCTGGACGGCACATCGCCTGGGCAACCAGCACAAGCCGTCCCCCTGTGCCCAGGGCCCTGCCCAGTAAAGAGAGGGGAACCCACAGAAAGTAGCAGCAATAACACTCCGAAAACACTTAACAACACAATCAAGGGGCAAAAGGTCCCCGAGAAACAAAAAAGATCAACACTTGTGTCTGTCCCTCTGATAGATGTACACAGAGTGGGCAGGGATGAGAAACATCTACCAGCTGGAAACACACACACAAAAAGGCAAGGGACTTATTTTCACATGCATATGGCTCTTTGAGACAGCCAAAGGTCAAGGAAGTGGCTTGTATTTTAGAGGCAAGAGGTGGGACACAGATAATACTTTATATTAGAGATGGATGGGCAAGTCTTCAAGCCAGGGAGAAGAAGGAATCACAGACATGGAATCTGCCTCAAGCCAGAGGATCTTTGATGGTGGGTGTGGTAGTGGGGGGACTTGGTAGAATGAAACCCCGTTTTTGTTCCCTTTTTCCGTCCTGGAAATCAAGATGTCTGCCTCGTTCCTGGGTGACCCAAGCAAGTTCTCTGATTGCTGGCTGAATCCTGCCCATTGAAATCCTCAAGGTGCAACCACCCACCATCTTGGATGTCAAAAGAGGTGAGGTCTTAAGTACCCCCTTGTGTCTCCCAAGTTCTCCGCTGTTGCCAAGAATATCAGGGGTAGAGAAACGCTAAGAGCCAGGGGAGCCAGAGCGCCCGGGTGTGAGCCTCAGGGTCTGCCCCCGACGAGCAAGTCCTTTATCCTTGGTGGCCCAAGGCTTCTTCTGCTGTGACATGATAGGGTTGGAGCAGAAGCTCTGTCAGTTCAAATCCTTTCCAGGGCTGGGATTAGTGGGACTTCACATCGGTCCCTGGGCTGCCGGTGGCAGAAGCAGTTGGGTGGGGGTGGAGGTGGGGGTAGGGACAGAAGGAGTTCTGTTTGGGCCATGTTTAATCTGAGATGCTGGTTAGACATGCAAGAGGGTAGTTAGCAGGGATTTGGGTAGAGAGTTCATTGGGAGAGGTCAAGGTTGGAGGTACAAATTAGGGGCCAAAAGAACAGAGAGGCATTGTATAGGACCTTGGGACTGGAGGGCAGTGTATGGGGCGAGAGTCTAGACAGACAGAGGACAGGGCTCAGGGTGGAGCCTGGGATTCTCCAGTGTTCCGCGGAGGGTGATGGAGCCAGCAATGAAGAAGGGGGAGTCACAGGTGGGGAATGAGGAGGGAAGGCTATGGATGCAAGAAATGGTAAGAAGAGGGTATTGGATGGCCAAGTGTGAACTTGGCTTGAACTTCATAGCAGTTGTTTTGGGTTATGTTTCTGTTTTAATGTGAAGGCGAGAGAAATGGTTTGGAAGCCACATCGAAGAGCAAGGAAGACACCTCTTGCTTCCCTGGGTCCTACAGTACAGGAGGTGGGAGAGAATGTGTGATCTCCATTGGATGGGGTTACAGGGGAAGAAGAGCCCTTAGGGAGAGCCCAGCTTCAGTTCAGGCAAGATGGTGGAGATGCTGTTTTGAGAAGTTGCAAACGCAAGAGTGTGTGCTGATGAGAGAGTCCCAGTTGACTACAAGGGAAACACTGCGAATCTGAAAGTCACGAGGCATCATCTACTAAGTCCTGGTAACGACCCTCTGGAGCAGCCATCAGTTTTTCCATTTTACAGATGACAGAAAGGAGGCTCAGAGAGGTTAAGTGACTTGCCCAAGATCACACAGCCATTGATAGCAGTACTAAAACTCAAACCCTGGTGCTTCCCACCAGAGAGCCCAAATGTTTAAAAACTACACATACTTATTGTGCCAATAAATTAAAAGACTGTGCCAATATATTAAAAGACCCGTGTAGCACAGAACCCTCCAAAAGACATATCTAGAAGAAACCATCTAAACACACACACACACACACACACACACACACACACACACACGGACTGGAGACACTTACCTACGTAGTTCATGATAAATCCCTGGCCTTTCCCAAAGATGAGGCCAGCAGGGTCCGAGTGGAACTGGATGGTTAAGTCCGGTGTGGATGAGTACAGCTTCTGGGGACCACTGTTCCCAAGGTACTGCCCCAAGATGTGAGGCATGACCTCATCGCCATCATAGATAGTCAGGATGTCGCTGTTGCTCAGGTTTAGGCTGGGGGGTGGGGCAGAGAGAAGAGGAGGGGTCCTGTGAAACACAGTTATGGGCATTCAACAAGCCTTTGATTTATTTTTTCAGGCAACACACAGGTTTGTGAGGTATACTTGGTGGCAGGCGCCAGGCTAGGAACCGGGGTTGAGGTAGGCAGAGACCACAGATGCGAGCAGGACACGCTGATCCTGCCCACGAGCACCCACGGTGCCTGGGTTTGGGGAAGGACTGGGTTTTTGAAGACTCACGCAGGAGATGGTCTTCCCTACAAGAGCTCATTGCACAGTTGAATGCTGAATTGTAAGTAGAACTGCCTTCAATGCCAGTGAAGCTGAGTGACCTGCCCTGGGTTACCTGCTGGGGGTGTGGCATGGGTCTTCCCTTCTTCTCGGATGCAGAACAAGCTGACTGCATTTTAATTAGAACCTGCATCTTCCATGTCAGGTGAAATGAGCCTTCCAATCATTATATGGCAAAGTCCTCAAAATCAAACCCAGGTATCTATGATGTTTAGGGGATGGGGTGGAGGGCGGGATGGAGGCACCTTATTCCTGAAATATGCTCAAACCTGCTATCAATATTCATAACATGAAAGGACGACCCATTTCCAAAGGCTGGAATGCAGGAAAGCACCTTGACACTAAATATCAGGACTGCAATGGACAGTTAATAATCCAGAGAGCACTTCCGTGTACTGCAAACACATGTGTCATGTGAGGTGTGCTAGATGAAAATTGATCTCTGATTGAAAGAACGCCAGGTAAGTCAGCGTTGGCTGCCTACAGATATTAACTCATGCCTTTTTTCCCTTCCATTCTCTTCCTTCCCCCTCTCTTACATCTTTCACCTTTGCTTGTGTCCTTCTCCCTAATATTTTTGAATATCTCCTATCTGCCAAGCTTGTGTCAGAGGACACAAGAATCTCAGAGCGGTGGTAGATTTAGACTAGGAAACCAGGGATCGTGGTAGCAATTACGATCCAGGTGAGTGCAGAGGGAGGAGACGGGGGGGCATCCTGGAGGCCCTCCTGGAGGAGGTGATGCCTGCTTCGGATTTTCAGGAAAGATTAGAGGGCTAGAAGGTTGATAAGCAGGGGTTGGTGAGATGGCAAAGCACAGGCAGAAGGAGATAGGGATGGAGATCTTGGCTCTTAAAGGAACTTGCCCAGTGGTCAGTGATCCCCAGCTGTGGGTATAGACATGGAAGCCTGGAGGGCTATAGGAGCCAGACCCTGAAGGGCTTAGAGAGCCAAGTTTATGTGTTTGGATGTCATCTGGCTTGGGATGGGAGCAAACAGATACTGTCTGAGGAGAGGCATTCCAGGAACTGGCCCTAAGCGAAGTTCCTAGAACTGATGCAGAGTACTGATAGCCCGCCCTCCTGACAGCGTCATCCAGCACCCCAGGACCGTGTTCTCCTTCCCCAGTCTGGGAGGGCGGAGGAGGGGTGGAAACCACCCAAGCCCGTGCTTCCTTCCGGTAGTAAGAACAAAGCAACAGAAACCCAAGGAACATTGTGGAAGGGTGGCTCCCAGAGGGCAGGGGATGTATTCACAGTGATGTGCTCTGCAACACCTCTCATATTCCTCATGTAAAGTTGTCCCCAGGGCCGGCTTAGGGAGATTCCAACTGCCCCCATGGCCGCCATCAGCTTCCCTTGCACCACCCCCAAAACACCCTCTCCTAACAAAAGCTGTCCGCTGGTTTTGCATGTGGGGCTTCAAGACAGAGCCCCTCGCGTCATACCCTCTGCCAGTTTCCAGCGAAGGCTACAGCCTCTAAACCCTATTGTATTGAAATTCTGGAGTTGCCACCTTCTCTTGCACCCCATAGGTGCTCGGTAAATGCTAGGGTATGAAAGAGCCTGCCAGAGAGGCTTTTTGACAGCAGAAACCGTGCGGTTGAGGTCAGCTCTTGACCTGTGATAGGGAAGAGGCTCTTAACTCTAAGAACCATGAAAACATCAATCGTCCGCGGAAGTGCTGGATTCGGCTGGTGTGAAACATGGTAGATCGCCAATATTTATTTCTTAAGCTGACTTCACAGCTGATCTGCTGGTAATAGTGAGTTCCAGAGAGTCTGCAACTTGGCTTTACTCTATCACTCATTTCAATGATCTAAATGCAGCAGAAGCATCTTCAAGGGGGCAAATAATTTCATTCAAAAACCCTAGCATGGCTCTTTGTAAAGTAGGAAGTAGCAGAGCGCGCTGCCTTGGAAATCAGCAAGCTCTGGTTTGATTCTTGGCTCTGATACTTGCATGGAGGGTACCAGGTTTTTTTTTTTTTTTTTGAAGTTCCTTGTCTGTGAATTTCCAGTCTATGTCCTGGGCTTTCGGAGTGAGGTAAGGCATCCTGAAAATCTGGGACCAAACGCCAGATGTACTGAGAGCACCTGAGCAAGTCTGGTCAAGTCATTCGAATGTTATGTCGTGTCACCGTGTCGTTATGAACATCACCATCACCATCACCATCATCCTTACCATCATCATGGTTGCCATGATCACGCTCTCTTTAGACCGCTGTTTACACCAAATGACATCAGATGACTTCCATCAGTAGTTTTCAGTTAGGGGTGGTTTTTTTTCCCCAGGAGACAGTTAGCCATGTCTAGAGACATGGTTGTCCCAACTAGGGGGGGTGCCACTGGGGAGGCGATGAGAGGGATACTATTAAACATCCTACACTGTGCAAGATAGCCTCCCACAACAAAGAATTATCTGGTTGAAAATGTCAATTGCACTAAGGTTGAGAAACACTAATTTATGTGAATGCCTTTTGTAAACAGTGTGCAACAGACTATTCACTGTAACTTCTATTGTCCTGGGATTTCCGCAGAGGTCCCCTAAGCTAAGAATAAGCAAATAGCTTAAGAAAAAGCATTCTTACTTTTTTAAAGGGCTGTCCGGTCAGGCTTTCTCGTGAGAAGGAAGCAGCCCACCCAGCCCCTTCCCACTGCAGAATTCCCAGCCCGAGGAGCCCTGTGGAGGATGTGGGAAGTTTGAAAATGAATGAGGTTCAGGGCTCTGTGATTAGTAGACTGAGCCACACTTGTTATGACCAGAAAACCTATAAAAATGAAGCTTCCACCTGAGAAGTAAAAAAAAAAAAAAAAAAGTAGACCATGAATCAAGGAGCAATGAAAAAATGAGGTTTTTCTCTGCCAAATCCTTCTGGATCCACCTTTTTGGTAGACGAGTTCCACCGATATATGCAAATGCTGGTAATTGATCCCCTGCTCATCTCTAAGACAAGCCTGCATTTCGCCTGTCCGTCCAGCATATTTGATACACCAGGGGCATCCAGGGTCCCTGCCGCTGGACCGTCCTCAGCAACTGAGATGAAAATGCAGACTTAGCAGCCCAGAGACTGGCCTGGGGCCGAGAAGGGGCTTTCCACTGAGGACCCGAGTGAGATGTTGACCAGAGACCATCCAGGGAGGTGCTGAGAAATCAGGATGTCAGCGTGACTCCAGAACAAAGAGGAGGTGGACAGGTGCTGGCAGGCAGGTGAGTTCGATGGGACTGGAATTGGGTGTAGCAGGTCCCCCTCAGGGAGGATGCCACAGGGCCAGTCCCTGCCGGCTCCAGCCCCTCTCTGCTGCCAGAGGGCAAGGCTTTCTTGGAGCTCCTGCCAGGAGACCTCAGCTTCTGGGTCTCCTTCTTGCCCTGTCTCCTCGGCCACCGCCCTTAGTTTTTCTCCATCCCTTTTCAGTTGGACTGTGGGACAGCACCTCCTTCGTGGCCCCAGTCCTCTCCTCCACAGCCAGATGAGTCCTTCTGAAACATAAATCCTGCCCCTTCATGGAACAGATGAACGGAGAAGCAAAATGTGGTGTATCCCTACAATGGACTATCATTCAGCCACGAATAGGAATGAAGCACAGACACATGCTATACCATGGATGAAACTTCGACTTTGGGCTGAGTGAAAGAATCCCGTCCTAAACAGCCACATGGTGCATGGTTCCACTGCAAAGAAATCCCCAGAACAGGTAAAGCCATAGAGACAGAAAGCCACTTGGTGGTTGCCAAGGGCTGGGAGGAAGAGTCTGGGAGGAACGGAGACCGCTGGCTTAACAGGTGTGGGGTTTGTTTTGGGGAGGATGAGAGTGCTTTAAAACTAGATGGAGGTGTTGATTGCACAACACTGAGTGTACTAAATGCACTGACTATAGAAGTTAAAATGGTTAAGGGCACGTTATGCAAATTTTACTTCAATTACAAAGACATTATACCTCATCTCAGGGTAAAGTGCAAAGTTTTGACCTTAGCTTCAGGGTTTCCCTGTACCTATTTTCTGCACGCCCTTACCTCCCCACAGCTTCATCCCTCACTATCTCTTTCAACCCCAATATTTTACACTCCAGCCAGAATCAATTACTCATCAATCTCTCTCCAAGGAATGTAGAAGCACCTGCAAGGTTTTCCACAAGCCATTGTCCCCTCTAGCCTGAATCCTTATTTAGCCTTATGGCTGTAGACCTGGTTAACTCCTCCCCCCCTCATCCCCATCACAGTCTTCTGTGATTTACTCATGCATGGAGCCCCCACTGCCCCATCTGAGTCTGGGCTGGGGGCCCCTTCTGCGCTCACCCCTCCTATGGAGCTCAGGACTCGGCGCTCCAATGGTCTGGGGCATCTGCACAGACCAGAAGCTCCCTGAGGCTGAGGGCAAGTCAGTCCAGCTCACTGCTGTCTGTATCCCCAGCTCGGCACCGTGTTGAGTGTGTGTTGGATGAATCAGCACCAGCCCAGGGGCAAGTGTCTGGATCTGAGCCTCAGCTCCCACACAGGGTGGGCTGTAGCTCTGACCTCATCTCTGCCTGGGTCCTTGACCCCAAATGGACTTACTTGCGCCAAACTTGTAAGGTGAACTCCTCTCGTCCTGGCTGCTTTCAGCACTTGCCTCCACGGGTTAACTGGGAAGCTCTAAACGACTGGAGCTGCCTCAGATGATTTCTGCCCCATCCGCCTCCTTGGCCCTGATTGCCTACATCCTCCATTCTTTTTCAGTATGCTGGTTGCCAGAATCAAGCTTGGTACCATGACACCCCTACATTTCCTGATAAGCCACTCCAATGCCAGCCCATGGCCTTGACCGGCTGGGTTGTAGCTCTCTCTCCCTCTCCACCTTGACCCTGCTCCAGGCATATCCTGCAGCCCCTTCCAGGGTCTGAGCAGCCATCTGTGGGCACACTACCCAGTGCTTCCTCTTCTGGTGTTCCCTGTCACCTCCTCCTTGTCTCAGGGCCAGATATTTGAGAAAAGATCTTCCAAGACCCTTAGCTTTGGAATAACAACAATGCTGCCTACTGAGTCTTAAGCACTCAAACAGCAACTTCACTCTAAAACTTAGGATCATCCCCATTTTATAGATCAGGAAACTGAGGCTCAACTGGGAGAAACCACTTGCCCAAGGTCACAAAAGAATCAGACCTAAGTCTGTTGGATGCCAAAGCCTGAGATGTGAACTATTATTTTACATGATGTCCATGAAAGCCACATGTACCTGTCTCCAAAAAGTGTGACTCGGGGCGCCTGGGTGGCTCAGTCGGTTGAGAGCAAGACTCCTGATTTCAGCTCAGGTCATGTTCTCAGGGTTGTGGGATCGAGCCTGGCATCTGGCTCTGCGCTCAAAGGGGAGTCTCCTTGAGATTCGCTCTCTCCCTCTCCCTCTGCCCTTCCCCACCAAGTGAAGAAATAAAATCTTTTTTTAAAAAGTGTGACTAGCTTCAGTCTGGTATCAGAAAGTGTGAAAAACATTACAAATAAAATCTGTAGGATGAGGAAGCCCCATCTCACTGCCCCTGGCATCCTGCTGTACTTTACGTTCTTACGACAGCATTACTAAAGTCCATTCGATTAGATCCATCATTTCAACTTTCGTTTTCTTACCAAGGTAATATTTCTTCTCCCTACAGACTCCCTGTGTTGAAAGATTGTCTCCTAAACATTTTACATTTCCTGATAACGATTAAATCTGCCTCGTTTTGTTGTCATTATCGATGGTGTATAATCGAATATGTAATAAAACCAGCATTAAACTGGTGACTTAGTCTGGGGAGAGGGCTTTATTTTGGCAGAGAGAAAGTTTCTGTTACATTTTTTAGGGTACTTAAAAAGAGTCTGGGCGCCCGGCTGGCTCAGTCGGTGGTGCATGTGACTCTTGATCCTGGGTTCGTGAGTTCAAGCCCCACGTTGGGTATAGAGATTACTTAAAAGTAAAATCTTAAAAAAAAAAGAACAGCCTGTGAAGGGTGCATGAGAAACTCTAGTTACCGTGGTTGCCTCTAGGGAGGGGCACAGGAGAGGAGGTTATTTGCTGTGGAAAGTAGGGAAACTTAATTTTCACAGTAGACTTTTCTGTTCTTTGGAAGTTTTTAAATCTTTTTAAATTTTTTGTTTTTTTTTTTAATTTTTTTTTGACAGAGAGATAGAGAGAGAGAGCACAAGTAGGCAGAGCGGCAGGCAGAGGGAGAGGGAGAAGCATGCTCTCCGCTGAGCAGGGAGCCCGACACAGGGCTCGATCCCAGGATGCTGGGATCATGACTTGAGCTGAAGGCAGCCGCTTAACCGCCTGAGCCACCCAGGCGCCCCTGTACTTTTGGGTTTTGAATCATGTGAATATATTACCTCTTCAAAAAGGATAAAAACAGCTCGAGGGATCCCCATTATTGTTTTCACTAGGGTCTAGAGAGCCAAAGAGATTAGAGTAGCATACAAATCTGATTGTGACACAAATTAGCAAGCCCTTTTCTAGTGAAGTAATTCTTCTCCTGGTCAGCAGAGGGCAGTGTATGCCTAAGCATGGTATAGACTGCCATTCAGGGGCAGCAGGTGCTCCCCATCCATACCTCAGCCAATCAGGGGCCCGGATGTGGGGGGAAGGTGGTGGGTGAGCTTTGTAATTGTTGAGCTGCAGTTAATATTCCACAGAGGATGTAGAAAGAAATGATGAGCAAGCCACCTTGCTTTTCTTTATTCCTTTTTAAACAAATGGCTGACCCTTGCTTAGAAATCTTGCCTTTAAAAGGCTTTCCCCAGTGGCATTCACGAGATGATTTTAGCTAGACAAACGTTATTTGAAAATGTCTAATGGTTATGTATTTATTTAAATGTGAATTAGAAAAAATATATAAATATATGGTCTGCACATCAAACTTCTAATTTCATGGACATTATTTTGCTGAGAGTAAGCCAAGTGAAAAAGCAAGCCAATTTATATGCAGTTTAAGGGGAAAAAAATCAGAAATAGCTGGTAATAGAATGGGGCTGTGGAAAAAGTAAAATTAAGCCCCCAGAATAAAGTCCAGTTTCTCAGCCTTTCTGGACTTCCTGGGGGTCTGCCGTCGGGCCCCCAGCCCACTTCTGGTGTCTCAAATGTCTTTGTACACCAGACCCTTTGCAGCCCCTAGACCTGCCTCAGCCTGTGCTGGTCCCTTCATCTGGAATAAAGGGACCTCACCTTTCTGCTTGACAACATTTTACAAATCCCTTAAGCTCCTTCGGTGCTCCCTACCCCACCCTGCATTTATAGCCATATGATAACTAGCCAAGGTTTCCATAAGGCTTCCCGCATGCCAGGAGCTGTTCCAAGCACTTCACACACCATTTCTATCCTTGGACAAAGCCTGTAAGTACCACTGTCCTCACCCATGTCACAGAGAAGCAGACCGAGGCACCCAGCAGTGAAGAAGATACTACAACTCAAAGAGCTGGTCGTAGAGGACAGCCAGAATCCAAACCTGCGTTGTTGGGAGGCAGACCCTCTGTCGGCTCCCACCCCAGATTGCCCAAACTCCCTGAAGTCACATGCTCTTTTATTTTTTTAAAGTTTTATTTATTTATTTGAGAGAGAGAGTGAGCGAGAGAGAAAGAAGCACACTCCCCGCTGAGCAGAGAACCGGACGCGGAGCTCGATCCCAGGACCCTGTGATCAAGACCTGAGCTGAAGGCAGATGCTTAACCGACTGAGCCACCCAGGCGCCCCTGAAACCACATGCTCTTCTACCCCGTATCCCCGGAGCCCAGCCCAGGGCTTGGCGCAGTGAGATAAATGTCATTTACATGGATGAATTTTGGTGAATTTTTCTCCATTTTCCAGATGGGCAAACTGAGGCTCAGAGGGCTTGAATGACTTTAAGAAAACACTGTGTTGCAATTCAGGCAGGACCTCCATGGGACCGTAGAGATGGTGGTTAAATAAACCATAAGCTTTAAATAAAGCGGGGGGAGGGGGGAGAAAACCAAAGCCCATAAATGCAGCGTTAGGTACATTGAAACTTTTCTAAAAAGACCTGTTCAGAGTTCCTTTGTGTCCATTTCTCGTCGGATCCCCTCAACCACAAAGCGATGTCATGAATCCCATTTTACAAAGGAGTAAACGGAGTCTAGAAAGGCTCAGGTCCCAAGGCCTCTGTGCTCCTTCATGATGCTGCGCGGCCAGCGCCGACAGCCCTCCGCACCGTGGAATTTCTGCAGATCCAGTGCTCATTTGGTTTCAATTAAATTTGATAAAATGGCAGACAGAACAAGAAACCGTGCTAACTCCAGGGAGGACATAAAAGACCAATCTTTCTGGCTCCCTGAAAGGACATCTGAATGCATAAAAAATGCAGTTTTCTTATTGCCTTTTTTGTGCTTTCTCTCTCCTGAGACATTCACCAGGCGCCCTTTGAGGTCAGGCTCAGAACCCAGCCTTGGCCAGTGGATCTCAGTCCTGGCTGCATGTGAGACTCTCTGGGGAGATTTGGACCCTCCCCATGGTGCTTAGGCTGCACTCCAGACCAATCAGACCCTCAGCATCTCGGGGGTTGGGCCCCGGGGTCAGTGTCCCTCAAAATTCTCCAAGAGGCTGCACCAGCAGCCAGGACCCAAAGACACTGCTGTGCTGTGGTTTCAGTGTGGAGGAGGCTCAGACTCTGTTCTCCACCGCCTTCCCTCCCTACTCGGGTTTCTCCACCTCTCCCCCTCTCCACCAATTCCCCCTCTCATCCCCAAAGAGAAAGAGAAGAATGAGACTCCCGTGCTGGACATGCCTTTCTTCTGGGACCACCCCCGGGCCGAGCTGCTTCTCATTTCCACATCGCTGGATGGGGCCATCTCCGAACAAGGCGTGCAAAGCTTTGTCAAGGTCAATGACAAGACATTTCACCACCCAGCATCGTGGATCAGGAGAAAACCCAGCAGCTCCTGGCTGGTTTGCCTACGAAAAAGTCAGTCTTTAACCAGCCTGGTGATTTGCTCCATCTTGAGAGGCAGTGCTAAGAGAATGGGCTCTGATTCAAACCTTCGAGGTGCCGATTTCTAGCTGCGTGACCCTGAGAAAGTGGCTTAACCTCCTGAGCCTCAGTGTCCTCACCTGTAAGATGGGGACGATATTGTGGAGAGCTGTAAAGGAGATAATTAGGGCCAGGAATTTGATTAAAAGAGCATCTTTTGCCTTTAAGAGAATATTTGTGATGAATGATACAGTCGTGCAAAGGGATGAGGGGACAGGGGTAGGGTGCTGTGGCAGCGAAACCCGGTGTCAGGAGGTTGCGCCGGGAGCCACCCCCTCTGCCACTTCCCTGCTCTGTGACTATGGATGAGTCTCTTGCCCAGCCTGGGCCTCAGTTTCCCCAGATGATAATCTCAGAATCCATGAACTGTAAAAAAATGAATTAACAATGGCCATGGTCTCCTTGTGCTTCATACTTTCCTTCTATTCGGAAAGTTGGACCCCACATTTCCCCCCTTCCGCATTCAGCAGCGATGAAGGCATCAGGGTGGGAATACCAGGATTCAGATGTAGGTTGGTGAAGCCTGGGCCTCTGGGACCCAAGTGTGACCACGGACAGATCTGTGGCCCTGCCGTGACTTTCCTGTGTGGAGATGCCCACATCTCTTCCTCTTTCTGGAGAGGAGTTTCTTCAAATATATAAAGTTAGTGGGTGGGCTCTGAGGCCTTCTTCATTAGGACCTCTAAGTCAGGGTGCAAGAGCTGACCCTGAGAGACCATCATTAAAACATAATTAAATAAGAGCGTAATTAAGGGTGGATTGGGATTTGTGGTGTGTGTGTGTGTGTGTGTGTTTGTGGTGCGAGTGTTTGTGTGTGGTGTGTGGTGTATGATGTGTGGTGTGTGTGTGTGTATGTGTGTGCGGTGTGTGTGTGTGAAGTGCGTGGTGCGTGCACGTAGGGGTGGTGATACCCATGTGCACACACACACACACACACACACACACACACACACACACACAGGCGGTGGCCCCGGGCTCCGCGCGGCTGGAGGAAGATGTTACCGACCGCGGCTGCATGTGTCCCTGTCATTCTGAACCCCCATCACGACGCGCACGGAGAAGGCACCCGTCGTCGCGCCTGGTATGGCTCGGCCGAGCGGCCACAAGGCTCCGCGGGGTGCGTGGGTCGCGTGGGCCGAGCGCAGGAAGCGTCCTCCAGGGCCAAACCTCGAGGGCTCACCCGAGCTCTCCCGGGAGGCGCCACGTTGGCGTCCAGGGGCCTCCCCGGGCCACGGCCGTCAGGGGACCACGGTCAGGGCCTCCGGCCACACGCACTGTCCACACCGCGGCGTTGACCATGCCGCTGGCCCGCTCAGAACTCTCCAGGCCGCCGGCTGCCATCAGGATCGCGTCGCTTCCACTCTGAGAGGCAGGGCTGAGAGGTGGTGCGGCCCACGGACCCAGCATCAGGCAGCCGGGTCCCAACCCTGGCACCCCCACGTCCAGCTGGCCAGCCACCGAGAGCCCCTCTGAGCATGTGTGTCTTCCTCGGTGACGCAGGGGACCTCAGCGTGTGGACTCCTTGGTTGCTCTGAGAATTAAGTAAGCTGACCCGGGTACTGGGCACACGGAGAGCCTGGCCGGCAGGAAGGGCTCAATCCGTGGGAGTTGTTATCTCTGGGCCTCGGGTAATCTAGGGCGATAGCAGCCACACGGTGAGCCCTCAGTAAACCCAGCTGAATAGTCAGTGCGCGAGGCCACTGCATGTCAGGGCTTCATAAAACAAGCAGCCGTGTCTCCCCAGGGTGTCAGTCTAATTGCACCCGAACGCCCTGAGCTCTAGGTGTGCACCGGCAAGGAGGACGGCCCAGCTCAGGACAGGGGGTGGGTCCCCTCCCACAGCTGCTCGCGCCATCACCAGGGCTGGGAGGAGCATGGAGGGGCTGGGGCAGGAAACAGGCAGGTGTTGTGGGACGATCTATCCTGGAGCTTGTGATATCCTGTCACTAGCGACCACGCCACGGGGAGCAATCAGTCAGGTGGATGCCTGGCTAGAACTTTTCCATGAACCTTCTTGATTCCTCACTGTCACACCAAATGCCATGCTCAGGGGCAATCAACCATGGTGAGAGCATGAGTGTGTGTGTGTGTGTCTGTGTGTGTGTGTGGTTGCATAACGGAGCTTAGTGTTTGTACATGCTAGGAGTACGAATTCATCATGGTCATCACCATCATAGCTGCCAATTAAATTACTCAGTATGTGTAATGTACCAGGTCCTTGCCAAGTGTTTCATCCTCTCGGACTCTAAGAAGCGGGTACCTTTACGATCCTCATTTTAGAGATAGGAAACTGAGATTCAGAGAAGTGGAGTGACTTATCCAAGGTCACACAGCAGATAAGTGGAAGATCTGGGACCTGAACCCAAGATTTCCTACCATGAGCAAAGGCCTTTTTCCCTCTCCCGCATGTTGGAGGCATCGTATAGAGAATGAAACATTCCCCGAGCCTTCTAAATTCCAGGTACCTGGGGGCGCCTGGGTGGCTCAGTCGGTTAAGCATCTGCCTTCAGCTCAGGTCATGATCCCGGGTCCTAGGATAAATCCCCATGTTGGGCTCCCTGCTCACAGGGAGCCTGCTTCTCCCTCTCCTCCACACTTGTGCTCTCTCTCTCAAATAAATAAATAAAATCTTAAAAAAATAAATTCCAGGTACCAGGTGCCAAGTGCCAATCTCATCTCCTTCACTCCAAGAGGTGGGATCGTAGGCCAGTTCTTCACCTCTCTGACCCTTGGATTCCTTCAGTAAAATGGGGATGGTGAGGGCCATCTCATAGGGCCATCGTACACAGTGATGCCGTTAGGAGCTTTGGACGGGGAACCAGGAGCCCTGAGTTCTAACCCCCACTCTTCCCTGGCCTAGGCAGCTTGAGTGCAAACATGATTTCAAAGCTCTGTCCCTCCCCATGTCCACGCTCTTTGCAGCGAGGCTTCAAAACACCCGCCGTCAAGAGGTGGAGTCTCTTTCTCCACCCTTTGAATGTGGGCTGGCTCTTGCTTTGTGACTTGCCATAGGATATGGCAGATGATGCTGCTGGGCCAATTTCTAGTCTAGACTCAAGCGGCCTTGAATGCTGCTTCTCATCGTCTTAGAACCCTGGCTGGTGACCATGGGAAGAAGCCTGAGCTAGCTGTTGGAGGATGGAACAGAGAAGCCATCCCTAGGCTAGCCCAGACCCTCTGATGGCCAACCCACCCAAACACCTAAGAAATCTTCAGAACCACCTACCCAACCTGTTGCTGCCCAGAGACGCCCAGAGACACATGCGTGAGCCAGCTGAGAGCAGAAGAACTGCCTTGCTGACCTGGAGATGCGTAAGAAATGATACAAGCTTGCTGTTTCATGCTGTTGAGTTTGGGGGTCATTTGTTACACAGCAATAGCTGACTGATAGAGTAACCTCGGGACAGTCTCCTCTGATTTCCAGGCCTCAGTTTCCTTATCTGCAACAGGATGGGATTTGGGCTCTAGGAACTTTGCTGTTCTTGGATTCCTTACAACTTTTGGCTCCGGGAAAATCCCTTTTCCCTCCACTAATGGATTGGAAGGTTTTTATTTCTACCTGGGCCTTTGCTTCCATGATTTCTGCTGGACGTCTGTGCTGCTGGGGTCAATGCTGCCCTCGACTGCTGACCCTTCTTTCTTGCCTGGATCTCAAGCTGAATTCTTGCAGCCCAAAGCAGCGACATCCCTGTTTTAAGAACTGTAGTGCCTCTGGACAAGGCACTTAATTTTTAGGGCTTGGAATTAACTTAGCACAGAACAGGGTTGGCAGTAGCTGAAGAGAAATATTCCACGGCTATCAATCATATGGTTACTGGGCTTTGTTATTAGGTCCTTTTATTTTCTGGTTAGAGAACCGTGTTGGGGCCCATAAACAGGGAGAGATTTGGGGCTGGGCTCTGTAGCAGAGTCAGAGAAGGCAAGCTGGATGGAGCCTGGCTGAAACTTTTTTCTTCCAGAGATGTATGGTTATAATAGGTCCCAGGAAATGGAGGGCAAAGGGGGAAGGCACCTCTCTGAGCCTTAGTTTCTTCTTCTGTAAGATGGGGCTAGGTATTTGTCCCTTGTGGAGCACCTCTCTACTATTTATTGTGGGGTTACAACACTGGCTTTGGCCCAGGAGATCTAAGTTCGAGTCCTGACTCGGCCCCTCCCCAGCCATGTCCTCAAGCAACTTCGTCTCTCCCAGCCTCAGTTTCCTTATCAGTAAAAGGGGATAACCATGGGGTACCTGGGTGGTTCAGTCGGTTAAGCATCTGCCTTTGGCTCAGGTCATGATCTCAGGGTCCTGGGATCGAGCCCTGTGCTGGGCTCCCTGCTCAGCAGGAAGTCAGCTTGTCTATCTGCCCTTCCCCCAGCTCGTGCTCTCTCTCTCTCTCTCAAATAAATAAGATCTTTAGAAAACAATAAAAAGGAGGGGGCACCTGGGTGGCTCAGTCATTAAGCGTCTGCCTTCGGCTCAAGTCATGATCCCAGCGCCCTGGTATCGAGCCCCGCATCGGGCTCCCTGCTCAGCGGGAAGCCTGCTTCTCCCTCTCCCTCTGCCACTCTCCCTGCTCATTCTCTCTCTCTTTCACTGTCTCTGTCTCTCATAAATAAATAAAATCTTTAAAAAGAATAAAAGGGGATAGCCACTGTGACATCACCTAAGTGTCCTGGTAGGAATGAAATGATTTAATACGGGTAAAGGGCTCAGCAACTTGCAAATAGCAAGTGCTCGATGAGTTTAAGACATTTTTTATATGGTGTCATCATCAATGAAATAATGCATGCAGAGTATTTAGCATAAAATGCGGCACAGAGGAAAGGGTGAAAATAGAGTCGACTGTGGTTATTTGCTGATTTTAGGTCAGAAACTTTACTAAGAACTTAATGTTATTTAACTAACTCACACACTCACCACCTCTCTCTCTCTCTCTCTCTCATCCAACAGATATTTATCGAGCACCTGCTGTGCGCCAGGCGCTGGGGATAAGGAGAACAAGCATCCTGTTGTGAGTCCGGGAATGGCCACCTGCAGTCACCTGTCCGAGACCACAGAGCTAGTGGGGGTAGCAGAGCCAGGATTTAAATGTAGCTCTTTTGGACTCTAGAAGCTGTTATGTCTCCCTGTCATGTGGCATTTTCAAGACTGTGACTGCCCAGTGTGCTCAGCGTCTGCAGCCACACTTAGGTGGTTTTTCTGGTCCCAGCTCTGACTTGCTGTGTGATGCTAGGCAAGTTACTTCCCCTCTCTGGGCCCCTCCCAGCTCTTCCATTCTGAGATACCTTCACCAATAATTATTTAGTTCTTTTATTTTCCTTTCTATGCTTTATCTTGAGAGAGAGAGAGAGAGAGGGAGGGAGGGAGGGAGAGAGGAAGAGAGAAATTTCAGAAACCCTTAAGGTTTTAAAAGACTCATGCTCAGTTGTGTTTTAGGTAAGCTGATGGAGCTGAGAGGTACATGATGGGTTAGGGAATAGGCATTTGGGGTATGAAGGAGGTTTAGCCTGGGGGGGTCCTGACTCATTTTAAGATCACACACCCCCCTTCCCACCTCTAACGCCAATAATGCAAGGCAGACGGTTCTAATTAATGCCGCAATTCAGGGCATCCATTTTGGTATCTAACCGTCCCTGTTTTCACAGCTCCAGGGTCCTGCTCCCAGGTGCCCACCCTGGAATGCCCTTCCCTCATTCCAGCTTGGCCAACTGACACTCTTCAGCATTCTGCTCGGATGTCACCCTCTCTGTGACGGTCCCACAGCCAGCAGGGCTAATGCAGCGTCCTGCTACCTCCCCCATCCTCACCCCTCCAGCCACACCATTCAGCCCGCATCTTGCCGGGTTGTCTAATAATGGCACCACTTCCTGAACTTTGAGTTTCTGGAGGCCTGGGAGCCTCCCTGGTACATCACAGAGACATATGGCTGGTCCCCCAAAAGCCTGTTCAAGTCCCTAAAAATGGAGGCTATGGTGTGTATGTTAACCCTGGCTCAGTCCTCTGTTAGCTGTGTGACCCAAGAATGCCACTTAACAAGCTCTCTGTCATTTGCAAACCCAGGACGTGGTGACCATAATATCTTACAAGGATTCCTGGTAATCCCAGTCTCCATTGATGAAGTGCCAGGGACGTGCCGGACCCCATGTGCCGCACTTTGCCTACATTCTCTCTAATGTAGGTAACTTCCCTTCTGTAATGATCTCTACCTCCATAGCTCTAATTTATGCCCTTATGATCTCTGCATAATAATGTGTTGTAACGTGCATCGTGCTCTCTATTGCTCATGGGTATAAAGCCTGCAGCTGGGGTGGGGGGGGGGGTCTGGCACATAGTAGGTCCTTTATAGATGCTGACTCACTGGAGATGAGAGGCAAGCGCCCACGGCATCAACAAACCCGCCCGGTAGATGACAGGGAGAAAAGTCCCCCTCTCGCCTGCCACGTGTGGTTTACGTGGTTTACGTCCTCGTGACTCAGCAGACAGTGCGCAACACCTACTACAGGCCACCTACCCCGCTCAGTCAACAGTGCAAACTCCTTCCCCCTCACCAAGGCGATAAGTAACAATTGCAAGCGCTTAGGCGGTGTGAGGGGCCCTGAGGACAGAATTATTTTTACTATCAAACCCAAATTGGTTTACTAAAACTGTCAGCGGAAACCAAGCAAGATAAATTAAACCCAGCAGCTCTCGGGCCTCACGTAACCCTGGCTGGTGAGATGCTATTTTCACTCCGTCTGTGGGAGGAAGGGGGTGCCAGGTCCAGATGCCACGCCGCCACGCGCGTGCCAGAGTTTGCCGGGGAGAGCCCGAGGCTGCTGACCGGAGGACTCGGCTCCCTTCGGCAAAGCTTTAATCCCTGTTAACGGCTTAAAGCCCTTCCCCTGCTGCCCAGTTTGGGCGAGTGCAGACTTCCTAATGCGGCCGTCAAGGCCCCACCTAATGCCACCGCCGCCTGCTGGTCCTGTCTCATCGATGCTGCCTCTCCCGCGTCCCTGAGCTCCAGACACACGGGGCTTCCTCTGGCTCCTTTCAAGGGCTGGTGGGGATCCCAGACCCTGGAGGCATGGCAAACAGAGTCTGCATCCTATTCTGCCAGTTCCCGGCAGTGGGACCTGTCCGCCCCTCAGCTTGCTCATCTATCCAATGGAGATGCTGTAGAATGCCGTCCCCAGCATCCCTGTCATTCTTGATATTCTTACCTTGCTTCACATTTCCCCATAGCACTTAGCGCCACCCAACGTACCACACATTATCATCTTTGTTGAAGCATGTCACCCCCTCCAACCTAAAATGTTACATCCATGAGAACAGGGGGATTTATTTTTTCTGTTGGATTCCCTGCTACAACCACAGTACGTAGATCAATGCCTGGCCCATAGTAGGTGCTCAATAAAATCAGAGCCAATGAAATCAAGACGCCTTCTCATGGCCATACAGCCATGAGGTTTCAAAGCCAGAATGCGAACCCAAATTCATGTCCAGCTGCCTCCAATGCACAAGGAGGGGAAAAAAAGGTCAGAAAAATATGGAAAGCCCATCGAGATGTGGCTTTCTTTTATCGATAAGTCTATATTTATTACATGACCAGCAATGTTAAGAGATAAGATTTTGGTTAAAAGCTATCAAGTAAAATAATTATCGTGGGAAGACCCCCAAGAGAAGGTTTTATAGAATTATAGTATCAAAGGATTTGCCATCACAGACTTAGAAGCAGAATCTAGAGTGGGTCTTCAGTGGGGGTCAGCACCCCCAGCCCAGTGATGGCCAAAGAATATCAAGAATGGCACAGAGATGCTGGGGCACCCGGCTGGCTAAGTCAGTGGAGCATGCGATTCCTGATCTGGGGTTTGTGAGTTTGAGCCCCACGTTGGGTGTTGAGATTGCTTAAAAATAAAATCTTAAAAAAAAATGGCAGATGCTGATTTAGATCAGGGTGTTGGGGGACATCTCAGAGGAGGCGATTTGTGAGCAGAGGTCTACAAGAAGCTAGGGGGTGAGCTACGCAGGATATTCAGGGCAGAGCATCCTGGGGTTGGGGGAGGGGGAGAAGAGACAGCCAGCACAAAGGCCCTGGGGTATGTTTGTGGCACAACAAGGAAGCCAGTGTGGCCAAATGGAGAGAACAAGGAGTGGAAAGAAATGAAACAGGAGACGTGACCTGGGCTAGATCACATGGGGCCTTTTGTAAGAACTTTGGCTTTTACTCTAGGTAAAATGTAGAGCTACTGTGGGCTTTGAAGCAGAGCATGATGTGACTTGCTTTAGGTTTTAACAAGATCACTCAGGGTGGTGGGTTACAAACAGCCCCAAAGGGGACAAAAGCAAGAGCAGGGAGACTAGGCAGGATGCCTCTGGAATAATCCTGGGATGAGACATGGGGGCCATGGTGGCCGCGGTGGGGGTGACACACGTGCTTAGACTCTGGGCATCTTCTGATTCTTGAATTCTAGAATCAGTAGGAGGTACTGAGGACTCGGGGACAGGGTGTGCAAGAACGAGAAGAACCCGATTTGCAGTGAGCGTGCTGGAGCCGGCAGCTCACACTGGCTCACACAAGTCAATTGTTAAACGTCCGGGTATCTAGCGATTCTGTTGGCACTGTGTTAGTAGCTCAAAATGGGCCATGGTGGGAGTATTTGCACCACAGAAATTGGCAAATGCTGTGAATCAAGGTGTTTCTCCCCACCCCACTGCCAAGAAAGCCAGTTGTTGGACACACACCCATTCTACTGGTCTAGAACAATCCCAAGTCCTTTTGTCCTGAGCAGCTGGTAGAATGGATGATTCCTTACTGAGATGGGCAGGTGGGGTGAAACGGGTTTGCAGAAGGGGAATCGGGAGTTTAACCTTGGGTACCCTTTATTCGGGAGGCCTTTTAGACACCCCAGGGAAGAGGTCAGAAGGCAGGGAATACGAGTTGAATAGAGTAGCTGTATCACCCCCATAGGATTACTCTGGGGAGGAATTAATCCGTGTCTACAAAGCACTTTGCAAATAGGAAGCACTCAGTGATGAAAATCGCTTTCTTCATCACGGCATTGAGAGAACCTTCATCCCTATCTAGACCAAAGCTTTCAGACTGGTGGCCCCTCAAGTCTGGACCCAGCCAGCAGACACTTTTTTTTTTTTTTTTTTTTTGGAGTGGGGGAGAAGCATTATTCTAAAAAAACCCAAATTTAAATGATTTCCGGTGGGGATGAACTACCCCTTCCATCACAGATCCCTCCCCTCCACATCACCCCACACTGGCCCCAGATCCCATTCTCTGTTACTTGCCTGGCCCTCCATGAGTTTGAGTCTGCATTCTCTTGGCTCAAGGCAGCCCATTGCTTTGCAGAGGGGGAACGTGAAGCCTAGAGAGGCTTGGTGCCGGGTCCGGGGCTGCTCAGGGCATGGAGGAAGGAAATCGGGGCTCCTCTCTCCCCACCAACACTCATATCTGGGGCTGCCAGGATGATCGGAAGAAAGAACATCTTCCCCCCCCACAAGGGGTCCCTTCCTGATGTGGATGCCAGTGGTGGCCTGGCTTTGAGGAACCTAAATGCTCAGGTTCCTGGATCGGCTGCCCCGTCGTGCTCTCTGCAGTGGAAATAAAACCCCATCTAGTGTCAAGCGGAAGGTTAATTGAGTATTTGATGCCTAGAGAGAGTGAAATCAAGGGCTCCGTTTTCCTGTTTCCTCATCCAGGCCTGTGACACCAAGGGGAGACATGGGCCAGTCTTGGTGAAGCAGAACCGCACGTCTGGGGGACACGCTGCGAGGAGAAGGCCACTTAGTGCAGCAGAAGGGGGGAGCATGGACAACTTCTGGGGGCATGGGGCTGGGAAGACCTTCTGCAAGAGAAGCCAGGATACCAGGAGTTAGTTTATCCTTCTCCTGGCTGAAGATTGAGGTGGCTTGCTAGGAACTTCTGATGGTGGGGTGCTCATAAACCAGGACCACACATTCATATTTACCATCAGGGCAGTAGGGAGCCACAGAAGGCTTCCCAGAGGAAACAGCTTGAGAAAGGAGTGCTCTATTTGAAGCTTCAGCTAAGAAGATGCCAGGTCTCCCTTGGACCCTTTCCCTCCATAACCCCTACCTGATCTCCACGCTCCAGCCACATTAAACTTCTTTCAAGTCACTAAGCTGGCCACCTGCTCTCTCATTTCCAGGCTTTGCACATTCTGTTCTCACTGTCTGGGACACCCTTCCTTTTCCCTCATCATTGCCTACGTTCTCTTTCATCCCAGCTCAGAAAGTCCCTTCCTCCTGGAAGCCCTCCTTGGTTTCACTCAGGCCTCCTCAGCGGCCTGTCCTCCCTATCACCGCTCTCACCACACCACATATAGTTTCATGTCTGCCTCACCCACTAGACAGTGAGGGCAGAGACGGTTCTGTTTTCTCACATCTGGACCTCCGGTGCCTGGCTTAGTGCTTGCACACAGTAGGTGCATATGTATTCCCCCCCCCCCCCAGAGCTAATAGAGACCATCCAACCTGCTCTGCTCCAATATAAACTTTACTGCCCAAGGGTAGCTGCCAGAGCCTTTCCAGTGCCTACAACCGGGCTTGGCTCATAGTAGACAACTCAGAAACTGCTTCTTGAGTGAATGAGCACTTCATACGAGACTCTAGAAGTCAGAGAGGTGAGAACAGGAGGAAGGGGTGAACTGCCACGGAGGAGTGAGCGAGGGTGGGAACGGGCAAGGGATGCTTACAGGCTGCCTCCAGGAGCCGCGAAACACTGATGTTCCAAGACCCTTGTAACCGAGGAGAAGAGCCAAAGCCAGAGAGGAGCCCAGAGGAAGCAGCTGGGGAGGGGTGGGGGTGGGATTCTGACCCAGGTTGGCCCGGCCCCAAGTCCGCAAAGGGCAACTGTGCAAGGTCTGTAAATCTTCGATTTGACTGGAGCAGAAGATCCTGGGGCAGCCTCCGAGGACACCTCCCCAGCCTTTAAGGGACAGCTTCAAAATTTTATCATAATTTTGCAGATAACTCCTCTCTTGCAAGTCTCCTCTGCAGAGCAAGGCAGCCTGGGTCTCGATTCCCAGCCGACTGCGTTTCTACTTCAGGCTTGAGGGGAGCGCTGCCCTCCCCCCTACACCCCCCCCCCCCGGCAGCCGGGGTCCTGGTTGCCTCCAGAGAGGCTCTTCAGAACTTGGCATTCCCTGCACTGCCCTCCACTGTCCAAGCCACGGTGTCTGGGTCTGCCCAGAAGCCCTTTCTTTTCCTTCTCTAGACATGACCATCTGTCTCTGTCTGTTTCTCCCCATCCCTGGGGAGTTCAGCAGGGGGAAAGTTCTGGATGGAGCATCTCATAGGCACCCCCACTGAGTACAGCAAACAGCCACACAGCCGGGTAACTCCATCCATTACAATAGTTCTCCATGCAGCACCGGTCTCCTGAGTGCCCACTCTGTGGCAAGCTCTGGGTTAGATCCCGGGACAGAGATAAATCAGAGCAAGCCCTGTAGACTACACGGACCTTCGGGTCCGGTTGAGAGAGACAGATAAGAAAACAACCTGTTATGGTACAGACGGTATTCGTTATACCTCCCCCCTCCTCCTGACCACACTGGCTGTTCAGTGCTTCGAAAATGCTGTGCTTCTTCTTGCCACAGGGCCTTTGCTTATTCTGTTCCTTTCAGATATATTTACTGTAGCTCATTCACTAGTTCTGAGCTTTAGTATCAGATCCTCAGGGAAGGCTTTCTGACCTTCCTCTTTATATCAAATCCCCATTATAAGATCTCATAGCACCATTCATGTATCCTTACATTGCTCACCAAATTTACAGTATGCCATTGTGGGTGCATTTCTACCTTTAATGCCTGCTTCCTCCGTAGACGGAATGTCTGGAGGCTAGGTTGTGCATGATGTTTTCATTTGTCTGTGCGTGCGTGATGTTGTCGTTTCTCCCACCACTGGGACTCCAGCTCTGTGCACACAGTCCCTGACACCTAGCAGATGCTTCATTAACACTGGCTGAAAGAACAAAGTGGGAGCCATCTCTTCCCCAATCAGGCTGGACTGGAGGTCCACCCATCACAAACACTCACAACTGGATATCTAAGAAGATCCGTTTCTCCTCCCCTACGTGAATCTTCCAGATACAATCTTCACCTTCCACATACGGCTCTGGCCAGTTTGGGGACAGCACCACCCCGGCCACGGCAGAGAGCTCCCCACCACACATGGCTGTAGAAGACAGAGACAGACAGACAGAGACAGATGCACGTTATTCAGAGGAAGCCAGTATGGCATAGGGATTAAGTGAGGGCTATGAAGTCAGACTGTCACGGCTCGCCATGTACCAAGAGCAGGTGCCTGCCCCTCAGGCAGTCTGTGCATGTGTGGGGGATGATTAAGTTAAGGCTGGCTGCCTGCCTCCGTTAGCTGAGGGTTGGTGAAGGAGGGGCTAAGGGCGCTGTGGTTCTTTGAGGATCAAGGACAGAGCTTAACGTTCCCGATGATTCGTCAACAGCCCTATTCTTGGGCAGGGTGAATAGTGACTAACAGACGCTACATTCCATTCAAGTGGGCCTGGGTTCGAGTCTTGCCTCTGCCCCCACAGACTCAATGACGAGGCATGCAAGCTTTTGGAGTCTCAGTTCCCTCTCTCTGTAAAGCTGCAGTAACACCACTGCTCGCTGGCTCTGTTGGGTTATTCTGGAGTTTAATTGAGCTCATGGGGGTCAAATGCAGCAGAGCACCTGACCCAGGGTAAAGGCTCAATACTTCTTAGTTAACATCATTGCCAAAGGGCCCAGCTCTGAGCTGGAAGTAGAGATGTGGCTGTGCTCGGCGCCTGGCTCTTTAAATTCCACTCTGTTTACCGCTTTGGAAAGTTCTCAATGTGGCAGAGGCCAAAGCACCAATAAATTCCGCTCTGTTAAACCAGCACATTTAATACAGGGATCAATCCCTCACCACGACGAAGCTGTGATTTCATGCCAACCGCCATCCAGGCGGCGGCTGCCGGAGCCAGGGCTATCTTCATTACACCACATGCTCCAAGTGCATCCAGGCTCAAGGGGGCTCTGTGGCCTTGAATATGGGAAGAGAGGCAGGGCCGGGCAGCGGGAGCCCATGGAAATGAGGTTCTACCCAGCCAATGCTGTCCAGAGGGGCTCAGAGCACAGGGCTCTGAGGACAGAAAAGACCCAAGTTTCATTTCCACCTCTGCCAGTTACCCTTAGTCTGTTCTTAGGAATATCACTTCACAGCTTCAGGTTCCTCACCTGTACATGGGGTCAATACTATGTACCTCACAGGGTCGTAGTGAAGATTAAATCAGATAACGCACACGTAGCCCTTGGCAACTATTATTAATATCATCATCATCATCATTTATTAAACTCAGGGCTGCCATGTGTGGTTGGGTGGGTTGTGCACTGCACAAAAGTACATAGCAAGGGGGGTATAGAGGAGCTGAAATCTACACAGAGATCTTTTCACTAAGCTATGCACTACAGGGTCTGTGCTTGGAGGAAGGGGCACCTTTAAAAATTTATCAATTTTGTAATTTTCTTAAGGACAAGCGACAAATCTGACCCAAAGGATAGTGAGCCCTGGAAAGGGTTCTAATGCTAAAATTGGTTATGTAAATTTGTGATATACTTCTAGACTTAGCCCTTGGCCTTTTCATCTGAGGGGCTGGAGGTCCCTGAGGCACCTCAGGAGGAGGACAGTGGGGCCACTCACCTCTGCATAGGGGCTCTGTGTCATTCCAGTATGGGTCCCGCACGTTGATGCACTCGATAATGGCCGGACCCTGCTCCAGAGAGTGGCCAGGGTCGCAGGTGAACTCCACTGTCGTTCCGATGTTATAGGTCGGGTCAGATGTGGTGAAATTCCCATTCTGAATGTAGGGCTCATAACAGTGGCCTTTCTCAAAGGCTAGGGTGGGGATACAAAAGAGGGGGAGCAGCTCAGATGAAGCAGGGGCTCCTCACAGTGCTCAATCTCAGAAGATGGGTCCCCTCTTGCTGTTTAGGGAAACTCCAAGGAAAATGGGCACCAGATCCCGTGTTTCAATTCCAGTTGACCAGCTGAGGGCCCTTGGACCATTCACTTCGCTTTTTGGGACCTCATTATTTTCACCTCTAAAATGGGAATCCAAACCTCTGCCCTCCCAACCCTGCAGAGTCTGCCTTTGGAAGTCAAAGGGTCAGTCTGGCTGCCTGGGTCTCCGTTGCCCTTAGCAGGTCAGATTTCTGGCTCCCAGGACCCAGCCCAGCTCTGCCGTGCTTCCTCTTTGCCCACGCCATCACCCAGTATGGGGGAGGCCCCCGGGGACACTCACCCTCGAACCGGATGTTGAAGGCTGAGGCTGCTCGCGCCTGGTCAGACGTGAACTCAATGCGGATGCTGTTGCCCTCACTCAGCAGACCCTCAAAGGGGACGTTCTCAGTTTGGAGGGAGTCATAGAGAGGAGCAGACTTGTTGGTCAGGCCACTGTAGACCATCATCCTGGAGGGAGGAGGAGGGGGAAGGACAGGGGGATCACTACACCTGTGCAATGAATGCCACCTCTGGAGCCTCATTTCCAGACGCAGATCCCGACTTTGCCCCTGACTTGTCCAGACAAGCTGCACCACCTTATGCAACCTGTTTCCTCTTCTGTAGAATGCTTGTCCTGGACTCATGGATGGATTCTGAAGTCGTAGGAAAAATGATGTGTGTGATGTAATGAATCAGACTAATTAATGGGTACTAATTTTTATGACTAATTGAGAAGAAGAGATTAGTGGGCTGAAAGAATGGTAGTCAGACAACCCAGAATCCCAGCGCTTTGACCTTTTGAGCTGTGTGACTTTGGACAAGGACACTTCACATCACTGAGACTCTGTTTCTTCATCTGTAAAATGGGTACAATCACACCTACTTACATCAGAGTATAGGGATTAGAGGCCATGTGCATAATGTGCCCAGGATAGAGTAGGTATATGAGTCAAATTTTTTTTTAAAATTTTTTTTATTGTTATGTTAATCCCCATACATTACATCATTAGTTTTAGATATAGTGTTCCATGATTCATTGTTTGTGCATAACACCCAGTGCTCCATGCAGAACGTGCCCTCCTCAATACCCATCACCAGGCTAACCCATCCTCCCACCCCCCTCCCCTCTAGAACCCTCAGTTTGTTTTTCAGAGTCCATCGTCTCTATGAGTCAAATTTTTTAAGCATTTGACTCCTAACAGGCTCTGTCTTTTATTCCGATATCCTAAGAGTGCTGTGTATGGAATCAGGAGTTCTCATTTTCACTTCCCAACTCTCCACCAATTGGGTTTATGTAAGTCTCAGCACATCGTGGGCCTCAGTTTCCACAGCCATGAAAGGAGGGATCATAACATCTCTCCTACCTATCTTACAGGTGGGCTTTGAGAATACAACAGGATCAAGTGCCCTCAAAAATAAAATGTGCTACAAAAAATGTTGGTATTCATTTTTACTGTTATTAAAACCATTTGATACTTGACTCCTTGCTAGTCTTGGTATTTTTAAAGAAATTATGCAAAACTAGGGAAAGAAATAGTATACAAATTAGATAAATTTCTTTTATGGAGTCATAAACAGACATTTTAAAATCCTCTGAGGTGTTTTTTTTTTTTTTTTTACTGTGACTCATAAAAAGGGTTTATCTTATGCTGCCCAGATGAATTTCTAATGTTACCAAAATGCATAACTGTTGAAGCCACAGTTTGTTCATTTTGCCATGTGTCCACTGTGGCTGGGATGAGGAGGGGCCTGGCTTCCTAGTCAGCTCAACCAGCTCAAAGGGTGGGGGGCAGTGCTGGGGAGTTAATGTGTCCAGGAGCATCTCTCATCCAATGACGGATGGGGGGTGGTGGTAGATAAATACCCCAGCTCCCTCACCCTTCCAAAAGGACCACTCTGAGGCACGCTCAATAGTTTCTTAGAGGCCCCCAGTGGATAGAGCCCCAGCTGCCCCCATGGTCACTTGCTCATTAGCACAAACTGTGTTGACTCCTTCCCTTCCCTGCCCACTGTCCCATGCCTCTATTAGTGCTTCCTAGGATTAACTCCCAAATGAGCGACTTTCCCTAACATCCTTGTCCCCATGTCCATTTCCAAGGGAACACAACCTAAGGCAGCAAGTCTAAGCAGCTAAGGTCCTATTTTCTAGAATATTCGAGAATATTCTAGCATAAAGTCATAGAATATGAAAGTTTTAAGATTCTGGATTCTATGAGTATTACTTAGAGTTTACAGACATGCTCTTGCTTAAGTATCGCCTTGTAACTTCTCCCTAGCTCCTTCCTGTCTAGTATTTCCATGTCAGTTTCCTATCAAACTGGAAACCACGTGTCGCTACTTCTCTCTGGTTCTCCATGGAGCTTAATACGTGTCTGGGTGCAGAGCAGGTGCTCAGCGAGTACTCCCTCCTTGATAACTGCAAAAAGGGATGTGCAGGAGAAATAGGCATCTTCCCCTATTCTGATATGTGCCCTGGGGCGAGTCCCTTTCCCTCTGTATGTCTGAGGTTCCTTACCTGTAAAAGTAGGAGATCGAAGATGGTGTCTAATATCCTTGCCAGCCTCCCCAGCCCTTCCTTTCTCTACCTCCATGAGCCATTTCAAGACTCCAGATCACTAGCCACATTCCGACACTCTGGGAAGGAAGGAGGCTGCTGGGGTAAGCCCTCAGAGGCTTACCTGTCCTTCTCATGCAATGACAGCCTCTCAAAATGCAGGTGTAGCTTCTGGCCCTCTGGAGCTTCGATGGTCCACACGCAGAACTGGCTCCCATTGGTGTTTCCTGGGTAACTTGGGGAGAGGACCCGGCCAATGGTGGCATTGTGCACAGCCCCTCCACAAGGGGCTGGGGTGGAAAATAGGGGGGGTGATCATGAGAGGAGAGCAGTGAGAGAGATCCTCACCCATACCCCTTAGTGTAAAGCAACAGGATTGGAAGAGGGAGACATGGTAAAAGGTTTCCCATCTTGGACGAGGTTCATCTTGTTTGAGAGGAGACCCAATCCCATGACTGGATCCACCCCCTTGTGTGTTCCATGGTAGGGAACAACTGTGATTTAAGGATTCTTCCATGGCGCTGGCTGTGCCCTGATTCTTCACTATAAGATGGTAATCAAGGACATAAATAGGCAGTCCACAAAAGAAGAAATACACTTTTAGTATTTAGTAGGCACTAAAAATGCACTTAGTAAGCACTAAAAATGCAGCCTCACTCATAATGAAAGAAAGGCAAATCTAGATTGTATTCTATTTTCATCCACCTGATCGGTCAAGGTAAAAGGCAGTCATAACTTGCCAATGGGAAAGGTGGTGGGAAATGGGCATTCTCACTCATAACTGGTTAGAATGCAAATTGCTATGACCTTTCAGGAGAGCAATTTGGAGAAAAATCTAGAAAGTATGTTCCCAAACTCTGACTTAGTCATTAAAGTTCTGGGAATTTATGCTAAAAAGAAGATTTGGAGATTTTCACCAAAATTTATGAATGAGAGTGTTCACTGCTGACATGATTTTAAGAGCGAAAAATGAGAAGCAACACACATGTCCACTCACAGCTGTTTGGTGGAATAAATGCACTCCATTCACATGCTATTAAAAATCAGGTTCTTAAAGAATACTTGAGAATATAGAAAAATGCTCCCTATATTTTAAGTGGGGGAAAAACAAGTTACAAAATGGTCTGTCTGCCATACTTATTTCAATGAGCTATTTGCAAAAATCTATTGAGACCATAAATACAAAAGTGATTTGCTTCTATCTTTACACTTTTGAATTTCTTGAAAAAAAATTTTTACCAGAATATATCTTACTTTTATCATAAAAATTGAATGAAGAAATATTAAAAAATAATTTGTGAATGGGAGGGAGATAGACAAATGTGAGGAAGTAGTCTGTTTCTTATTTTTAGGAGATACTTGGGTCTCATTATATGTTTGTTGAATGACTGCATGACTAATAAGGACTTGCAGTGGGCGAAAAAGGTAGATAGCTCTGTTCTGCTCTGGATTGTGCTGATTTACAGCAGAGACATTGCCAAGAAGCCCCTTCCCCACCCCCCCAATACTTCTTTCAGCACCATGGACAGAGGTGTGTGTGTGTGTGTGTGTGTGTGTGTGTGTGTGTGTGTGTGTGTGCGCCTGCCTGCCTGCCTGCCAGTCTGTCTGTGTCTGTGTGTGCCTTTCTGTCTGTCTCTCTCCTGACTGCCTTCCTGTCCTAAAGTGGAGGTTTAAACCCCACCTGTGCCACTCACCTGCTGTGGATCTAGAACAAGTCATGGAAACTCTGTGAACCTCAAGTTCACTATTAAAGCATGTTAATGATTCCACCCTGCTTATAGGGCTGTGGTGAGAAATCAATGAAATGATGCACGTAGGGGACCTGGCACCATTCCTGGCACAGAGTAGGTGCTCAAAACACAGCCAGCATTGTTGTCCAATGGCTCAGGAGCTGAGGAGACGGAGGACACTGTCCCTGGTGGGGGGCACCGGCCATCTGTCCTCCCCAAGCTGTTGCTCATCGGCTGCCTCTCTGCTCCCCTTCCTTGCCTTATTAAGCCAACTGATGGCTCTGTTTGGCTCCAATTTGCCAGCGGTGGCTCCCCATCCATCTTTCTTAGCACAAATTGAGGCTTAATTCCTCTCTGATTTCACACATAGATAAAAATTAACGTGAGAGAGGCACAGAGCCCAACTGCCCTATGGTTTGGATTTTTTCCTTTTGTTAAAAAGCAAAGAAGAAAAATTCTGAAGGGCCTTGGGGGAACAATACTGCAACAATCAAATCTCTGAATGTGTCATCAGGCCTCATTTGCTTTCAGATTCCCCTGACTCTGAATGCCTGGAAGGAAGGAATAATTTATTATTGTTCCCAGTAGTCTCCTTGTTCTTGGCTTGCGCCCTGGCACATAGTAGGTGCTCAGTTATTACAGGCGACCTATGCTCTCTTGACTACCATTGGAACTTTTGAGAATCTAATAGGGTTTTGCTCTCTTGATAGTTGAGGATGGTCAAGGCTATGCCTAGGGGTACAGGGACGGTGTGACATAACCCGGAGCTCCTCAATCTATAATGTGCACGCGAATCACACAAGGGCATGCTCAAGTGTAGATTTTGATTCAGCTGGTCCTGTAGGGGGCCCAAGATTATACATCGGTAATCATCTTGCTGGTCTGTAAACCATGCTTTGAGAAAAACAGCTCAGGAGAGAAGGGCTCTGGACTCGTTTCAATTTCTGTCTGGTGACTTTGGGCAAGTAACTTCACCTCCATGAGCCTCTGTTTCCTCATCTGTAAAATGGAAGTAATGGTTCTCATCCCGTAGTATTGCTGTGAACATTTACGGCAGCCCTGGCAACGTCTCAGTATCTATTGACTGGGTTCAAAATGTGGCAGCAGGAACACCAAAAGCACAGCCACAGAAGAAGAAAACAGATAGATTCTACTTTGTCAACAGGAAAAGCTTTTCTGCATCAGCGAATACTATCAAGAAGTGAAAAAACATGGGGTGCCTGGGTGGTACATCTGGTAAGCACCTGACTCTTGGTTTTGGCTCAGGTCGTGATCTCAGGGTCCTGGGATTGAGCCCCAGGTGGAGTCGGGCTCCACACTCAGCAGGGAGCCTACTTGTGGAGTCTCTCTCTCCCTCTCCTTCTGCCCCTCCCCCTGCTCATGGTCTCCCTCTCTCTCAAATAAATAAATAAATTTAAAAAAAAGAAGTGAAAAAACAACCCACAGGGTGGGACGAGATATTTGCAAATCACATTCCTGATAAGGATCTAACATCCAGAATATATAAAGAACAACAATAAAAAGACAAAAAGTTAAAAAAAAAAAAACAGGCAAAGGACTTGAATAGATACTTTTCTTAGGAGATCTACAAATGGCCAGGAAGCACAGGAACGTTGCTCAGCATCATTAGCCATCAGGGAAATGCAAATCAAAGCCACAATGAGAAAGCTTCACGCCCACCATACGGCCAGGATCATGAAAACAAAACATAATAACATAGTAAGTGCTGGCGAGGATGTGGAGAAATCGGAACTCTCACACAAGCCGGATGGGGAAGCCAAAAGGAGAAGCCTCTGCGGAAAAGAGTTTTACAGTTCCTTAAAAAGTTAAACAGAGAATTGCCATATGACCCAGCGGTTCCACTCCCGGGTGTGGACCCAGGAGAAAAGAAAACATACGTCCACACAAAAACTGGTACACAGATGTTCACAGCAGCATTACTCATCATCGCCAAAAAGTGGGAAAAACTCCAGCGTCCACCAGTGAATACACCGATAACCACACAAGGTCATATGGCTCAGCCACAAAAAGGAACAAGGTACTGACCCATGCTACGACATGGGTGAATCTCAAACACACGATCCTGAGCGAAAGAAGCCAGTTGCAAAAGACCAGGTATTATATGACTTCCTTTACACAAAATGTCCAGAATAGGCATATCCGTTGACACAGAAAGCATGTTGGTGGTTGCCAAGCATTGTGGGGGGAGGGGAAAGTGGGGAGTGAATGCTAATGGGTATAAGGTTTCCTTCTGGGGTGATGAAAATGTTCTAGAGCTACAGAGTGGTGATGGTTGCATGACGTTTCAGATGTGCTAAATGTGGCTAATGGTAAATTTTAGGTGATGTGTACTTTTTCACAAACTAAAGATTTCAATGGCAGCGGTTGTCCGTCTTGGGGGCAGTCTCTTCCCCTGGGCTGTGCACCTATCCCTAAGGTCAGTCTAATGCCCTGGGGTTGTTGTCTCGCCTCTGAGGGGACTATCCATGTCTGGTCCGGTGAGGTGGGAGCGTACCTGAACAGACGGGCTCCTCGCTGCTCCAGTGTGGCTTGGAGGCATTCATGCAAGTCAGCGCCTTGGCGCCCTGGAGCTCATAGCCCAGGTGGCAGTGGAAGTGGGCCGCCCCGCCCGGGTGCAGGTCCATCACCGTGACATCCCCGTAGTCGGGCCGGCGGGGAAAATTGCAGCTCAGCATGAAGGCTAGAAGAAATGCAAAGGCAGACGGTTATCCCTTAGGAGCAGGGAGAGGAAGAACGTGACCCACATCCCGGGAGCCAATTTGTGCTGAGGAGAAAAGATGAGGCCCCTGTGGACCCCAGAGCACTGGCGGGGGGCGGTATGTGGGTATTTTTGGAACTCTCGTTGATCATATGAAGAGGAGACCGCCAGATTGGCACTTTTTCTGGGCTCCAAGGTCCCCACCCTGTCTAAGAGAGACCACAGGTTTGGGTGAAAAATGAGTTCCCACACCTCTTGTGAGCCTCTCTCCATGTGGACGCAGAACGTCCTTCTCCTTGGGCGTAGGAGGGGCCGTATGACTCAGGTAAGTTTAGTCCTGCCAGCACGAACATCTTCGGTGTTTGTTAAAAATGCACACACGCTTGGACCAGAACTGGAATAGGCAGCTCTTCAGGAAATACTAAAGGATAGGACAGCCTGAAAATAACCATCCTGGCACACACAGGCGTGGCCTTTGGAGGAGACCAATGTGAGTTTATGTTCTTCCTCCATCCCTTAGAAACTGTGTGACCTTGAGAAAGGGACACAGTGCCCTGAACTTGGCTCTCCTCATCTTTCCAGTGGAGTTGACAGTCATCCCTACCTCACCGGTGGCAGTAAGGATTAAGCAGGGAACACCGAGATAGAGCCTCCTTAGTCCAACATCTAGCTGGGGGCTGTAGAAAGCTCTAGGTGGCCATGCTGAGCTCCTCAATTTTCCTAAGAGGATGTGAAATCCATCCTAGCTGCCCCTTTCGGCTGTGTGGTCTCATCACTCCCGCTGCATGAGATATCGGTAATCCCAGAACTCACTGAGAGGATTACATCCAACCCAAGGGCTCTACAAGCTATTTCTTCACCCCCATTCTGTAATGAACAAAGACAACAGCGGGTTGTCTCAGTCTTGGAAAGTGGTGATGAGGCAGGTACTCTCATAGACACTCATCCCCCTGTTTCAGAAACATCCAAGGGCAAAGTTTCAAGAGAACTGTTTTTCCAGATGTTCAGTCAGTATGATGCCAACATGGACAGTGCCCAAATATCCAGATGTGTGAAGGCGGACTCCACTCTCCGTGCAGGTATCTGGCAAGGACACAGAGGAGCTTCTGGCTCAGGGAAGTAACCTGAGGTCATGGGAAGGGCTCCAGAGGTAGGTAAATGGGATGAGAGGGAGAGAGAGAGAGAGAGTCAGCCAGCTAGAAGGAAGGGAGAATGGAGGGAGGGAAAGAAGAGAGGGAGAGAAGGAAAGGAAGAAGTAAAAGAGGCAAGGAAAGAGGGAGGGGACTGAGAAGGAAGAAGGAAGGAAGGGAGAGAGAAGAGCAAGATGAACAGAAAGCAAGAGAGGAGTCTCAGAAACAGACAAAAAGGAAAGAAAGAAACATTGCAGAAGAAAAGAAAGAGCCGGACCCCCCGGGGTTGAGGCTCTTTACCGGAAGTCTATGGGCCCCCCTGGGGATTCATTTATAAAATTCAGGAGCCGCGAATCTGAGTGGAAAAAAGTGGTTTGTTGGTTTTCCATTTACCTTTAACCGAACTGTGGTATTTCCTTCAACCACATATGTAGGCAACAGACTGTGACCTATTTGTAGAACCTGTGACTTCGTCACCAAGAGAAATCACAGACATTTTTATATCATAGTAGATACCTTGGCATATTTCTTATGTTCCTCAGTACTTTGGAATTATAGTAATTATCAGAGCTGCCGGGGGAGATTATTATTTAATGTGTTAATAAAGAAGCACAGGGATTATGACATCGCAGATTAAAACAGTATTTTGACAACTGTAATTCAATCTGACTGGTTTCATTTTTAATTGTGTAGGTTTTATTTTATGCTTTCAAAAACATGATTCTGAGAAGGAGTCCAGAGGTTTTACCAAACTGCCAGAGGGATCCCTGGCATGAAAAGTTTGAGAATCCTTGGCTCCAGAGGGAAACAGCTACCGCTCCCCCCCCCCCCCCATTAGCCTTGGTGCAAGCTTACCCTGATAATGCAGCTGAAAAGTCCCAAGGACGTCATCCTGGAAGGTCCGGAAGTAGACAGAGATGGTGTTGGTGGGACTTCGGATAACCTGTCCCTCTACCAGGAGAGTCTGGTTGGCCAGGACAGTCAGGGTGGGACCGTCCACCCCGCGGATGGAGAGCAGCTCGCCGTCAGACAGGTTCACGCTCTTCACCTGCGAACAGGCAGGAGCAGACGGAGAGAAACTCTGAGTTGTGCTTGAGACAGGGTCTTTCCAGGCCGTGCAGCTGCCAGAGGACCCCAGACGATGCCAACACAGCAGCCCTCAGCCAGCCCCTAGTTAAGGGGACAGACAAGCCCCCTTGGAAACATCTAGAGCCCTGGAAACATCTAGACTCCCCTCATCTCCCCAGGGACTGAGGGACCAGCGTGAACCCAAGCTGCATGGCAAAGGTACTGCAAAAATCTGTAAGTGTCCATGGATGAGTCCTGTAAGAGAGTCTCCTGCACACTGGCAGCTGGAGTAAGTTCTCCTGGAGATGGTGGGGGGAGGGCAAGGGCTTGATCAGCTTGTGCCTGAAGCCCAAACTCCAGGAAGACAGAATACGGCATTCCACCAGAATGTAAGCTCCACGAAGGCAGGCATTTTTTCCCCATTTGTTCCGTGTCCCCAGTGCCCAGAAGAGTGCTTGGCACATAGCAGGTGCTCAATAAATATTTATGTAGGTTGAATTCATTCTTCCCCTTTCTGCATGAACTGGTAAGAGGGAGTGGGGGGCTCATTTCTAGGGCATTCTCAAAGCCACTTTCTTATGCTATAAAACAGTGGCTCTAACTCCCAGAACTTCCGCAAAGAACTGCATACTGGATTTTCCAAGTCCACTTTCCAGATTTGGAGGAGAAAGAGGGGGGATACTTTAGTTGCACACAAAGATATTATACAAGTGGAGTAGGGGCTGTGTGGGAACTTTAGTCAGTTCCCAGTGCCCAGTTAGGATTTTTATGCCTCTCCTAGTGAGGTCTGGGATCCCGGTCCCTCTGCCCCTCACCCAAGCAGGGCTGGCCTCCCCCACGAGCCCTTCCTCTTGCAGATTATACACGTTACTCTTTTTTCCTTTTTGATGAACTCCTATTCATTCACCAAAGCCCCACTAAAATTGCCCTTCCCTGTGAGACCTTCCCTGCTACCAAGGAGCTTGCCCGTCTGTGCACTGTGATGCTGTAACATCCCCTATAAATACCCACGAGAGACCTTTTCAAGCATTCTAATGTCTTCTAAGTATGTCTGTCTCAATCATAAAACAGTGAATTCCTTTAGGGGAGGTACTGCATCAGTTTGCACACCACCATGTCCCCCAATGTAAATAGCCATGACTGGTACATAGTAGGTACTCAGTGAAGGAATTCTGTACCTGGTAAAGAGCTCCATACAGTGTTAAACACCAAGTGGAAGGAAAGGGACCACTGAGTGCCAGATTCGATGGACTGTAACTTTCCTCCAGCTCATTTTAATTCCATGAACATTTATGAAGTATCTACTACATGCCACACACTGTGCTAAGCTCTGGGGGCTGCAAAGACCACAGGTCCTGCTGCTGAGGGGCTCACCTTTTATCTTTCCCATGCAAATCAGAAAAACTTCCCTAAAATAAAGTTCTGGTTAGGTCACAACCAGCCCAGCTCAAAAACTTTTGATGGCTTTTTGTTGTCCATTAGAAAAAGGTACATACCCAGACCTCCAACCTTGGCCTGGAAGGGTCTGCCACCACGAAGTGGTACGAGCTTTCTTTTCCAGTCCTCTCCTGTTGGGCAGTGAACTGGACAGTTCTCCACTCCCAGGCACCCCTCCTTGTTCCTTTTTTCAAAAATGGGGGGGGGTCAGTTGGGGAAGGCCAGGAACTAGGGTGAGGATAATTGGTAACACACACTGAGCTAGGCTCTCTGGCTGAATGCTCTGGGCGTTGTCATGTTCGTACCACCCTGAAAGTCTGTAAAGTAGTAGCATTATCATCTCTATTTTCCTGATGGAGAGACTGACGGTCAGAGAGGTAAAGTCCCTTGCCCAGAGTCACACAGTTTTCACGGGTAGAGCTGGGACTTAAACCCAGATGTTTGAGCACTATGCCACTCTGCTTTTCCATTCTTCACTTACAGGCAAAATTTTATGAATCAAATTGAATTGGTGGGGCTTCCCTGTGTGTGTGTGTGCATGTGTGTGTGTGTGTGTGTGTGTCTGTGTTTGATACAGGGTATAAGAGGACTTTCCTTCTGAGTATAATGCCCCACAATTTATCAACAGGTCCCCCTCCTCCACATATGCCTATTTCAGCTGTGCATTGAGTTCGGAACTCCTATTCATTCAACAAAGCCCAGCTCAAGTTGCCCTGCTTAGGGCAAAGAAGGAACCAAACCAGTTAGGATGATAACAGTAAGCTTGAGTCAGACAACCCTCCGGAGACTTCCTGCTGGAAGAGGCAGGCACTATCTGGGCACCTTTCTGCAGTTACCTGGAGCTCCACACCGTAGCCAGTGTAGACCGTCACGTTGTACGTACACTCCAGGAAGCCGCTGAGGGGCAGTGGTGGGTAGTCACTGGAGTCGATGTACCCTTCAGGATCGGAGAAGCTCACACTGCAGGGAGCTGGAAGAAGGACTTTCATTAGGACATGGAGGACAGCTCAGATGTCATGTCTCAGCTGGGCCGCGGTGTGGCCCCCGGCTTCTGGGACACCTGAATTCACCTGTGCCCCTCCCTCCCACTGCTGCTAATTCTCCTTCAGCCGCAGAATCAACATGAAAATCAAAACTGCGAGAGTTGACACAGCATGATTGCTTACTCCATACCACTATGCACCATCTTAACCAGGGTACAGGGCCCACCCCATTCATCCTTGTAGGACCTGACATTTCATTCCCATTTTAGAGATACGTAAACCGAAGCTCAGAGGGGGGCGGTGTCTGGGCCAAGCTCACACAGGGAGCAGGATTCAAACCCAGAGCTTATACTTTTTAAGGAGAGGCCATAATGCATTTGTCCAAAACCCACCTACGACTGAAAAGTTGGTGTCTGTCTTCTCTGTTCAAAGACAGAAAAGAAGACAGAAGTAAGACTGGGACACAGAAGTGCATTTTATCAAGTCTGGAGAAGTACCTGTAATGGTCAAAGTAAAAGCACTTTGAGGGGCGCCTACTGGTGCAGTGGCTGGGCGTCAGACTCTTGCTTTTGGCTTGGGTGGTGGTCTCGGGGTCTTGAGATCGAGCCTGGCATCAGGCTCCACCTCAGGGGGGAATCTGCTTAACATTCTCTCTCTCCCTCTCCCTTTGCTCCTCCCCCCATGTGCGCGCACACACACACGCTCTCTCTCTCAATAAATAAATAAATCTTAAAAAAAAAAGGCACTTTGAAAAGGCTAGGGCCTTCAGGCAGGTTAAAGGATTCTATTCCAAGCTGAAAAGGGTTTGAATCCCACTCTTGAGCTGTGTGGCCTTGGGCAACTTGCTTGATGTCTCTGAGTCTCAATTGTCTCATCTTTAAAATGGGGATATTAATTCTGAGACACAGGGTCAAGCTCACAGTCAATGCTCAATAGATGGTAAGTGATGGTGGGGCCTGGATCTCCTTGGCCCACCTCCCGCCATGCCTTGCACAAGAGTGGGTGCCTCCTGGCTGCAGCAGGAGGGCTGGAGGGTCTGGGAGCTGCGTACCGGGGGCCTGCTCAGTCGTGATGACTGTGGTGGTGATGATGGTGGATGTCGTGGTCTCCTGGCTCTCCTCTGAGGCTGACCCGGTCAGTTCGTTCTCGCCTTTGTCCATTAAGGTCATGGGACTGGCATCTTCTGGGGGAGCCTCGGGGGCGTCATCAGGCGCCGCAGGCTCCCCGGGGTCGGGCCTCTGGGGGAGCGTGTGGGCCATGTAGGGCTGCGAGGTGAAGGTGGAGATCTGCAGGGGTGCGGGCGTCGTGGGGACCGCACCTGCCTTCCGGTCCAGCCAGAGGGGCTCTTCGGAGGCGGCGGGCTCGGGGTCTCCCGGGGGGCGGGGCTTCTCGGTGGCGGAGGAGAGGAGCCCCAGGCCTGAGGATGCAGGCGGGGACGCCGCCCTCTGGACAGCTGCCGTGGAGGTGGCTTTGGGCCGCAGCTGTTTCCTGGCCGAGTTCACCTGCTTGAGCGAAGGCAGCTTCTTCCCGGAGGGGAGGGCGCGCTTGGTGGCGGCCTCCTCCGGCAGCCGCGTGGACAGGGCGGCCGAAGGGGCTGCCCCTTCTAGCCCCGGCTCTCGAAGATCTTCCCCCGACTGCGCTGGATTCAGAGGGGCCAAAGTCACTCTCTCTTCCAGGCTCTCTTTGCTCAGACTGCTGCTACTCCCCAGCGCTCCCGAGGGCAGAAGGGAAGCACCCGAAGGGCCAGTGTCTCCTTCCCGGGGCGCATCTGGGGAAGAGGAGAAAAGACACCTGTTAGCTTGGGGCCAGGGGTGGGGGTTAGATCCTCCAGCTCTTGAAGCAGGGGCCTAGGGTGGCACCCAAAGCTTACCAAGACACCAGGACAGACATGGGGGCTGCCCCCTTCCCTCTCTCCTGACCCTCCCTCCCTCTCCTTTTCTTTCTCTCTCCCGCTCCCTTCCTTTCTTCCTTTTGCTGACCATGGAGACTTATAGTTGATCCTGCCAGGCCCCAGCTAAGCATTAGGGTTACAGAAACCAAGGGCACAAGAGTCTCACATGCCAGTTGTATATGTACTGAAAGGGGTAATAGGAAAGGAGAAATAATCATATTTGGTGTGATAGATGCTTAGAAAGAGAGAAGCTCTGCATGCTAACAGAGCAGAGACAACAGGCCTCTAACTCTGTGGGGCAGGACCACCGTGTACAGTTGGGCAGGTTGTTCATTGCACAAGCATCTCCCACGAAGGATGAGTTGTAACAAGCCCACGCTCTTTTCTCCAAGCTGTGTGCCCTGGCTCAGGACTATATTGTCCTGGGATTGGGGGGTGGCACTTCTTCTTTTTTTTTTACTGAATAATTAAAAATTGACCTATGGGAGACACAGAAAGATTTGAAGATTCAGAATCATGAGACAGGTTCAGAACAGAGGGATGCAGGAGGAGCGTGGAGGCCTAGTTGAGGGGAGCACAAAAGAGGAATACGAGGGGGAGCAGATAGAGGGTGACTGGAGAGAAAGCTGGTAGGGTAGGGTGGTCGCAGGGCCAGGCCTTGCTGGGCACTGTATACCCAGCTACCTGTGATTTATTTTTGCCTTGAATGTAAAACCACCTAGTAATTTTATTTATTTATTTTATTTATTTTTAAAGATTTTATTTATTTATTTGACAGAGAGAGAGAACGAGCAGGGAGAGCAGCGGGCAGAGGGAGAAGGAGAAGCAGGCTCCCTGCTGAGCAGAGAGTCTGACTCGGGACTCGATCCCAGGACCCTGAGATCACGACCTGAGCTGAAGGCAGACGCTTAACCGTCTGAGCTACCCAGGCGCCCCCACCTTCTGTCAATTGCAAGCTAGCATATGGCTTTGACGTCCCCGAGCCTCAGTTTTCCCAGCTGTAAAACGGGGCTATTGTTCCCCGTTTCCCAGGGTCGTCATTGTTCAATAGGTTGACACAGGTAAAACGTACCTGCATACGTGCACCTATGGGTGCCCCTCCCACAGTGAGTGCTTAGTGCGCGCCAACTGCTGTCACTGTCTTTGCTATTGTCATTGTATTCGCGCCCTTCAGTGGGAAGCCGGAGCGGTCAGAGCCTCCCCGATGATGATCTCGAGATAGAGAGGAATTACATCCTGGGCTGGAAGCCCTGGGACTGATAGCTGTCCTTGTCGATTTTCTGCAGACAGACGCTCACTCAGCCACAGTCTCTGGGCCCTTCAGCACTGTCATTTAAATTTATTTCCGCCACCGTTGGAAAGGCTCATTTACTTTCATGGAGTCGGCCGGCAGTGGCTTAATCTATATAGACTGCAACGGTTTGCAATTGGCATCGACAAATGTTCCTGTTGGGTCACATTGATTACCAGCCAGTGTGCGTGCCAGGCTCCCAGTTGCTCCAGGGCAGGAACCGGCCCGGGGGAGGACAGGGAGTGTGTGCCTGACCCAAGGGCAGATCAAGGTCATTCAGGGGCCCAGCAGGTTTCCTGGTCCGAGGTGGGAAGCATCGAGGCTTCAGAGATAGACCCGGATTCGAATCCCGCCTTTAACAGTCCCCTCGCCACGTGAGCCTGGGCAAATCCATTAAGCCTCTTCTGCGTAACAGAGCTACCCCATCCACCTCATAGGATTAGATCAGATGTGGGTCTACTCCAGAGCTGTGCTTTTTGTGTGTACTGTCACTTTTATTAAATGATTGATGCTGACCATCTCTGTAGACTGTGCAGCGAGTAAAAAGTAAAGGGGCCAAAAGAGAGAGGAAGGAGGGGGAGGGGTCAGGACACCTGGCTCCAGGGCTCCAGCTGTGGTTTGATGCGCGGAGCTTGGATGCACCTGGGGTTGGGGGACCCAGATGGTGCTCCAACTTTGGCCCATCCTCCCTAGCATAACCATGTGGGTTTCATCTTCTCTCCATCTTCTCTCTCTGTGTCAAGTGGGCAGCCAGACTAGGTCACACTAGTCAGGTACTCAGCTCGGACTCTGTTGATCTGGGGAACGATCAGGTAATTGGCAATTATTCTTCGAGTCTTTTGTTAATCTTGCCAGAGAGGGTGGAGTGAGTGCTTTGATCCTGACCCTGGCTTGTGAGTTTTGTTGGGTCCTGTGGCTATATTAGTTTCTGCCCATCCTTTCACAAAAATGTCCCCTTGATTACAAGTGACGGAGTTGAGGGAGGGGAAGGATGGAATACGAATGATTTAAAGCACATCGGCGTGCTCTTGGCCGTAATTATAGCGATACTTATAACGTTTTATTTTTGATTGCTTTGCTGAGAGCTGCGTATGTGCCAGGCATGTGCTAAATGCTTTTTTACCCATTACCTCATTTTATTCTTTCTCAACCTTATTAGGGAAAAATTATTCCTATTTTACGGATGAGCAAAGTGAGGCTGTGGGATACTGAGTTAACCTTCCAAGGTCACACAGCAAAGCTGGGTTTCCAACCTCAGTTTTCCTGATGCCAAAGACCATGCTAGCAGTTTTGTTAAGTATCATGGGGTGCTGTTATCACTGACAGCCTCTCGTCCTTCAACTTGAAGTGGCGGCCCCCTCCAAAGACCACCCCCCAATCCTCAATTTTTTTTTTGCTTCCCTGCTGGCGGGGTGGACTATAGTGTTTTTCAAATCTCCCAAATGATACCCTTCACCCCTCCATGCGTTCCTTGTTAAAATACACATTTGTTAGTCTCCCTTGACACCTGAATCTCCAGGGGTGGAGCTTGAAAGTGGAGAACTGTTAGAGTCCCCCCCCCCCCCCATGACTCTTATCATCGGAGTGATCAGAAGAGCTCATTCTGGAACCTGTGATCTTGCCTGACTTTCTACCCCGTCCTTGTTAGTTTTGCCTTCGAAGTATTATAAGTTGCAGGCAGCAGGAACCCAGGTGTAGGTCTGGGCCGCAGGTGATGACGCTTTCCAAGTCCTGTGACCTACCCTGGCCACCCCAGCCTGTCTAGATCCAAAGCAGCCCACAAGAGAAGGAGGGAATGCAAGAGAAAGGAGTCCATGATCAACTTCCTCCCCACAGCCCCTGCGCCCAGCTCTGGGTTCCCCACGGTAAAATGGGTGCTAACCATAGCAGCAATTAGGCTTTTTTGGAAGTAAATCTGGCTGGGCTGAGTCAGCTCTTTCCCACCGAAGACCTAACTGCCAAGGGGAGTTGCGGATCCACCAGGTAAATTTCCCTCCCCGCCTCCATGTTGCCTCCTCCTCAGGGTTCACACGTGGGATCTTGCTGGCTGGCTCCAAACTCAAGGCCTTGTTCAAGACAAATGAGTGTCTGTCTGTGGGCTGCAATGTTCGCAGCCAGAAGGCCTCGGTCTCAGCCGGGATGCTGGACGAGGGAGTGCCACGCGAAACCAGGTCCCAGCAGGCATTAGTCAAAATTGGATTCCAGGGCCCTCTCAATCCAGAGACTTAATCACTTGCTCTACGCAGGCCGGCTTTTCCCTGGGGCCCCAATGACCACTGGATTAAAGGAACTCTTCTTTGTCAGAGCCCTTACAATTTTCAATCATCCTAGTCACATCTGGCTGATTCTGCCTTTATCATGTGCATTCAATGCCCCACTCCCGTGCTGCCCATCAATTAATAACTGACAACGTTGGGTGCCGACTTTCTCTGCTGGTTTTGATACTCAGGACGAGAGAGTCAACGCTCTTGGGTACGGTCGGTCCCCGCACTACGGAAGACAGACACACACCGATAACCCAATATGGATATCCAACAGAAGAGACGGGCCTTTAATTAAATACATAGAGAGGTTGCTTTCCCATCTGCAGATGGCACGCTGAAGACGACTGAGCATTTGTTCTCCCATTGAAGATGGGGAGGGAGCACCTCTCCCGTTCTCCCTCTCTCACTTTGATGGGAGAGATGGGGAGATTAGACTGGGAAGCATCCCATTAGAGTCAAAAACGCACCACGCGCTCTGAAGCTGAGGCGGCAGCAGAATGACTGGCGACAGCCTGTCACTGCTTGGGCACACAGTGATGGAGCGGGAAGCCCGGGAAACCACAGCTGGGGAATGCTTCTGCTAAAATGTGCAGTGAAAAGAGCAAGACGTAAAATTCTATGGTGTGTATGAAAACGACGGGAACAACCAACTAAAACAAATTGCAATGCAGAGCTGGTGTTTTGTTTTGCTTCGTTTTACTTTAAGCTATACCAGACTTCATTTTTTTTTAATTTTTAATTTAAACTTAAAAGTTTTTTTAAACTAACATATGCTGTTCTATTTGTTTCAGACGCACCACATATTGATTCAACAATTCTATGCCTTCCTCAGTGCTCATCACGATAAATGGCGTCACTGTCTGTAATGTTGTTACTATATATATAATTTAGAGAGAGAGAGTGGGGGGGCAAAAGGAGAGGGAGAGAGAATCTTTTTTTTTTTGTAAAGATTTTATTTACTGGGGCGCGTGGGTGGCTCAGTCGTTAAGCGTCTGCCTTCGGCTCAGGTCATGATCCCAGGGTCCTGGGATCGAGCCCCGCATCGGGCTCCCTGCTCCGTGGGAAGCCTGTTTCTCCCTCTCTCTCTCCCCTTGCTTGTGATCCTGCTCTCACTGTGTCTCTCTCTGTCAAATAAATAAATAAAATCTTTAAAAAAAAAAAAGATTTTATTTACTTACATAAGAGAGAGAGAGAAAGCACGAGGGGTGGGGAGGGGCAGAGGGAGAGGGAGAAGCAGACTCCCTGCTGAGCAAGGAGCCGGATGCGGGATTTGATCCCAGGGCCCTGAGATCATGACCTGAGCGGAAGGCAGACGCTTAACTGACTGAGCCACCCAGGCGCCCCTAGAGAGAGAATCTTTAGCAGGCTCCACGCCCAGCTCGGGGCCTGATGTTGGGCTCGATCTCATGACCGTGAGATTGTGACCTGAGCTAAACGCTCAACCCACTGCACCACCCAGGCGCCCCTACAATATTACTGTAGGAATGGCACCAGCAACATGGCTCTGGATGCCTCTGGGTGGGTTTTTTTCCTTCTACTTTTTGGTATTTTCCAAAATGTGTATAATAAATATTTAATATTGTCTTAAGTGAAAAAAAAACATTTACAGAAAAAGCTGGGTTTAACCGCTGCCTTTAGCACCTAGTGGTGGAGAGGCTGAGGGAAAGCAGATACACATTTGCTATCACAGCACTTCATTCACTAACTGAGTCATGGAACCCCTTTGGGTCTCCCGCTAGGGATGATGATCATTCTTCCCTCATCGGACTGTTCACAGGGAGGACTTTTAGGAGGCAGGACTGGCCGGTGCATCATTTGGTGTATTTTTGGTAAAGAGGACTATGAAACTGTTGGTTACTAGCCTAATCCTCATTAATAATGCCCCATTCCATTGGTGGTTTCTCATACCTTCACATTCCTCAAGAAGAAATTGCCCAACAGGGACAACATCAATAATGAAATATCACATCTTCAAGACTCATGGTTACAAACTGCCCCATGAGAGGACCTGAGGTTCAGAGAGGGGAAATGGGCTGCCCAGGGTCACACGCATGTTAGTAGCAGGAAGGAGACCAGGCTATTTGAGGCTTGAAAAACCACACCGGAACACATCAAACACAATCAGAAACAAAACCAGGACCATCTGGACTGCCCCGAAGAACGTTGTTTGGTCCTATGCCTTCTGCGTCTTTCTTTGTTGGGGGACAAGGGGCTGCACGGTGCACTGTAAGATAGGGAACAGCATCCCTGGCTTCCACCTGCTTGGTCCAAGTAGCAACCCCCACGCACGCCCCCACGTGTAACAAGCAAATGTGATTTCAGACATTGCCAAATGTCCCCCCAGTGGGGGACAAAATCGCCTCTGGTTGATGACCACCGGCACTGCCCTCAGCACTGAGAAGACCTTCCCTCCCATTCCTGGAGCAGATTGGCTTTGTTTTACTTGGATCATTGACTTCTAGGGTAGAGAAGATCTTAGCTTAATTCCCATTTCATCGATTAAGGAAATTGAATTGAACGAGGGCTGAGTTTCTTTCTCCCATTCACATTTGATCATTCATTCATTCATTCATTCATACGTTCAGTGAGCACCTAATATGTGCCAGTGCTGGACCAGGCAACCAGTGAGCACCTAATATGTGCCAGTGCTGCACTGGCACCCAGGGGTCCCCCTTGGATAATGAACAGCTGGAACTGCTGAACACGACCCAGTCCTGACAGCCAGGGAGGACCCAGCTCACTCAATCCTGCGGGAATGAGGACCCTCAGGTAGACTCACTGGGCCGCTCCCACCTGGACTTGGAGGAGACTTTCTGGGGGCAGAAAGGGCAGAGGTGGGGGGGTGGGCTTGGGGGCAGTGGGGTTTCATCTACTGTCTCACTGGCAGCCCTGTACCTGTGTGTCCACGTGGACAATACTGATATTCAAATGGTGAGTTACACTCCACAAAGCGTATTGCCTGTTGTCATCTTGTTCCCACTGTAAGCCATCCGGTCAGATTGGCATTTTCTTTTTCCCATTTTATAGATTAAAAAAAAAATCAAGGCTCGGAGAGAGGACGTGACTTGTCTCAGATCATGGAGCAAACTGGGGTAAAGTTGGATACTTTCTGACATTGTTTCTGTGCTCATTCCTCTTTCCCTCACCCTCAAATATTTTTTCCCTATAAAATAATTTAAAAAATGTAAGAATACCTGAAAGGTATGAAATCAAAGGTGTTAAGTACTGCCCCTCCCCTGCCCCATCTACCAATCCTGCCTTCTAAGGGGAACCAGTGTTAGTAGGATTTTGTTTAATGTCCCAATAAAATGTACTGATGTAAAAGTAATAAAGTATTTTTTACCTTAAGAGGTGTGTTAGTGCATAGGGGTGTAGAGAATGGCTTGTGTTCCAGGCTCAGCCCGCTGCTCAGTTCCATGAGATCCTGGACAGTCACTTCCCTTCTCTGGACCTCACTGTTCTCGTCTGTAAGGTGGGATTATACCAGTCTTATCCCTTAGTGGCGTTAGAGAGTAAAATGAAATCACAGGGATAAAGCACAGTGCTCATAGAACAGCCTGACAGCCCTCATGAGCCCTGCTGTCACTTTCTATCTGAGCATTCTCAGAGTTATTACATTGTATATATTGCTCTGTCACTTACTAAGAAATGCATTTTGAAATATTCCAGTCACTCAAAAAGAGTTAGAGTAAGGCAACAAATATCCATGTGTATACACCTTTCGCTTAAGAAATAGAATTCTACCTGTATGTCAAAGCCTGTTTCCCTTCCTACCATATGCTCCTTCTCCTTCTCCACCCCTAACCACTGTCTTGAATATGACCTTCAGCATGACCATTTATCAGGTGCACTATTACCATCTTGCTGTTATTTATTGTTGGCATCTATTTATTACACGTCAGTTTCTCTGAATAATATGTGGTATGTTTTAAAACTTTATAGAAATGCAGTCATCCCTAGTGAATCCTTCAACACCCTGCTCTTTTTTTTTTTTCCTTTTTTTCTTGCTCAACACTGTGAGGGGCATCTGTGTTGATAAGTGTAGTTTTGATTGATTCATTTTTCACTGCTCTATAGTATTCCTTTGCATTAGTATCTCCCCACCCAATCTCTCACTTAAAATCCATCATGATTAACTTTTCATGTCAGCACCTATATGGTCATTTCATTTTTTAAATAGCTACATTGAAATATAAACACATATTATTATTATTTTTTTAGGTAGGTTCTACGCCAACATGGGGCTTAAACTCAAGACCCCGAGATCAAGAGTTGTGTGGTCCACTGACTGAGCTAGCCGGGCACCCCTAAACATATATGTTATTGAACCAGGCTCTTATCGATTAATATTTAGGTTGTTGCCATTCTCCTCCCAAATAACACTGCAATAAATACATATCTTTGGTGACTGTGTCCAGCTAATTCTTCAGGAGAGTGTCTTAGAAGTTGCATTGATCATCCAAACAGTTTATCTATTTAAAATGTTGGCTGACACTGAAAAAGTACCTTCCAGAATAACCTGAACCTATATACCCTACTGCCAACTCTACCCGAGAATGCCGTTGCTCTCCAGCTTTATCAATATATTGCTTTCGGTGACTTTCAACTAGACCATCTGAGTTGGAATGTGGGGCAGCTGGACCCAGGCAGGGTGTACTTCTAAAATGCCCCCCAAGACTTGCTGTCAACCCCATCCACCAACCACTCACAGGCTGGCACTGAGTAGGGATGGGTCCAGAGTACCCCTCCCCTCACCTGTGCCTTAGTCTCCCCCTCAGGCCCCGCCCCAGAACTGGGGAGGGGGGCAGGGCTGCACCTCCTGGTGCCCCCAAGTCAATGCAGTATTAGTCCTGAGAACTTTGCATTTGCTCCTCCCTATTTGTCATGTTTTGCTGAAGAACGTATGTGAAGAATTGTTTATTTTCACCAAAGCAGATGTAATAAATGCCACACTCAGCAAAACAAACAAACAAAAACAAATAAATAAAATAAAATTAAATGCCCCCAAATGGTTCGAGGTGCTCTTTGATTTTCCCTAGTTGCTACTGAAGCTGTGTCCGAAGTCTGCCCTGACCTTTCTTTCCCTTGCCTCACCACATCTTTACTCAGAAGCATCCAGGAAACCCAGTTCATTTTTCCTTTTTATTTTCAAAGACTTTATTTATTTATTTTTGAGAGAGAGAGAGAGAGAGCACAAGCAGGGGGAGGGGCAGAGGGAGAAGTAGGCTCCCTGCTGAGCAGAAAACCTGTTGTGGGGCTCGATCCGAGGACCCTGGGATCATGACCCGAGCCAAAGGCAGACACTTAACGACTGAGCCACCCAGGCACCCCCAGGAAGTCCACTTTAGGGTGTTTCCCTGGTACATCTCACAATCGCTGGAGTTTAGGTAACAGATCAGGACAGTGATCGGTGGCCAATGAGGGCTAGGAAGAGCGTGTGGTTGCAAAGGGTTCACAGCAAAAAGGGCTCCATCTAAACTGCTATGGATTTCTAGGTCAATGGGCTGTGTGGCCATGTCCCAAAGCAGAGGGACAGCTATGGTCGTGACACACCCACTGGGATGGTACAAAGTGTTCATAACACAAAGTACTGTTGGAGGGAGCAAAAGTCTGGAGACGATGCACCTGTCCATCTACGGGCGGCGGGTTGCATGATTGTAGAAGCCCACAATGGAATACACGCAGGGTCAAAGGAATGAGATGAAGTCACTGGTGAATAACATGGAGAATGTTCAAAATTATAAGTACATCTCTCCTTTGACTCAACAAGCTCACTTCGGGGAATTTATCCCGCAGAGCGTTGTTCGCCCACTTGCAAAATGATGTCCGTGCAAGGTTAAACAATGCCATGTTGTTTGTAGTAGCAAGACTCCAAGGCAAATCAAATATGCACCAGTAAGGTTAAATCAATTATGGAGCATCCAGACAGAGTGCCATGCAGCAGCAAGAGGGGAACGGGGAAGCGCTCTGTGGCCCAAAGAGGAGAGGTGGCCAGTTTCTGTTATATTAAAAAGCAACGTGTGCAGAGTTTGCTGCCTTTTGTGTAAAAACGGGGAGAGAAATAAGACTTTATGTGTTTGCTTTGCTACTGTGTGAGTAAAGAAACTTGGGGAGGAGACCCAAGAAACAAATGATGCTGGTACATATTATGCTGGTAGGAGAGGTGGGACATTGGAAATAGGATGGGGTGTCAGGGCAGGAAGAGAATTTTCACTATATACCTTTTCACAGATATAGATCTATGTATGTATGTATGTGTGTGTATGTATTCAGACATATGTAGGTGTATGCATGTGCGTCTAATAAATAAAAAATTACTTGTTCAAAAACCATGCAACTGAACAATAACAGAAAGAATGGCAGAGCTGGTGTGCCAACACAATTCAGTATCTAGTGAAAAAGAAATCGAAGGAGAAGAGCGGATATAATAGGTCTCATGTGAGTGGGAGGGATGCATTTGAACAAGGGGACGGGACTCCCTCCGCAGAGCAGGACGGCCGCTTGGGGCTTCAGAGAGAATCACATTTGATTGTGCATCATTTTATACAGTTTGATAAATTTGCGAAATGCATGCTATGTTTATAACAGTAATAATTAGTAATAATAGTTAATAACAATGATGAACTCCCTGAGCTTTGTCACTCCAGGTTCAGAACAAGCCCCAGCCTTTCTTGGGGTTTCTAACGGCTCTTGAACTTCCACAGGGGTGGGGAAACCAGCTTCGCTAGAGCAGGGAGTCCCCAAGGAACAACACGCAGTCTCTACCTCTCCATTGCTCCCTTGCTTCCCAGGGAAATGAGGGACCATCTGATTTGAGGTATTAGGGAGAGAGGTATTAGGGATGTCACTGATATCCACTGTGTCCTATTCCCAGGGCAGAGCTGCTGGACTGAAAATCTGGCAGTGGGGTCCTCTCTCTCTCTCCAGACTTCTCCACTTGTCTACTTGTGCCGGGAAACCCCAAATCAAAGTCACTTGGAGAGGACAGAGTGTAGGTGTCCAGCAGGGGTCTGCAGCCCAGCTCCACCAGGAATTAAGCTGGTCCCATCTGGCTCTTTTTTCTATTTGTCAGTTGATTGAAATCAGAGGAGAGAATCGAGGAGGTAGGTGACCATCCCCACTCCTCCCTGCCTGCTGCTGACTAATTAGAGTCCAGAGTCTCAGGAGAACCTTCGACTGGGTCTCCCTGTCTTGTTTATTTTACTCAGGTTAAGCACAGGTAACCTGGACCTCACCTAGCCCATCGTGCCCCTCTAGGGAGTACTGCTTTTGTAGTTACATCAGAAGGTCCCTGGTGGTCCTCACCTTTGGCAAAATGGCTGGGAATCTTCCTATATGGGTAGGCCATCCACCACAGCAGATTTCCTGCCACATCCCCAAAACTCAATCCCCAATTAAGATTTGTACCAGATGAGCCTTTGGAAATGATCTAATGATCAGATTTTTAGAAAGATTTAATTATTTATTTGAGACAGAGAGAGAGAGAGAGAGCAAGCAGAGGGAGGGGGAGGGGCAGAGGGAGAGGCAGAGAATCTCAAGCGGACTCCTTGGTCAGTGAGGAGCCTGACGCAGGGCTCGATCTCATGACCCTGAGATCATGACCTGAACAAAAACCAAGAGTTGGACACTTAATCGACTGAGCCACCCAGGCACCCCTCAAATGATCAGATTTTGTGTTTTAAGTTGGCAGCAAATCATTTGGGGTGGGTGGGTAGTACTTTAAAGATGTAAAAATCAGGCCATGAAATCACTGCCTAAAACCCACCAAGAGCTTCTCACCACGCTGAGAATGATATCAAAACTCCCTTCAATGAGCTACAATGCCTTTTGGATTCTGGTCTTGGACCTCTTTCTCCAAAACCACCTTTTACCATCTCCCCCCTCAAACTACGGTATGACCGCACGCACTTTTTTTTTTTCCTGCTCCTTAAACCTTCCAAATTCTTCCTGTGTCTCAGGGCCTTTGCATGTGCTGTTCCCTCTGCCTCAAATTCTCTTGTGTGTTATCTTTGTTTGGCTGGCTGCCTCTGGTCATTCAGGTCTCAGCTCGTCTTCTCTAAGACACCCCCTCTCCCATCACTTTCTATCTCATTCTCCGCAGACTGCTTACTGCAAGCAGGGCTACTCCTGATGATGTGTTCCCTTGTTCTTTGTCTGTCTCCACAAGATGGTCCACACCCAGGCAGCAGGAATGAAGTTGGGACAGGCAATGCATCCTTAATCTTTGGATTCCTGCAGTGCTCATTTGGCAGCCAATGACTATTGAGGGGAGAGGACAAGAGAAAGGGTGCCTTGGGGGCACTTAACAAGTGCTTAGGAGCTGATGAAGTTGCCTTCAAATCCAGAAATTCTAGAATTCTGGATGTGGCTGTTCATGGGTGGTGGGGATCAGGGTGCAGACATTACTAACAGAAGATCAAGTGCCCAGGGGTCATCCTGGTGAAGGCTACTATGGTCAGGTCCTCAGCCTTTTTATGGATCAGCTGTCTTAAGCTCCTTCCTTTTCACCCAATTTTCTCCTCAAGACAAATATGGACAGATTTCTATTCCTGTCCTCCTTCCACCTGGATGTGAGTTAACTGGCAGGGAAATGGGTGGCAGGAAAGAGGAAGGAGGTTGGGATCATTCTCTGAATCATCTGTGATTCAACCCCTCCATCATGAGGGCACAGGAAAAGCCCAAGACTCCCAGCAGATGGTGGCAGGAAGGGAAACTGAGTCCCTGAAGCAAAGCCTTACTGCATCCTCCCCTAGGCGGTTCACCCTCCGTGGGAGGGGAGGCAGGAGAATCCCCTGAATATGGGATCAAACTAACCAGGACCTAGCAACCATCTCCATCAGCCTCAGACATCCATCACTCTGGAAAAAAGTCATCAAAGGTGATTATTTACAGGGCGTTGCATTTTCGCAGACAGAGCTCGGTAAACGTCTAAGGCCGGCCAGACCCCACAGGCAATCTGGCACCAGGGTTGAATGGGGAGTTGGATGAGCTCAGTTTTTCATTTTTACAATGCACCAAAGAATCTCAGTCCCACCATGAGAGAAGTAAAGGTGGCAAGTTGTATCTTAAAAAGACATTTTTAGATATCCCTTTATTCCCAAAGCCATGGTTATGAAAACCCTGCTTCTCTCCCGGACTTTGCTTTGTAACTGCAGCCCGTTCTCTCCGCAGCGGCCAGAGGGATCTTTCCAAACCACCCCCTTCCACGGGCCGGTGGTCCTCCCTGCATTTATTCTTCTTCCCTTGACTCCTAACACTACCAAAGAGATAAGTCACAGTGTTAATCACACTATCATACTTGTCTGGCTTCTCTCTTGTCTTCCCCACTGGAAGTAAGTTTCCCGAGGAGAGCGAGCACCTCTGCCTTACTCATCACTGCCTCCCTAGGATCTATCCCACGGCCATGGACCTGACACACAGTAGGCCCCTCACAAATATCTCTACTGGTTGAGAGCAGACTCAGTGTTTTAGAGAAGTCCATCTCTTTAAGAGGGACTATAGACTAGTACACTATATTACTGCCTATCATAAAAGTGAATCCATGGTAAACTTAATCCTCGATAAACATGCTTTGGTTTACGATATGGTGTCTGGAGAGAAGTTCTAGGTGAATGTACACAACTAGTTCTAATTGCAAAACACGTTTCCATCTCTGCAAGCAGAGAACCCGAGGGGAGCCTGTCCCCATAAATCCCATGGTTGGCTCCAGCCACGGGAGGGCAAATAGAAGCCCAACTGGTGAGTTTGCTTGTTGCTGTCTTCATTCTGGAGCTGCCCACCATGCCATGGTCACGTGGATGGAGGAGATTTCGGAGCAATGTGTGCATCACCCAGGAGAGCACATCAAACTCCTGAGTCTGCTGCAGAAACCCGGGGACCACAGGGGACTTGCAGCAGATGTTGAAATGGCCAGCTTGTACAGGCAAGAAAAGACTCTTTCAGTGTCTTGGCTACTAGAGTAATTATCTGATAATTGTCCTCTGCGAGCTGGCTTCTTCCCCCACGAATGGGCCTCCTTTGTAACTCGTGTTGGGTTCAGAAAGCCTTGAAAATTCTTTTATGTCCAGTTACCTCTCATCAGAGCGGTGGTTGGGCAGTGCATCCCTCTCCCCTGTGAGTGAGCCCGGGGAGCTGTTGGCTCAGGGCTGCCATCCTGCCTTTGTGCCTTTAACGATCCGATTAACTGTGGATGACACCAGTGCCAGCCGATTAGCATTCAAACACTTCTCTCCCTTCCCACCTCCATCCCGCACCCACCAAACTCCATTCATGTCTCATGGTGCTGACTTTGTGATTTCTTGCCGGTGGTAGTCGGGAGGAGGAGAGATATAGGGTGTGATTTACTTGTGATTTCTTTGTGTACAGGAAAATCAGTGAGTCACTGGGAGCAGGGCTGGGAGACAGGCACGAGACAGCTCAGAGAGGAACCCCAGGGTGGGAAATCTATCTAGAGTCAATTACCTATCTACTCGCAGAGACACATATAATACTTGGGAATGAATCCAGATGGTCTGCAAGTGACTTTAAAGACATCATGAGTAAGTTTGCAATGTCTCTTCACCTGTTTGCTCAGATTCCCAGACAAGAACAAAGAGCAGATCGGCATCCCAGCACCCTTACGGGGACGGGCTCAGAGGCGGAAAAGATGGGAAGATGGGCACACCTGGGCTTGGGCACTGGTTTCGCCACCAAATTGCTATGTGGCCTTGAGCAAATTCCATCTCTCAAAGCCTTGGTTGTTGGCTTTGTGAAATGAGGGCAGTGATCTTTGCCTGGTCAACCTTAAAGAGAGAAAAATTGAGGAGATTGGCGGGGAGAGCTGTGTGTACGACTGAGTTCTGAGATGTTTAACACACTTTTTACAACTTTAAGACAAATCACTTTGCTTCTTTTAAGAGATGAGGCCGCTCCTCTCTTCAGACAGAACCTGGACAACAGTGGCTTTATTTGCTGGGGCCAAATAAAACATGCTCATGGCTTCACCTGCGTCATTGAAATTTTTCTTTTCCTGAGAAGTGTCTGTTTTTATCTTCATTTTAATGACGAGGAAATGCTGGGGAGTGGCAAAGCCGGGATTAGAACAGGGCTGTCTGACCCCCAAACCCACGCCCCATTGAGGCGGGGAATGGGCTATATATTTATTCCAGCTGGCCCCCGAATCCTAGCCTGGCTGCTTCCGAGTGAATGCTGAGTGCTGCCCGCGAACAAACTAGCACAGGATCTGCTCCAGCTATGAGGTCCCCAGAGACAAAGGAGTACCCCACGAGTAGCAGAGCGCCAGGTGCTCCTCCTGAGGACTGGATAGTAGAGAAAAGTGAGAGACTAACCTTTTAAAAAGCAGAACCCAAAGGTAAGGGAGCTAGCTTAGCATACCCATTTTAGAGATAGGCAAACCAAGACCTGAGGTGCAAAGGGGAAAGTTCTGGATCAAGAAGGTGAGGATTCCTCATTGACTCTCTCTATGCACTCTGGTCAGAGTGTGTTCTCATCTCTGGGCCTCAGTTTTATCCTCTGTTATAATAGAATAATTTCTTCAAATAAAAGCTTAAGCGGAATGACACTCTCCAACGATGCAGTTAAGGATAACTCAGCAGGTTGGGATTGTCCACACCCTGCACATTTTAAAGAAAGATTTGGCCCTTGCCCCCACTCCTGGGAGAGAACTTCAAAACCATTGGAAGTATCCTGCCTGATAGGAGGTCTTCATTTACGTGGAGGTGTTGGGCTCCGCCTGGTACTCTATGCTTCCAACATGATTTTTGGGTGGCGACCTTGGGCTTAGCATCAGTTTGACCTCTAGGGGAAATGGACACTAACATCAGCCACGTGGGTAGTGGGTCATGGCTGTGTGATCAAGCCCCAGTGGAAACCCTGGACACCAAAGCTCAGGAGAGCTTTCCTGGTTGACCATACTCCATGGATGATACACAGCACCTCATGTGGAAAGTCGGGGCTGTCCACAGGACTCCACCGGGAGAGGACAACAGGGGATGTATGCCTGGCCTCTCCCAGACTCTGCTCTCTGTGCCTCTTCCCTTTGCTGATTTTAGTCTGGGTCATTTCACTGTAATAGACCAGACCCCTGGGTTTGATGGCTTTTCTGAGTTCCATGAGTCCTTCCAGCAAATTACTGAACATGGCAGTGGTCTTAGGGAGCACTGAACCCCCAAATCAACCACAAATTGGACCATATGGATTGAATCAGGATGGGGGCAGGAGTCTGAGAGCTGTCCTATGAGGCTTCCCCTTTCCTGAACCTTTGATGAGGATGATGATGGTGGTGGTGGTGATGACGGGGGATAATGGTGGTTAAGTGCCTGCCGCATGTCAGCTCCCATAGTAAATGCTTTTACACGGATTATTTCATTTACTCCTCTCAACACCCTTGGGAGGTGGATCATATTATTACCCCCATTTTACAGATGAGGACACTCACACCTAAAGAAGTTTGGTCACTTGCTCAAATCAGCACAACTAGTGGCGGGGTTGGCAGTGGAACATAATTTGTAAAGCACCGGGCAAGATGGTCTCTCATATCCCTTCCAGATCAGATGTCTCATGGACACATGATTCTAAGGGATAATTTATCTTTGGAGGCCATGGCTGATAATTCTTGGGCTTGGGGGAAGAAATGGTTTCTGCTTATTCCCACTTCTCTGCTCTCTCACGTGATTTCTTCCATGCCAGGTGCACATCTGCTACCTCCCGGGCCAGCTTCAAGGGCGACTTGGGTGCCCAACAGAAATCATTCCATTCTATTCCACCCATCCCATCCTATCCTATCCTATCCCATCCCACCCACCCCATCCCATCCTATCCCATTCCATCCTATCCATCCCATCCCATTTGTCCTATCCTATCCTGTCTTATCCCACCCATCCCATTCCATTCCATCCATCTTATCCAACCCATCCCATCCCACTCATCCTATCCTATCCCATCCTATCCCACCCATCCCATCCCATCTCATCCCACCTATCCCATCCCATCCCATCCTATCTTATCCCATCTATCCCATCCCATCCCACCCATCCCATCCTATCCCATCCCATTCCATCCATCTCATCCTATCCCACCCATCCCATCCCACCCATCCTATCCCATCCCATCCTATCTTATCCCATCTATCCCATCCCATTCCACCCATCCCATCCTATCCCATCCCATTCCATCCATCTCATCCTATCCCACCCATCCCATCCCACCCATCCTATCCATCCCATTCCATCCTATCCATCCCATCCCATCCCACCCAACCTATCTTATCCCATCCTATCCCATCCATCTCATCCTATCCCACCCATCTCATCCCATCTCATCCCATCCCATCCCATCCCATCTATCCTATCCTATCCTATCCCATCCCATCCCATCCCATCCATCCCCTCCTATCCATCCCATCCCATTCATCCTATCTTATCCCATCTTATCCCATCCATCTCATCCTATCCCATCCATCTCATCCCATCCTATCCCATCCATCCCATCCTATCCCATCCCATCCCATCCCACCCATCCTATCCTATCCCATCCCATCCTATCCCATCCATCCCATCCCATCCCATCTCATCCATCCCATCATGTATTGAGCACATGCTGTGTTGGGAGTATACACGGATGCACAACACATCATCTCTACCCTCAGCCTCCACAGGTCAAGGTTCTCACCAGGCAGATGAGCTCAGTGCATCCTGGGAAGCAGGCTGGCACCACCGAACGCCAAGCCTCAGGCTCCTCCATTCTTTAACTCCTGGTCCTTGATGTCTGCCTCTTGGAGTCCAGCCAGCCTCTGCCCAGAGCCTAACGAGCTCTTGCAGCCAACAAGAACAATGTCTCGGGTGTGTGTGGGCCTGCAGCCGAGGCGGCGCACAGAGCATCCCTTCACTCTCAGGCCTGCCTGGTGGGCAGGTGGTGGGTGTGGGGTTTGGGGGAAGCGCCGGAGGGGGCGGATTTAACGGTCCTCAGAGTGGCCATTATCAGGCCCCCCCCCCCGCCCCAGCCGAGACTATACAGAGCGCCTCAGTGTCCCGGCGCCCACCTGGCCCCCTTTATAGGCACGGCGCCTGCACACCCTGGCACGGGGCCATCTGCCTGGGGTGGGGGAAGGATGTCCTTTGATTCACTCAGCAGCCAACGCTGCCAAGGTTGGCTTAGCACACGTGGGGCTTGAGACGCAGAGAAGGACAGATGCAGAGAGATGAAGAAGGAAAGACAGTCATCTCCCTCACAAGACAGACCGCAGCTTCCCTCACAACGCCACTGGTAAGTTTTACGTAATGACGACAGCTATCACTTTGAACCCTCTAAGGTGCTAAGTTGTTCACATGTGCCGCCTCATTTAAGCCTCAGAAATACTCTGTGATACAGGGACTGCTTTCCCATTGAGTAGATGGGAAAACTGAGGCTCAGAGAGGGAAATCCATTCCCCTAAAAACAGACTGGAAGAGGATGGTAGAACTGGCATTCCAACCTCAGCCTGTCTGACACAGACGCCCCTTAACATCTCGCTCTACTGCATTTCAGGTGTTCAGTGCATTCTAAACACATGATCTTTTTTTTTTTTAAGATTTTATTTATTTATTTATTTATTTATTTTCTGGGGGCAAGGGACAAAGGGAGAAGGAGAGAGAGAATCTTCAAGCAGACGCCCTGCTGAGCGCCGAGCCCGACGTGGGCCATATCTCATGACCCTGAGATCATGACCTGAGCCGAAACCAAGAGTCAGATGCTCAATAGACTGCGCCATCCAGGTGCGCCCCAATACAGGATCTTATTTAATTTTCTCAATAGCAATTCACTAATTCATCCACGCCCTACAGTCATTCAACAAACACTCACTGAGGACCCGTGGTGGGGCCAGGCACTGTGCTAAGCAACGTGGAAGGAGGTATAAAATACGTTGGCAACAGTCCCTGTTCTCATAGTGGGTGGCCATGAAAGGGAGGAGAGAGAACTCCAGAGCCCCTGCATTTATCTCTGAGGCACACCCACACCTGTCTGAGGCTGTGGGATCAGGGGCAAGGGGTGCCCTAAGGCTTGTTCTTTACCTCCACCTGGAGAGTCTGAGGTTTCTACTTGGCATAAGACAATCAGATGCAGTCTGGCCAAGTGATAAGACCACAGGACAAGAACTCACGTCTCTTGTATGCAACCCCCAAAGTGGGGAATGTCATGGAGACCATACTCAGAGTCTCTTGGTCCCAAATATACCTTTTAATACCTCCTAAGCTTTTATTGGAGTGTAATACACGGGTAGGAAAGTCCACTCAATTGTAAGTGTACGGCTTGATGAATGTTCTCAAACTGGATGCACCCGTGTAGTCAGCAACCAGAATCAGCTGGCAAGATGTTGCCAGTGCATCCTCTCTATCTTCTGGCCACACGCCCCTCAAAGAGATCTTTATTTTGCGTTCTATTGTTAGAGGCTTCCTTTTGGCTGTTTATGAATTCACTGGATAATTACTCAGCATGTTCTCTCTTGTATCTGGCTTCTTTCACTCATTATATTTGTGCGATTTATCTGTGCTGTTCCACGTCGTGATGGTTCATTCCCTTCTTTATCACTGCAAAGTATCCCATGTTATGACTGTAGCGCAATTTCCCCATTCTATTACTTATGGGCATCTGACCTGCTTCCAGTTTGGGGCTATTATGAGTAGTACAGCTGCGAACGTTGTATTCTATGGGTTTTTGGTGCACACGTATACCTACTTCTGTTGGGTGTATTCCCAGCTGAGTGCTGACCGCTCAGCATGGCATGTTCATCTTTAGGAGACACTGCCAGAGATTTAGTACAAATCTTCCAATTTTGATGATAAATCTACCCAGCTGCTTTCCTACAATGCAGTAACTAGCAGACTGACAGAAACCTAATGTTGTTTATATAAATACTAATAATAATTACTATTTTTACTGCCGTTCTGTTGTTCCTATCCTCCAAGGACTTGGGAATGAAGGCACGTGCTAAGCACCAAATGAAGGGTTTGGGTAAAAACCTGAACCAAGCGAACATCCAAAGAGGCCAATCAGACAATATTTCACCATCAATTTCCATTTTCCAAGGGCCGACCAGCCACGTTTCCTCCTCATTTTGGTATCTGGATCATTACTGGACACTTCAGTACATCCTTGAATGGGGATTGCCTCTTTAACTGAGCATGAGATGAATCCAGGGGGCTCGGCTGGCCTGTAATGAGGCTTCAAGGTGGCCTGCCCACAGAGAGGGGCAGGAAGGTGGGTGGGGGCTGGGAGTCCAGACGTGGGGAGGAGCCGCAAGCATCCAGGACACCCCAGCGAGGTCTTTTCCCACGAGAGCCAGCCTCGAGCAACCAGGATTTAAGCTGGAGGCAATGCATGCCCTGTACACCTTGACCTCCGCTTGGGGGAAGAAGAGCTGAAGGAGTGATCCCAAGATGACACTGGGTCCAGAATTTAAATCTTCAAGAGGGGGGTGCCTGGGTGGCTCAGTCGTTAAGTTTCTGCCTTTGGCTCAGGTCGTGATCCCCAGGGTCCTGGGACTGAGCCCCACATCGGGCTCTCTGCTCCACGGGAGGCCTGCTTCTCCCTCTCCCACTCCCCCTGCTTGTGTTCCCTCTCTCACTGTGTCTCTCTCTGTCAAATAAATAAATAAAATCTTAAAAAAAAATTATTCAATCTCCAAGAGGTCTGACTCCACACCTTCGCTCCGCAGGGCACTGGAGACGTCTACAGCTCCTATTCTACAAACTGGCCCTCTTACTTTTTTTGCTCCCATGTCTTTGCTGTGTCTTCCGTCAGGATTTCCAGGCCTTCCCTCCCTGATGCACAGACGCACACACACAGGGTGCCAGGAACTGGGCTCAGCCCTCCACCGTGCATCGTCCGATTTCATCCCTCGGTGTCAAGTGCCATGTTTGTGTCCATTTGATGGATAAGTAAACTGAGGTTCAAAAAAAATGAAATGATTATCCCAAAGCTTCTGAAAGCAGGTGTAGCACATGCTGAGGTCTGCCTGAGTCCGGGGCAAGTGTCTTTAACCACTTCTTACATTCTTGGCCCTCTGGCAGCTTCCCCAGTGTTCTTCTTCCTGAGAACATTCTTTTCCTTCTTGGATGGCTTCTCTTCCCTCTTCTCCCACGCCTCTCCCTTTGTGCTCTAGGCTTCTAACACGGCAATGACAACTCATTGGCCACAGCTGGAACGACACTGGTGGGCGAGGTAATACAATATTGATCTTCCCGCAGCAGACTCTATTCCTTGTAGCGAGTGGAAGGAGATTAATGCAGGGCCCTGGCCGGTAGCAAACATCTACAAGGCAGCTTCTGTGATAGGCAGGATAACATGCTTTATTAGCCTTATGACAAGACAATGTTTTACCATAATTTTTGATCAGAGACTGGGTGATGTTAGCATCAAAATACATTTGGGAGGCAGTCCCGCTGGGTAAGTAGCAGATGAAAAATACTGTCAGTGGCGGGGACTGGTGGATCAGAGGTTGAGGTTAACCTCCGCTTTCCAAAGGGACACAGAAAATGCAATGAATGCTCAGACCTCCAATCTGCGAGGCCAGGGTTCCAAAGCTGCCCCTGGGACAATGCTGGCTACACCTCCCCATGCTCCAGGTTTTTGCACGCATTTAGGTTTCCGATCCAGAAAGCCTCGGGTATCACCTTCCCCCAGACCAGTGTTTCTCAAAAGACCACTCACAGCAGAATTTTCTGGACTGACTTTTTAAATGAACTCCCGGGCTTCATCCTAGACCCAGTAGACCCAGTAAATTAGAATTTGGGGCGGGGGTGGGACCAAGGAGTCTGCACTTTTACCAAGTACCCCTCATGAGTCCCGTGCCCACTGATGTTTGAGAACCACCGCATTTGGGAACGCTGAGTGTGGAAAAAATGACATCGCCTAATGTCCCCGCCACCATGTCATTATGCTCATAAAGCCGCACTGAACTGCATTATAGTTAATCATGTAATTTTTTTTTATAGCATTTTAGCATGTATATTGCACAATCACATCCATTGCCCTATTTGATCCTAGAACAAACTTGTGGAAGAGAAATGAAAACTACCCTGCCCATTTGATAGAGGAGAATACTGAGGCTGGGTGAGGTCAGCAATCACGCCAAAGCACTGCAGTCGGCATTGATTCCCGAGCCTTCCATCAAATGCAGCCTGCTCTCTCGGATTCTCCTAAGGCTAGGGGTTCTCAACTTGGGGGGGTGATTTTGCCCCCCAGGGGACATTTAACAACGTCTGGAGACATTTTTGGCTGTCACGACTGGGGTGGGGAGGGGATGCTCCTGGCATGTAGGGGTGGAGGGCAGGGGTGCCACTCAACACCCAAAATGCATAGGATCACCTCCGCCACAAACACCCACCCAGCCTAAATGTCAGTAGTGCTGAGGTGGAGAAACCCTGACCTATGCACCTGGCTCTATCTCACACCCAGATTTTATTCTAAATTCACTGGGATGCTTCTGGAGAGTTCTTGGCACAAGGAGTTATATGATCAGATGAAAGTGCTGGATCCCTCTAGATGGCAACTGTCAAGAAGACAAAGTAAATGCTGGAAGACCCCTTTAAGAAGCTAATTTAGTCGCGGCATGACCTTGGCCAGGTCACCCCTCCCCGCTGAGCCTCAGTTTCCTCTTAGGTAGGACGGGGGTGGAGAGATGCCACTAAACTGGATTCCTCCTATCACTTTTAAAACTGTTCCGTGATCTAATTCTGTCTAATTTTCCATTAATGCTGGGTGAGCTCCTTTGGAAGGCGAGACAGGATCTGAGAGGCTGGCCCTCTGAAAGTCATTGTGCATTTCGGCCGATCCATCTTCCCACCTCACCAGCCAGATTTGCTCCACGTTAAAAAGGAACTCCCAAGGCAGAGAATGCTTTGGAAGGAAATTGGATTGGAATTTAATTGATGATCTGGGCAATACGCCACAGCTATTAAATTACCCTGCAAAGCCAACCCATTGCTCTATACAGAAACAACATGGCTTTGTTTGGATAAGGCCATGTGTGTGCATTCAGTTTTTTCCCCACTGGACCCACTGTGAGTAGAAGCGTCTCTTCGATGCCAGTGGGCCAGACGCAAGCCAGCCCGCACGATTGCCTTCACGCACATCCTGGCTGGAAGGGTCTTGAATTCACCAGCGCCTCCAAATCTAACTGAGCCTCTTATTCTTTCTGACCACCCTCCTTGTGGTCCTGGTGATGCCCCCTTTAATCTGACCATTCCACCCCCTGTCTTAAAAACCTCTCCAGGGGTCTCCATCATCTATGCTGGCCATCATCAAATTCACTACTTTGGGGGCTATTGAGAGATGTGCCACAAAAAATAAGTTTGGAGATACTTCTTCCTCTTGGACAATTACAATGCCCACCTTCATGGTAAAGGCACTGACAAGTCCTACAGCAAAGAGAAAATGTGCCCGGCTGGGTTGAGACCACATTTCCCAAATCATCTTCACATGAATTCCCTTTTTACTATTCTGTTCATCCACATCTCACTTATTTATGTCTTGTAAAATAGGTTTCCACAGAATTCCAGTCTGGGAAACAGTAACCTGTACGTGGAAGTACAAAATCTTTGGCCTGGCATTCAAGGCTCTCCATGGAAAGTTTCCTGATGCCATGGCCAGCTTCATGTCCTCGCTTCCAGCATTTGCCCTATGGCCATTTCAAACTCCTTGGCATTTTCCAAATCCCAGGTTTTGGAAGAGCAGGCAGTAAAGCATGGTGGTTACAACCAACCCTGGAGCTACTGAATCACTGAATCATATTTGTGCCATTTTCTGGCAGTGTGAGCTTCAAGAGTTAACCACCATGACCTCAGTCTCTTTACCCGTGAAATGGGTATAAGAGTACCACCTCATGGGGTAGTTGTAAGAATTCAATGAGCAGATGTACGTAAAAGAGCCTAGAATATAGTCAACACTTAGTACATGTTAGCTCTTCATTTAATTATATGGTTATAACTTTGTACACAACGATTTCCTCTGTTGGAGATACCTGCCCTCTTCTTGGCCATCTGGTCAACCTCTAGTCATCCCAAAATGTCTCGGCCCTGACCTCAGCTCTCTGTAGAGCCTTCTACTCAACCCTTTGGAAGAGAAAGGCACTCCTTCCTCTGTTCTCCTGCAGCACTTTGCCTTCCTTTCTTTATTCATTCCATTTAATTGAGCCCCTACTCTGTGCCTGCCACCCAAGGCATTGAGAACACAGTGGAAACGGTACTGACTTGGTCTCTGACCTCTTGGAGCTGCAAGTCTAGAAAGAAAACAGACAAGAAATAAAGAATGATGCAGGAAATTAGCTGCATGCAGCCAGGAGGAGAGACACGGGAGCACTTGCTGGAGCCCTGGTTTCTTGCTCTTAGTATCTTGCATTTTAAGTGACTTGAAATTTTTTTAAAGATTTATTTATTTATTTGGGGGGTAGGCAGAGGGAAAGGGAGAGAGAATCTCCAGCAGACTCCTCGCTGAGGGAGGAGCCCAACATGGGCCTCAATCCCATGACCCTGAGATCATGACCTGAGCTGAAATCAAGAATTGGAGACTTAACCCACTGACCAACCAGGCACCCCAGTGACTTGTTTTCAGGCACATCTCTCCCACTGGAGAAGGAGCTCCTTGGGGAAGCCAGAGTGAATGCCTGGAGCACAGAAGTCGCATCTGAAATGTTGACTGAATAGGGGGGAGGGCCTGGGAGCAGCCAAGCTTGGGAATGACCCTCATCCCTCTGTCCCCCTTGACCAAACACAACTGCCAGCTACTGGGACATCTACCACTTGGAACAAACCATAAACCAAATCCCTTCAGGAAGGGAAGAAAGAATGACCTGGTTTATTCTATTTGAAGAACTCAGAGTTCCCAGTGCCCTGGGTGCCTCTCAGAGCTCCATTTTTATTTCTTAAAGAAAAATAATAAAGCAGGTTAGTGCTAAAGAAGATGAATAGGAACGGAGGCAGGCTAACTGGTGGTATGCAGCTCTCAGAGGTGCTTTCCTTGTCAGTTCCAGTGAGAGGGAGAGAGAAAAGACACGATTCTTCAAATAGCTCTTCTCTTTTTGGGGAATATGTAATCGTCTCAATTAAAACACAGACCAGAATATTTAATGGCACGGAAATTGATTTTGATGCTATTTAAATAATTTCCCCCTAGAGAAAACGGGTATTACTTGGCCTAATTTTGATGGAAGCATTCATTTCCTTCCCAGCTCAGAACTTTGCGTGCATGAGGTTCTGTTCACACAAAGCAGATCTGAATTTGTGTCAGGCTCAGAGGACTCTTCCAAGGGACTGGAAGGGGAAGGAGCCTATGCCAAGGCCGCTTGGGTCAACTGGAGAGGTGCACAGGGTGCAGGTTTAAAACTTGCCCAAGGACACCGTCCTCAGCTCCTCCCAGAGTGTTTCCATAGGAGGACTGTCCATGATGTCATTAAGAGTGGGGGCTAAGTGGAGGAGGGCTCAGGGGTGTGTGGCCCTGTACGATTCTCCCATCCCTAAAACACATCTGTGCAATAAGAATGCTCCACATTCTTATACACATGCTGGTTCTCTCTATATTGCCTTTCTTGGAAGAGGACACTAGGAAAGAAATGAGCCTGCAATTGCTCCTCAGTAGATGCTCTGCTAAGCTACTCCATAACAATCCTACATCAAAATCCCTTGACAAAGGAAAATCCATGGGTTGAAAGCAAAGTTTGGCAAACTACAGCCCATGAACCAAATCCAGCCCACCATCTGTTATTGTAAATAAAGTTTTATTGGTACACAGTCATATTTTCTCCTTTACATGTAATCTCTGGCTGCTTTTACGCTGCAATGGCAGAGTTGAATACTTGTCTCAGAGACTGAATGGCCAACAAAGTCTAAAATATTTACCATCTGGGTCTTTACAGAAAAAGTTTGCCAACCTCTGGTTTGAAGAATGAGTATGTGAAATTATAATTTTAGTAGTGAAAAGGGAAAAAAAGGTAAAACATCGGAGATTTCACATGGTTTAATCTAATGCCCCATTTTGGTGTTAAATCCCAGAGTCTGTACAGCTCATCTCATTCATCTTCATTTGTATTCATTTAGTAAACAGAACTAAAGCTCAGAGAGGTTAAGTGACTTGTCCAAGGTCACTCAGCTGGAAAGTGACAAGATCAGGACACATATTCAGGAGCCCAAAAGCAAGATATCTGCTCTTCCTGCTCCTTATGGAAAGGGCACAAAGCCTGTGCCCTCTTGTCCATCTCTGTGCCCTCAAAGTCACCAAATATTAACACCCCCCAGCCGCAGTGCTTGCCCTAGCAAATGCAGCCTCAGAGTCTGCCAAGAATCCAGAATTGGAATGACCTTGAGTTTATGTTGCTAACAGTAAATTTTGTGACTAGATTCCTTGATTTGAGAAATGGCCAAAGGTCATCAGAGCCCCGTGTTGAAGGGGTTAGAGTTATCTCAAGAGCAGTGGGGGGTTTTAAACACAGGGAGGAGGTGACATAACTAGATTGGCCAAGATCACTCCCCTTGCTGGTTGGAGCTTGGAGAGGGGCCAGGGGTGGAAGCAAAAAGACCAATACAGGTGAGAGATGGTGAGGCTTGGCTAACGATGGAGAAGGAAAGATAAGATTTTTGAAAGATCTGCTTGGAGACCAGAGGTCTTGGGACTAGACTGAATATAGAGAGAGGAGAGGTTGAAAGTGAGCAAGGTGTAAGGATAATGCCTGACTCCTGCCTGAGCAACCAGGTGGATATCGGAGGCTTTCCTGAGACAGGAAATGCTGAGCAAGGACTAGTTTTGGGAGGAAGATAAGATTTATCATGCCGGTCACTGCAGAAAGGGGAAACTCTTTATCTCAATTGGCTGTTGGGAAGAAGAAGTGAAGTAACATTTGTTCAGAGCTGAGCATGTATCTATGTTCCTTAAATTCGTGGTTAAAGAAGGTGGAAGGATATCAACGAAGGCATGTGGTGGGATGGGGAAACGTGTCTTCTGGACTCAGAGACACCTGGGTTCAAATCCAGGGTCTGCCGCTTAGTGGCACCTGACTTTGGATGCCTTATTTCACTTACCCGAGTCTTTGTTCCTCATCGGATGGCAGGAGATGTGGAGGGGCAGGTACTGTGCTAAGTGGTTGACATGCACATCTCCATTAACCCTCATATGTGCCTTGGCGGGCAGGAGCAACTCCTATAAGCCTTGTGTTCCAGATAAGGACAATGGGGCAGAAAGGAAAATGCACCTGCCCTGGTTACACAGTAAGCCGATGGAGCTGGACTTGGCATCCAAGCTGGTGAGCTCTGCAGCAATTCTGGTATCCTGGTAATGACAAGTTTCCTGGGTGGCTATGAGAATGAGACCAAGGGGAGGGCTATTATGGCATCTGGCACCAGTAGACCCTGGGGCAGCTGAGTGGTATCAAGATTCCTTCCCATAGGCGTTTAAAGGGAACTAGGGCTGGGTACTCCAGGAGGCTTCCTGAAGGAGGTGGCATTAGATCTGAAACTGAAAGGCAGTCAGTCAAGCAGGGGAAGACTATGCGAAGAAGGGTAGGTGGGCGTGGAAGCTCTGAAATACAAGATTAGTCATTTTGTGGACTTCAGAGGAACCAACGTTCTCTGTTTTGTGTTCAAACCATTCCCTCTTCCTTTTGATTGCTTTGGGGTCCTAGTGACCCCTACTGGTCTCTCTTTAGGGACTGAGCTTTCTTATGATAAATAATGTGGGTTTCACATCTTGGGGTTTCAGTAGCCCCCTATCAGACCGTGCACACGGTAGTCTTCCTTGTCTCCACTGGCTACCCGTTCTCACTCAGATTTTGGGCTCTTGGCTTAAACATCACCTCTGTAGCGTTCTGGACTAGGTCAGTCCCCATGACATGCTCCCTGAGCTCCTCATGCTCTAATTACTTGCTCGACATCTGTCTTGTCCCCTAGGAAAGAAGCCCGAGAGTGGGAATGGGATCTGGCCTTACAAATCTAGTACCAGCAGCTCTGAGATGGGCACATACTAAAGGCAAAATAAGTCCTTGAATAAATGAATGAATAAATTTGGATACTGCATCCTGGCTCCTTCGCCTCACCTGGGTTAATGCCTTTCCCTTCCTTCCCCAGTGCTTCTATAGCTTGCCATGAGCAGGTGCGTGGCTGAGTGTCACTTCTACCACACATGTTCTTCCTCTCCCCCAGAAGGGTTGTGGATCCCTTTTTAAAAAATTTTAAATGTCCCTGATTTTACCCCTGACCACCAGGTTACTATGCCTGGACTTCCTCTTTCCTCTTTCCTCCTACAACCCAGCTCCCTTCCCCCTGGAGACAAGAGAAAATCCAAAGGGTTTCACTAGGTTTTCAAGACCCTCCAGGGTTGAGCCAAACAGAGTTCTCCAATCTTATCTCCTTCTGACTCTGGGATCATTTAGGCTTGCTCTTAAGAGCCCACCCCAGTCCAAGCTGACTTCTCTGGAACACCTGGACATTTTTTGTCCAAACCACTTTTGTGGGGGATGTTTTATTCTTGTTTTATCTGTGTGGATCCCTCCGTCTCTGCCATAATTCTCTGAAAGTAGAGGCCTTATTTTGGCCAGCTTTGTATTCCGGTAGCACCTAGTGCCCTATGCTTAGTGGGCACATGCTACCAACCTCCTATGTGTATGGTCTATAAGCACTTGATCCGTGGCTGTCTTCCCCATTCGATTGTGAATCTCATGAGGGCGGGGACCTGATGCATCTCCACAGCCCCTAGTTCCCCATCCCTTGCTTTGCCAGCCAAGAAGGAAAGCGAGTTAGAGCAGGGTCACCTTGCAGTGGTGACCCCATGGGGTCCTCACCTTGACCTGCTCCTCAGATTGCCTTTCAAGGCAAAACTCTATTTTGAACATCATTACTGTAGAATGGGATATTTGCCCCCAATTCTGTCCAAGATTGTGAAGGACAGAAGGAGACACCAGCAATCATTATCTTACCTCTCTTGGCGCCAGCTCATTTCATCCTCATATTCTAAACCTAACCTTAACCCAAAGCTCTTTTCTTCCTCGTGTTTGGGACAGAAATATCATTTTCTTCTCACTTCAGCTACTGTGGTCCTATCTCAAGCCAGAAATCTGGAAGTGTTCTGTTTCTGCCCCCTCCATATGCAGTCAATCACAAGTTCACTTTCTTGACTTCCCTGCTTCCACCACCCCCACCAGCTCATGCCCAACTGGCCCAAGCCGCCCACATCTCTTGCCCAGATGATTCTGACAGCCTCCTCCCTGGCTGTCCTAATTCTAATCTCTCCCTCCTGAACGATCCTCCTTCCACCGGTTCTTCTAAATTCAAATATGGCCATATTACTCCTCTGCTTAACATGCTTCAGAGTCTACCCTCAGAATCTGGTTTAACTCCTTCGAACATGGTGGATGAGGCCCTTCAGTTTAGTCCAGGCTTGTATGTATGGCCTCGACTCTCTCACTCCCCTCCCTACCCCAGAACCTTCAGAATCCAATCGTCCAATTATACAGAATCACATATACTCTTCCAGATAGGTGCAGTATAGGCATGGCGGTTAGGAATACGGGTCCAACGGTCAGACTGCCTGGGTTTGGATCCAGTTCTGCAATTTGCTAGCTGTATGTAATGTCCTTATGCCTGAGTTTCCTCATTAAAAAAAAGAAAAATATATATATATAGTAGTGCCTACTTCAGAAGGCCGTTGTAGGGGCGCCTGGGTGGCTCAGTCATTAAGCATCTGCCTTCGGCTCAGGTCATGATCTCAGGTCCTGGGATCGAGTCCCACATCGGGCTCCCTGCTCCGCGGGAAGCCTGCTTCTCCCTCTCCCACTCCCCCTGCTTGTGTTCCCTCTCTCGCTGTGTCTCTCTCTGTCAAATAAATAAATAAAATCTTAAAAAAAAAGAAGGCTGTTGTAGCATAAACAAGATGATTCGCACACGGGTTTAACACAGTGCCCCTTTCCTTGCCATGAAATGGGCTGCGCTATCTGCTTTGGTTCACCCTGGTGCTCTGCCCACTTCTTCACCTGGTTAATTGCCAATGCCTTCTCTTCAGCTTCCAGTTCAGGTGGCACCTCTTCCAGGAAGGCTTTTTGGGTTCTTGGGGGCTGGGTCAATGACTCCCTGATCCCTGCTTACTTTTCACACCGTCCTGTGACCATTTGTGCCTCTGACACCCGCCCATGTGAATTAGGAGATGCAGCTTCCCTCTCTCCATCCTCAGTGCCTGGCATGAGGGGGACACATCAGGCAGCATCTGTCGAATGAATGGATCTCTAAGCATCTTCTCTCCTATGAGCCTCTGTGTATTTCAAGGTAAAAGTGATGCCTTCTTTCCCGGTCCCCTTCCCCACCCCCCACCCCACCTTAAGCTCTCCACCCAGACCTGGGCAGAGTGGATGCTCACAAAAGACTTTTTAGCTCAACTGAATTGGAAATGACAGACTCATTCTGGGAGCCCCCACGTGGCCATCTTGATTGGGGGGGCAGCTGGCTGGCAGGAGCATGCTGATAAAGGCAGCCCGAGTTGGTATTAGCCATTTATTCTCCTGAAAGAACTAAAGCTAATCTTTCACAAGCAGTCTGGTCGGATTCTCGTTTCTAATACAGATGCTATCAGGGTCTTAGATGTGATAAACTCCCCAGAGTTTCTATAAGACTCTGAATGCTGCCTTCGAGTTAAATGCCTGTTCTCCTCCCAGTTCCAGCAACTGCCTCCAGATCTGTGAGCCGCACACCTGACTGCAGGGAAAAGCCAGTCTCCTTGCGGGCTGGAGTCAGCAAGCCGGGGGATTCTGGGCACCGACTGCTCCGTCTCCCCGCGACTGCCCCTCCTCAGACTTCAGATGGAGCATAAACATTGTCTCCTCAGAAGGACCTTCCACAGCCACCTTAGGTTAAGGAAGTCTTTATCGTTTTCCTGATGTCCCTGTTGATGGTGAGCTCCCTGAGGGCGGGATCCACCTGCATCCAGTCTACGTTTCTATCTTTTGTGCCCACATAGTACCTTACATAGGAGCTCCTCAATAAATATTTATGGGACGAGTTGCTGGATGGCAAGTGGGAGCACCGTGAGACCCTGGGAAATCGCTTGTTTTCTGGCTTGTTTCCTCTCCTGGAAAGTGAGAGAGTTGAATAGGATTTTGTCGAGTTCCTTCTGAGTCCATTGTCTATGGATTTACAGGAATGAGACCAGGAAGAAGGCATTTCATAGTGGGTGCTGCTCTTCTAAGACTCGCTAGGTGCATTCACCCAGGTCAGGGCTTCTCAACCTGGGCACCGTTGCCGTTTGGGCTGGATAATTCTTCCTGGTGGAGGATGTCTCCTGCGTTGTAGGATGCCGAGCTGCACCCCGGGCCTCTATGCACTAGATTCTGGTAGCAGCCCGACGACCCAGGTGGTGACAACCAAAACCATCTCTGGACATTGCGTATGACCCTTGGGGAGCAGAGTTGCTCCCCATCCCCATTGGGAACCCGTGGCCTAGACCGAGGGGGCCTGGAGAATCATGCTAACGGAGTCTGGACTTGGTTCTTTGCATTTAACCAGAACCTTCCCTGTGGTGTAGGAGCGTGGTTCCCCTTGAAGGACTCTCAGCCAGTGACAAACTCCTTGCACCGCAGTGAGTCTCAGACTTGATCCAGCATCAGAATCATCTGGGAGGATTTCTTAAGACACAGACTGTTGGGTCCCACCCCAGAGTTTCTGATTCAGCAGTCTGGGGAGGAGCCAAGATTCTGCGTTTCTAGCAAGGTCCCAGGTGATGCTGAGGCCGCTGGTCCAGGGACCAGACTACGGGAGCCAGGGCCCTATGGCCACAGCTCCCAGTCCTGGCAGTGCCTGAGAGGCCCTGTGCCCGAGCCACACCCTGTGACGTCGGCATCTCTGCGGTGGCACCCAGCATTTGCATTTCTGAAGTCCCCAGGGGATTCCACTGTGCAGACAAGCCCACTGCCCCGTGGCCCAGAGCCAGCCCTGAGCACTTCTTCCACATTTTCTATATCCTGTTCATTCAAAACGAGTCCTTCATACCATTTTGGCCCCGGGGAAATGCTGGAATGGAGGAAACTTGCTTTTCCCCATATTGCCTTGGTAAGTTCATTCTTTCATGCGTCCCTGCCAGCCCTCAATACCCCTCCCACTCATCTGCTTCCCACTCTTCACTTAGTGTCTCAAACGGTCCCCTTTTTTTCACCTATGTGCTCGGAGGGCAGGAGAAGTTTGACGAAGACAATAAGCATCTGCATGTGGATTTCTCTCACATGTTCTTATAAGACTACAGATCTCACAGATGTAATTTTACAAGGGTTTTTAAATTACACGGTTCCTATTTGTCTGTCCTCCTGGACTGCAGGCTTTGTGAGGGTCCTGTCTATTTGCTCTTGTTGGATCCCAGGGTCCACACGGTGAATGAATACAGCAAGGGTGCTCCAACAGCTGGCACATGTCACCACCCCCCCCAGCTGCCTCTGGCCAGGTCCTTTGTGCCAGTGACTGGTGGACATGGAAGAAACAGTCAATCCCAGGACTTTTTTCTCAGCCACTGTGGGCCCAGATGGGTTGTGATTACCTAGAAAAGACAGAAACAGCCCTAATCCCCACTATCTTGGCAAAAGTTATTCTCAAGGATCAATAGTGATTTCTCAGGCTGGCTTCAAATGCTGCATCTCAACCCAGGCTTACGAAACCCACAGAAAGTCCTTCTCTTCCTTCTACTGGGGGATGGGAGGTTGGTGTTGGCCATCTTCTTCGTTTGGGGCACCTCTTGGACTTCGAGATCCCAGCCGTCTGACATTTACTCATCACAGGGGATTCTCATCTCTCTCCCAACCACTAAGACCCCTGCAGGTGGGAAAGCTGCAGGGGGATGAACACAGACTTCCTCAAGCATTCATCAGCCTCAGAGGGGAGCAAAGGGCAAGTGTGTAAATGCAGATGCCTGAGCCTTAGGTGAAGAACGCCTCACATGCCTTCACCCCCCCTCGGCCAGGGGAAAACAGGCAGTGGGAGAGAATTCTCAAGTGTTTTTTAGAGCTGGTCTGCACAGTGCACCCCAGGTGGGCCCCCTAGGAAGCCTCTCAACCAACACAAGTTCACAGTGGGAACAAGAAGCGCCCGCTTTCTCACCAGCAATGAGCCAGGAGGACCAGGTAATAGAATTCTGACGACAGGAGACAGCCCACAAACACATGACTGGAGACACCCACCCACTGACAAAGAGCCCTGGAGGATGTCTCCTGAGCTGGTAGCTGTCCACTATCTTAGCTCACTGGGCTCCTATTCCAGACTTTCTGCTGTATGACCCCTACTCCTAACCCTCCTTCACAAAGTCCCCCGAGACGGTTCAGACGCTCCATTCTTCCTACCTACCACCAGTTAGGAGGGGAGATTGATGAAGATGCCACTGTCTTTGGAGAGTTCACTGTGTGCTCAGCACTGTTAGGTGCTTCATCACATGTGCTGGCCTTACTGGACAGACCTCCCTCCTTCCTTCCTTCTCCCTTTCCTTTTTTTTTTTTTTATTCCTAGCTATCGCCAATGAACATCCTTATGCATCCAACTTTTGCTATGATCGAATCCATTCCCGAGCACAAATTCCCTGGAATGAAATTCTCTGGTCAAAAGGCATGAAGATTTTTACAGCTTTCACTGAACGGAATTGCCATATTGCTTTCCTAAGGGGTCTTACCAATTATAAGACATCCGAGCTTACCAATGTTACAGTAACCTTGCCAGCATCCAGTGTTATTGGTTTAAGTGTTTTAAGCTAATTTAGTCAGTGTAATGTGGTCCCTCCAGGATACTTTCAGGTGCATTTACTTGACCTCTGTGAAGGATGAACATTCCCTGTAAACTTTCCACCCAGTGGTTCACGTTGCTGGATTTTTAAATTATGTACCCTCCATTTGTATTTTGTGGCCCAGATCTTTTGATTATAACTTTGAATAAATGTTTTAAGGTTTTCATTATTGCTTATCCTAGCAGCCTTTTAATATAATTTAATCCCGCAGAGAGATAATCTATGTACTGTATGTAGATCTGCACTTTACACATACACAGGAATCCAGAACCAGTTTTTGTCCCCTTAGGGAAAATATTGCTTTCATTGATAATGCATACAAAGAACCAAATTCAATTGCATGGTTCCTCTAAGACATAACGAACTAATGATCATGAACTAAATAATAATACAGCTAAATAAACAGATGAAATTCAACAAATATTTTCTGGGCACCTATTGTGTATGAACAACGAGCTAGTCACTGTGGATTCAGAAACGGAGAAATCGAGGACTCAACTGCCTTATTTATTTATTTGACAGGGAGTGGGGGAGGGGCGAGGGAGAGGGAGAGAGAAAATCTTAAGCAGCCTCCACGCCCAGCATGGAGCCCCACAACGGGGCTTGATCTCACAACCCCGAGATCATGACCTGAGCCGAAATCAAAAGTCGGACGCTTAACCGACTGAACCCAGGCGCCCCCCTCTACTGCTATTTTTAATGCAAATCGATGAGGAGGTCGGTTGGTCTGGGGATAGTAAAAACAAACAAACAAAAAAACCACATGGCCAACACCAGTAGCATCAGCCACAGCAGCAAAGCCGATGAGAGGTCTGCGGGCAAATGTGTTTCACCCAGGAGCCGGAGCTGGACCAAGTGTTACACTGGAGACGTCCTCCTGGTAGAGAAGGCTGGGCAGCCTGGTGGTCAAAGAGGGGCCGAGGTGCAGCAGAACGTGCTTCTAACACCAGCTAGTAATTTACCTGCCAGAAATCACAGCCAGCCACGTGATCTGGGCCAGCCATGTGAGCTCAGATTCCAAATCTGGAAAATGGGGGCAGAGAATAAGACCCACCACTCTGGGTAGGTATAAGGATTAAACAAGAGAGTGCTTACTAAACTCTCAGCAGGGTGCCTGGCCCAGAGTTCAGGCTCCAAGACCGTTTGCTATTATTATTAATATCACTCTGTTAATTTTGAGAACTTTGTCTGCAGGCCACAAGATATTTGGGGTGAAGAGTCGCTCTGCCATAAGATTTTTCAAGGGTCTAAGGGAGAGTGTGACTCTCAGATGAGAAACCAAAAATAAGTACATATCTCACTAAAATGCTCAGTTATCCCCTTTCCAAGGTCCTTTTCTCATTTTTATTCTCTACCCAGTGCTTCCTAAACTTCAGTGGGTCCATGAGTCACCCGGGGACTTTGCTAAAATGCTGATTCTGATTCAGTAGGTCTGGGATGGGGTCCAAGAGTCTGCATTTCTAACTCGTTCGCAAGGGCTGGTGCTGGTGCTGGTCTGCAGACCATCCCCGGAGCAATGCTGTCCCAGCGGGTTTTGCTGGGGGGGGGGGGTGATCTCAGGACACTCAAGGCATCCCGGGAGAGGAAGAGGGAGATGGACAGCAGATCCCAAATTGCCACCAGGGGCGCAAGTGGCTGCACACGGGCAGCCCCCTTTGCTAGAGCAGGCAAGATCTGAATGTGTCTGTCACATGCTGGCTGGGGGCTGCAAGTGTCCCTGGCCCTGGGGTGAGGCTTTCTGCCCCACAGACACCACCGAGCAGTCCCTGTAATGACGGCCCCTCTTCACGGGGCGCTGACTTCCTGCAGGCACTTTGCTGCCTTAGCAAGAATCGACCTCGTAGCCCTGAGATAAACCAGCAGGCATCAGACCCCCATTCAGTGGAGGAAGCGGAGTCTCGGGAAGATGAAGGGTGTGGGCCCGAAGTTTAACTGGTAGAAGAGGCAGAGATGGGATGTGATTACAGAGCTGACTCCCAGCTTCTCACCACCCCCACCCCAAACTTGCAAACCAGTGATACCTGATTCCCAGTGACTCGGCCTGACTGCTAAGGACTGCCCCAAGATCTTCTCGAGCCCTGGGATAGTCTCTGGGGATGCAGCGCTAAAGAAGAAGTGTGTGGCAGTGATGGGGGTTTGCAGACCACCTAGCAGGGGCAGCCCTGCATAGCAAGGTTCTGCCTCCAGGCTCTTTGCAAATATGCACCAGGATCCATCCTGTGGGGCTCTTGGCCTCAAAACCAGATTCTTTTGCATGTATTCACCAACACCGAAGGAGCAACACGGGGTTGTCATTTCATGCAACATGAACCGAACCTTTGATTTCCAACTCTGAAACCCCCTCCCTCTTAGCTCCCACCATCCCACCTCCTTGGTAGCACCAGGAGGCAAGTTGCCTCTCTAGAAGGGGCCTGAGACGCATGAGCCAGAGTTAGACCTGTCCCACATCCAGGTCCCGGATCAAGTGCCTGAAGGCTGTGCAGCCTTGGGTGAGCTACTTTACCTCTCTGTGCTTCACTTTTTCAACTGTGAAAAAGAGGGAATGACAGCAATCTAAATACCAAGGGTTGTTCCCACTTATTAAGTGTGTGGGTACCAGGCATTGTGCTTCCTCAGTTAACACTCACCTCCATTCTAGGAGGCGGGAACGTCCCCTAGACGTCCCTATTTTACAGATGAGGACATGGTGGCTTAGGGAGGTAGCAGAGTGCCGTCACCAGGGCCTCCGTCCAGCTACTGCAGCTTGGCCTTGTCCATTCACGGCAGTTCTGCGAACGCACAGGGCACCCTCCGTCTGGGCTGGCGCTCTGGGACGGAGGCACAGACGGAGCTCTGGTCTTCTTGATCAGAGTCACATGCCTAGGCGTGCTGGTCCGGAGGCCATTTGTGTGCTTGGCCCCGTTCTAGGAGCTCTGCGTGGATCATCACCCTGGGCCCTCCTAGTCATATGTGAGATCGGCACTATATTTTCCCCGTTTTATGGGAAACCTGCAGAAGGTGCACCGGTTTCCTGTGGCTGTTGTAACAACCTACCACCAACTGAGTGGTTTAGAAGAACAGAAATTTATTCTCCTGAAGTTCTGGAGGCCAGAAGTCCAAACTCCAGGTGTCAGCAGGGTCATGCTCCTCCTGAAGCATGGACCCCAGGGGAGAGCCCTCCTTGCCTCTGCAGCTTCTGATCGCGCCTGGTGAAGCTTGGCAGTCCTTGGCTTGCAGCTGCGTGGCTCTGGTCCCGGTTCTGTTGCCCGGTTCTGCGTCCTTGGGTGCGTCTCCTGGATCTTCACATCCTCCCCATGAGGACACAAGTCTTTGGGGCCCACCCTAGTCCCCTAGGACCTTCACCAATCACCTCTCCAAAGATCCGATTTCCAAACGAGGTCACATTCTGAGGTTCCAGGTAGACATGAATTTGTGAGGAGGGCGGATGATTGAGCCAGGAGAGGTAAGCGGTGACTTGTTCGAGGAAGTTGCAGAGCTCAGACTTGAACACAGATTCGGTGCTCTTCGCTAGCCCACTAATAACATAATCGGGACCTCTCCACGCTCCTCTACAAATGCCCCTCATACACGTGGGTCTCGTGCCCGCTGGGTCTAGGCAAAAAGCACACGGCCAGGCAATCATTTCATGGTATGGCATTTGCCTCTGGGCCCTTCCTATAGTTACAGCAGAGATATCCCCACCTCTCCACTCTGACAACATAACCCAGCACACTCTCGATGCTTGCAAAGCCCTCCAGAGTATGGAAAGCATATCTGTGCACGGCGCCGTGTGAACCGCCTTCCAACAATTACATGTGGTTCCCGTGAACACCCCCATTTGTCTGACGGGAGAATTGAGACCCAGGTGGCGTCATGAGGAAATGCATAGGAAAATGGGTTGGAAGTTCTAAAGTGCTGTGCTAATGGAGGGGGTTATTAATAATCCTAATTAAGAGTAGCAACAATAAGGCTAACAGTCGCTATCCATTACAGATTCAATTCTGTGCAATCAACATTTGCAGGCGCGGTGCTAAGTATTCAACAAATATTACCTCATTTAATTCAATTAATGGCAATAACCCAGGAGAAATGTTGTGGGATTAACTGGCTCTGTCATAAGGAGGAGCGCTAGCAGGTTTGAAACTTTGTCGGATGCTCTCGCGTCCTAGAAATATTTTTGTTTCCCTTTGGTGAGTAAAAGGGAAGAGAAAGACTGGAGCCAGAGCAGAAAAATTGGCCTTTCCACTAGAGAGATAGAAGAGGGTCTGCTTCTACCTGGTACTTGTCCAGATTATTGACTGGCAGGTGTTGGGCTCAGAAGGCAACGTGACCCTCTCCCCTCCCTCTTTCTTCATTCCTGCAAATGGGAATGTTTGCTATATGCCAAACATCCAGGCTGGGTTGTTGGGTTAAAGTTAGGAATATAGCGGGGAGCTAAACCTGGCCCCGGTGAGTGTGCTTTTCTACACAAGGAGTACACCTGGCTTATAAGGGTCTGATTTGCAATTGAATTTTCAGGTCCTTTGGGCAGAAACGGGTGCAGAACGAAGACCTGGTGTGGGAACTGAGATAGGAGACTTTTGGGTCAATTATTAAGACTAAGGGAAATGAGCACTTAAAGGATTACCATGCCATAAGAGGTCTTGACACCCTCGAGCAATCCCATCTTGACGTATGTGTAATATAGTATGTAATTTCCATTAACAATTTTCATCTAACTACGTCTCGAGCAGAAAAGATAGACGGGGTAGAGCATTGTCTGCTTCGGTAAAAGGGTTTCACGTTCTCAACTAAGTGGAATATTTGCAGGACTCATTATCTTTGCCCTTTGCAGCAGGGATCCACAGTATAGGGGTTATAATAAGAATACTAATAAGAGCAATACTAGCAATAATAATGGTAGCAGCGGCAACAAAATAACAATAATCAGGGTGAAGAACTAGCAGGCATGGGAAAGTTGCCACGTCCCCATGTGGCCCATAAAGACAGACTGAGAAGAGAAGTGACTCTCTCAAGGTCACATGCTAGCCAGTGGCTGGTCTGCGAGGAGGACCGGGTGTCCTGGCAACCAGACCGACATTCCTTACTAATGCCAAAGGAAAACTGCAACCACTGGCATGCCCCTGCCTCCCCTGGGGCCGGCCCTTGCGTAGGGAGCTCAGCCAACAGTATTACGAGTCATGGCGAGGACCCTGAAAGGAGGCACCAACAAGCAGCCCCTTTTCCAGGAGGCCCGAGTCCCCACTGGTGTAGGATGCCACCCAGAGTGGAAGGGTGGGCTCAGGAGCGTCCGGGCCCCAGAGGAGGCATGAGGGTCCTGCAGGAAGCTGGGACTGGGGCATTTCAAGGGCTGCCTGGGAACCGGTGCACCAGTTCCAGCAACCGCTTTGCCTCTAGCCTCTTACTCTCCCACTTCGGACCCTATAGCAGCTCAGTTTTTCTAACGTCAGGCTTCAAGGTCCGTGGGAATGGTGCCTGGGGAATTTGCAGAGCTACCTTGTCTATGGGCAAGCAAAGGTTGCCATGGAAACCCTTCATCCCTTCCCAGACCTGCAGCCTGTTCTCCCTCCCCCATCCCCGCTACACCGGGGCAGAGCTGACCAGGCAGGGTGCAACCGCACACCCTCTTTTGGATGCAAGCCCGCCTTTTCAAATCCATCCCATACATGCTGCCCAGATGATTATCTCTGGTCTGGTTCAACATGTTATTCCATTGCTTAAAACCCGCCATGGCTCCCCAGTGCTGGAAGGAGTGAGCCCCAACTGTGGTGGTATTTAAGTTTTTTCTCTTCTCCGTGATATATAGCTGCACCCGAGCATTAACATCCCACCCGTCCGTGGGCTCCAAGAGGCGCCAGGACTGTCTTGTTCATCATTGCTTTTCCTGGTGCCTGGCACAGTTCCTGGCTCACACTAGGCACTCAGGAAGGAAAAAAACAACAAAAGAGGGAAGAGCGGAAAGTGCCAACTTCTACACTCAGCGTACCCTCTGCTTCCGCCACCGATGAGGCAAATTGAAGTTCAACATCCTTCCTCAAGTTTCCTCCTCCCAGACCAGGCAGGTCCACACTACAACTCTTTCTGCCCAAATTCCACCCAACCTTGGAAGGCTCAGCTCGGCCACCACCTTCTCCAATACTTCCCAGATGTCCCATTTAGAATGAATGCTTCTCTATTCTAGAGCTCACCTTGGCAAGCTGCCTGTGCCTAGAGCAAATTTCCCCTCTCCTCGGTAAGTGCTTTGAGTTTTGGGACCCTGGTTTCCTCATCCCTCAGCCCCCAGTGGCCAGAATTTACCACCACAAAGCGCTCAGAAGTCAAGTTCGTTTGCATCAAAGACCAGTGTGATTCCTCATCACTGCTCTTCACAAGGCAAGGCTCAGAGCTTCAACACCCACACACTTGGGTAAGGGGCGTTTCCAATGATTTTTCTTCTCTGGAGGGTTTGATGGGTTGACCAGACCAAGTCCTTTGATGAACTTCAGTGCTCTCCCCTCTTCTTGTAGTTGCTCTGTTCCCATGTAACCGGTTCTCCGCACACCAGCTAGTGATCCTCATAAACCCTAAAACCACGAAGGGGTCAAGCCATTGTGCAAAACCCTCCAGTGGCCTCCTTCTCATTCCCTCCTCGGTCTCCAGGACGATAGGCTGCGCTATCTGGCTGATCTGGGCAAGTGACTCCCCCTCTCTGAGCCCTGGTGACGTCTGTGAAGGCATCTGCATCCCTCACTGCCTCCCCACCCCCACAAAGAAGCCAGTCTTCCATGCGCCTCTTAGGTATGTGTGATGGCTGGCGTCAGTGTGCTCCGAACCCATCCCTTAACACACGATTAATCACGGCATCTCACTTTTAGTAAGCTCAAGGATGCCAGGCTCATCCCCTGTGGCTCCCCTCTGCCAAGACACGTGGCATTCGAGCCTGTGACGTTGACAGAGAGTAACACCAGCCTGTGGCAGGAGGCAGAGGGGTTCCTCTTCAAATAAGTTGGGGACCCGAAAGCCCAAAAAGCTATTTTAAGAGAGTTCTAGAAGTGTTTGTTTTTAAAATATCATGAAATGGTTATTACCAACCTTTTTTTTTTTTTTCTCCTGCCGTCTTTCCAAACAGGTGCAGTGAGATTAGTGGTAATTTAAAAAGCAGGATTGCCTCTGTGTCAATTTCTTGCTAATGAGCAAAACACGCCATGTAATTGCTATGTATTGAAGGAGGCAACAATGCCTTTTCAGCGGCTGTTTAATATGCTGGGGCTCGGTTGAGCAGATGTTCTGAGACACGCTTTCCAAGACAGAGGAGTCAAGCGCAGAACAAGAAGGTGACGCTTCCCTTTCCCTCTCCTCCATCCAGTGCCCCTTGGAGGGCATAAGGCAAAGCCAGGTGCCCATGATGTCGTCCGTGCTAGGTTCCTGGAGGCAGAGCTGATGGGGGGCCTAGAAACGGGCTGGGGCCGCGATGGGAGGGTGGAGAGTCCCCTTCTCTTTATCATATGAGGCACCAACCTCTGGACTGTGACAAGGTCTTACATTTTGCCTGGACTTGCAATGAGCTAGGGATATCCCCTGCTGGCTCTATGATCCTCACATGTGACCTCAGCCTCTCTGAAGGTCAGCCTCATCATCTCTCAGATGCAGATAATAATACCCACACATCCCGCGAGGGATAAAATGAATGAATGAACAGGCCTGGATGCTTTCCTCTAAAGTGTCCACACGAGGGGCGCCTGGGGGGGGTTCAGTCAGTTAAGCGTCCGACTCTTGATTTCGGCTCAGGTCATGGTCTTGGGATCCTGAGATCGAGCCCCATGTCAGGCTCCCCGCTCAGTGTGGGGTCTGCCTGAGATTCTCTCTCCCTCTGCCCCTCCCCGGCTCTCTCTCTCTCTCTCTCTAATAAATACATACAACATAAAGTGTCCACATGGCTGGCTCCCTTAGAGGGGCGCGTGTCCGCCTGCTTCAGATCTCCCTCCCCTCTCTGAATCCTGCAAGGCCATTTATGCCGGGGAACTGGTGACAAGGACGTCAAACACCACCATCTCCATGAGGCCTTTCCTGACCACCTCCAATTTCCATGAGGGAAAGAATTCACAGTGGGTATTTTTCTTTCATAGGCGAATTCCATGTGCCTAGGGCAGCGCCTGGCACATAGTAAGTGCTCAATTAACGTTGAATGAATAATGCATGTAGGATACCTAACCTAGTGCCTATGACGCCGTAGTCATGCAGTAAATGGCAGCATATAAATTATTATTTAAATTGCTCCAAGCAAAGTGTTTTCACATTGAATAAAGTAGCCACCATCTGCCCCCCCTCCCCTGCAGAGGACCAGATGCTTTTAAATGCATTATACCATCTCAGTTCTCCCAACAACCAAGTAAGGCAGGTACTACTGTCATTTCCACTAGATGGAGCTCCAGGAGGGTAGGTGGGGGCGGGGGGGGGCGCTGTCAAAGGTTGGGGAGGGGAGCCCCCCGCCCATCAAAAGGACTGGCTTCTTGCTTGGATCCGCATGTAACAACCCAAGGTCACGCCAGCTGGTTTGGGATGCATTTTTCCAAGGGGCGGGAAGTGATAAGAGAGGAGGTTTTAGGAGCCCAGTGGCTCAGAGAGTCAGAACATCTCCGTGATTCCATGTGGATAAGACACCAGAGAGGGAAAATTGGATTTTTGGATTTGAAGAAGAGGCAGCCGATGGGGCTGGAAGGATTTGGGGTCTGGGGTCTGGATATCATGTTGAATCGGTCCCTTGGGTGGGGGGGTCTAAGGCCCAGAGAAGGAACTAGAGCTTCAGAGTCCTGGGGGCTTGGGTTCAAGTCTGGACCCCACTTCTCACGAGCCTATTTCCTCCCTACAAAATGAGGATCACTGCAATCCCTCTCTCGGGACTTGATGGATAAAATGACGATTTGTGAACAACGTGGAAGAAACGGGGGCAGAAGCCTGACTGACCGTGCTCAGAAAAGCTCTGAACAGACTTGTCGGTCACCCAGCCGGTGCACGCTGGTTGACCACCTAATGTGTGCAAGATGCTTCAGTGTGTGCTGGGGATGGGGGGCCCGGGGACTCCCTCCTGAGAAATCCCACTGGACTTGTAGTTCTCACCCAGAGGTTAGAACTACATTGTGTCTAGTCATTTTTGAGAGGCAGGGTTCCCTAATGGTTAGCAACCCTGCCCGGTTTAACTCTTGATTCCTTCCTGAATGCATGGACTTCAGCCAAGCTTCTTTATAAACGCAGTTCCCCCGACTTTTGGATCCTTCCAAATGGAACTGTTTTTATTTATTTATTTATTTATTTGAGAGAGAGAGAGAGAGCATAGAAGCACGGGAGGGCAGGGGTAGGGGGAGAAGCAGACTCCCCGCTGAGCACAGAGTTCGACGTGGGGCTCGATCCCAGCACCCTGGGATCATGACCTGAGCTGAAGGCAGACGCTTAACCGACTGAGCCACCCAGGCGCCCCTGGAACTGGTGTTTCTAGCATTTACACTCCTTTCTGTGTTTCGTCTCTTGAGTGCTTTGCCTGATGGAAACGCATAGTGTCTGATGGGCACTTACATACCCGCCTGAGTCCTGCTGGTCACTTTGGGCTACATTGTGTCGAAGATACAACCTCTACATCCACAGCATGGGGCCCAGAGCCACTCCTGCCCCTCTGACCAGGGCCCTCCCCCACAGCTGATAAAGGGGACAGAATCTGCTCAAGCCGCCGCCTCTGTGCATCCGCCGCCCGGGGATATCAGAAGGACCCCAGCCTTTCCGCCTCCTCCCGCTCACTTGGGCTCAGCAGCTCCTCCATCAAGAATAATCCAGGCTGTAGGCCTGATGGTGGAAAATGAGTATTCTGGCCGCTTTTCAGTTTCCAGATTGATTGGGGACAAATGGGAACTCGGCCCCCTCAACCAATCATCCAAGGCAGTCAGCTGTAACTAGGTATATACTTAAACAGCCGGCGTGTGAAATATCGTGCCCGCACTCTGCTGATTAAAAAAATTCCAAATCGTTATTTCCCGCAGTCACCAGCTTAGAGGCCTGGGAGCAGGTGGGGGGCGGGGTGGTGGGGGCAGATGGGGCCGCCTCAGTGGCCACAGCCGATTCATCATTAATAGCCCTCCCCCGAGACTGTACATTCTGAAATGTGTTTTGTCTTCCACACTGCTGTAGAGAATTAATAAATCATTCAGGTCCCTGGTTTTATGAATCAAATAATAAGAGTAACGCTTAAGTAGTGTTTGCTTTGTGCCAAACACACGTTAACTATTATTAGCTATTATTAACTAGCCTACAAGGTTGGTACCATCATGATACCCATTTTACAAATGGGGACACAGAGGCACGGAGAAGCGAAAGGACCTGCCTGGGTTTTCCCAGCTCCTGTTCTGACGTCTTTGGACCCCTCCGTGCAAATATTATTAGGAGTCTCCTACTTGTGAGGTGTTGGACCAGAATCTGAGAATAAGGGACAAAAGACCCGGTCCCTGCCCCCTCGGGGGAGGCAGATATGAAGATGATGAAGTGATGGCTAATGTTACTTGGACTATCTCAGAGGCAGGTCAGTGCTGAGAGCTTATACAATGACCATTGTGTTGGATCCTCAAAATAATCCTATGAGGTAGGAACTTCGTTATCCTTGCTTGACACTTGGGGAAACTGAGGCTCAGGGAGGTGAAGTCATACCTTAAGTGGCTGAGCCACGATTTGAAATCAGGTCTGGTAACTCAAGATCCCACTACCTAAAGGGCTCCTAGGGGTACAGATTAGGGGTAGCCTGGACCGTCCATGGCAGCTTCTGGGAGGGGGGGTAATGGTGAGCTGGGAACTGGGTGGGGCAGAAGAAGAGAGGGGAAGAGAAGTGTCCTCATTGGGGCCTGGATGTGAGAGAGGCTGCCATGTATGGGGACAGATGTAATGCGGGACACGTATGATGGGGGACTGGTGTGTATGGGGACAGGTGTGATAGGGACCGGTGTGCACAGTGGGACACGTATGACGGGGGACTGGTGTGTATGGGGACAGGTGTGATAGGGGACCGATGTGCACGGGCTTTTGCATTGTCAGAGGGGAGCAAAGGGGGCATCAGGAAGGGAAGTGGTGACAGTGAGGTCTGGGAAGGTCGGCAGTGGGCATGCCAAGCTGGGCCTGAGGGAAAAGTTAGAATATCATCCTACAGGCAGTACTCATGAGTTTTGAGCTGGAAAAACCTGACCTATTAGCCAGCGGATTCAGCCTCAGTTTTACTAAGTATAGAATCTCCATGAGGGTTTCCAAAACCCTTACCCTGTCTCTCAAACCCTCCCCAATCACTCTTTTCAAGGACCATTAGGGTCTGGGAACCCCAGACTGGGAACAGGTGGTTTCATTTATAACTACCTCTTTGAAGGGCCCTTTTGAAATAAATGTCGCAACTGGAATTAGTCAAACCCATGGGCTCAAATGGTTTGACCACCTCCCACCCCCATTCCTATCCCTACTATTTAATAAATTCTCTTCCCAGACAGATCAACCAAATCCATAAATAAATCATATAAAAAAATAAAATCTCATCTGTTTTGGAGAGCCGTGGGAAATGCCTGAGCCGCACCGGAGAGATCATACATCATTCAGGCATGAGGAAGTTTCAGTAACACCAAAGTTCTCAATCAATTAGAGGGTCGGCCTCTCCTCTCAGTTCTGGAGACCTAATGGGCTGGCAGTTGTAACTCTCAAGTATGATGCCCCCACCCCCCATCCATCTGTCTTCAAACTCCAGACCCAATCAGGGGCTCAGTGACAGATAGATCAAACGCTTTCCCACGTGTCAACCTGAGAATCCACTGGACAGGAAGGAGGACCTTGCAGAGGATGGCCGGGATGAGATGGAGACCAAGCCATGGGTGGTGGTGGTTGGGGGCCTGGCATGAGATCTACCATCTCCTCTGCGAAGGGAAACCATAGGGTGGACCACAGGGGGACCAGGGCCAGGAGGAAGCTCTGAAGTGATGAGAATATCGCCCAAGCCAACAACTCATGCCATGTTATGGGGCCTCTCTGTTACCTCGCAGCCAGAGAGCTTTCCTCTTGCTTACTCTGATCTTGTCCCTTCTTTCCCTGCTTCCGATCTTCCAATGGCTCCTGCATGGCCTTTCTGGATAAAGGCTTTCTATTCCATTCCTCTGGCCACCCTGGAGATCTATGCTCTGGGTGTGCAGTACAGCGGTCCTCCTCTGAAAGGGCCAGGTTTGCTCATCCTCGAGGACTTTGCCCAAGCCATTTTGTTGGCTTAGAATGCCTTCTCCCCCTTTCCCCTGGCTAATTTCTATTTATCTCTAAGATTCAGTACAGGTGTTACCTCTTCCAGGAAGCCTTCCTGGATTCCACCCATCTGTCCACCGCCCCCTGCCCATGTTGCCCCAGCCTCTGCGCTCCCCAGCCATAGCTCGTCGGTTTGCCTCTTTTCTTCTCTGGCCTGGCAGCTCCCTGAGGGTAGTGGTCATGGCTGTGGCTCACACAGCGTCATGTTCCTAATGCCTACCCAAGTGCTCAGCCTGCGGTGAGTATCCAGTAAATGCTTGTTGAACATGTGAATGAGAAATTTAATGAATAAATGAATGAATGCATGGATAGTCTATGATGGTGGTTCTCAACCAAGTGTGATTTTGCTTCCAGGGGACATTTGGCAATATCTGGAGACTTTTTTTTGTTGTTTGTCACGACTTTTCGGGAGAAGGGGGAGAGGTGCTCCTGGCATCTAGTGGTGGAGGGGCCAGGGATGCCCGTAAATATCCTACAACACACAGGATGTGCCCTCACTCCCACCCTCTTGCCCCAAACAAAGGATTATCCAACCCCAAATGCCAACACTGCCAAGGTTGAGAAAGTTTGCTCTGTGTGTTAGGTCCTGGGTCTGCTGCTATAGGCAACAGAAGAGAAAACAAAGACATGATCCCTGCCCCTAGTGAGTTTATAATCTGGCAAAGCACGTAAGAGTGACACCTGAGAAACCACCGGGAAACTGAATAGGACAGAGACATTTACTGAACACCCCCAAGTATTAGCCACTGGTGGGAGCTCTACCCAGTTGAACTCCTATTCATCCTTTAAAACTCAGTTTAAATATCACTTCCTCGGGGTACCTGGGTGGCTCAGTCAGTTAAGCGTCTGCCTTTGGCTCGGGTCATGATCCCAGGGTCCTGGGATCGAGTCCCGCATTGGGCTCCCTGCTCAGCGGGGAGCCTGTTTCTCCCTCCGCCTCTTCCCTCTGCTTGTGTTCCCTCTCTCTCTCTCTCTCTCTCTCAAATAAATAAAATATTTTTAAATAAATAAATGAATAAATAAATAAATAAATAAATAAATATCACTTCCTCCACATAGCCTACCCTGGTGCCTCAACCCAGATTCAGTCTGCCTCTTCTCTCTGCTGCTGCAAATACCACACTGTCCCATAATTCTTTGTGTATGTGACTGTCGCCTCTCCAGCCTGAGGACAAGGGCTGTGTCCTAGTTGCTGTTATTTCTCCGGTGCTTGGAGAATAGAGAGTGGTTTACTAAATGTTTGGGGAAACGAACACCAGAAACAGGACTGTCGCAGATATCAAGCCAACAGTGGGGTTTCCCCACGTTCTGGAAACCAGGGGAACGTCTGTATGGCGGGCCGCTATTGCTGAGAAGCCCAGGGATGCCGATGAGCTCCCAACCCCAGTCATGAGCTGACACAGAGGAAGAAGGCTGTTCTGGGCTGTCGGTACTTTGTCATTGACTTTGCCAAACCAGAGAGCAAGACGTTCTCCCAATGAGCTATAAATTAAAAGGGAGGAAAAAAAAAAGGTCTGCTAATTCCAACCCACTCTATTTTTTGCTCACAGCTGCTTGGGAGGGAATGCACTGTGCCTTTCAGATGGAACATTTCTTTGGCTGAGCTCCCCTCTCTCTGCCTGCCCTGTCATTTCCCTCCTCCAGGATCCCGCCTGGTTGGAGCTCAGGGAGCCTGGGCTTTGGGGTCACACAGATCTGGGTGCAAATTCTGACCTGGCCACTTCTTAACCACGTCTCTCTGAGCCCCGGCTTCTGCACCTACAGAATCTCAGCTTCTGAGCAATTCTGGGAAGCACCTAGGCCTCTGGGGTGAGAGGTTCTCCAGTGCCCCTGGAAGATAGTAGACCACCTACAGGATGCTTGGTTCAAGAGGGAGGCTGGGCTTCCTTAGAAAGGAGCCTCCTCATTCCCAGCTCTGACCTGTCCAAGATTCCCCAAACATCACTTAGCCATGCAACCCCCCCCGCCGCACTGTACACACAAGGAAACCGAGTCCCGGAGACTGGAAGCCAGCTTAGCCGGGCCGCACGGAGAGGGGTGCAGAGGCCCTGGGCCCCCAGACCTCACCGACTGCTACACATTCTCCTGCATAGTAATAACTGTGGCCTCTGCCATTTATTAAGTGCTTACTAATATACCAGGTGCTGAATGATCTTAACACCCTCTGAGGAACAAAAATACCCATAAAAGGAAAATTTGCTTAAGTTGAACCTCATTAAAATCAAGAATGTCTGCTCTTTGAAAGACAATATTAAGAAAAGGAAGACAAGCCACAGATGGGGAGGAACTATTTGCAAATCTCTGATCTGATAAAGAATCGTACCCCAAATATAGAAATAATTCTCCAAACTCAATAGTAACGGGGCGCCTGGGTGGCGCAGTCGGTTAAGTGTCCAACTCTTGATTTGGGCTCAGGTCATGATCTCAGGGGCTGTGGGATCGAGCCCCACATCAGGCTCCGCGTTCAGCACAGAGTCTGCTCATCCCTCTCCCTCTGCTCTTCCCACCACTCAATCCCCCCCGCCCTTGAACTCTCTCTCAAATAAATAAATAAAATCTTAAAAAAAAAACAAAACAAAAACAAAGTTAAATCTACACCTGCCATACGATCCAGCAATTTCACTCCTGGGTGTTTACCTAAGAGAAGTGAGAACAGATGTCCATATAAAGATATGTCCACATGTCCACAGCAGATCTATTCAGAATAGTCCCAAACTAGAAACACCCAAATGTCCATCAACGGGTAAACAAACTATGATACATTCAGATGATGGAATACTGACCGCTTAGCAAGGAAAAGGGATGAACTATTGATATTCGTAACAGCATACATGAATCTCAAACAACATTATACTAAGTGAAAGAAGCCAGATTAAAAAAAAAAAAAGAGTATGTACTACATGATTCCATTTATAGAAAATTCTAGAAAATACAAACTAATATATTGTGACAGTGGTAGCCTGGGGGAGGTGGGGGGAGTGGGAAGGGGTGAGAAGAAGGAATTTTTACCAAAGAGCATGAAAACATCTTAAGGGGATGCATGTGTTCATTATCTTGATTGTGGGGAGGGTTTCATGGCGTATACACAGCTCGAAACTTCTCAAATTGTACGTTTAAACGTGCAGTTTATTGAACGCCAATTACACCTCAATGAAGCTGATAAAAAAAAAAAAACAACCTCTAATGTTAAAACCTGCGAAAACAGATAAATGGTGTTTTACTCCTATTTTATAAAAGGATAAACTGAGGCTCAGAGAGGTTAGGTCACTTGCATAGGGTCACCCAGCTAACAAGTGGTGGATCTGGGACTCAATGTAGGAGAAGGTGATTTTTTTTTTAAGACTTTATTTTTAAGTAATATCTACACCCAGCATGGGGCTCGAAATCGCAACCCCGAAAGCAAGAGTCACATGCTCTACCAACTGAGCCAGCCAGGTGCCCCTAGGAGGGGGTGATTCATAAGCCCCACTTCTCAATTGCTGGTCACTCTGCACTCAGCTCCCAGTGCTTGTGCTGTCTTGCGGTAAGTTCTGCTTCAGATCTAACGTTCCTTGAGATTCATCCCGCTGTTGGCAGAGGAAGGGGGGAGAGAGAGAGAAGGAGAGAGGCCCAAGGAGAATGGGGTACTCTGTTCCCCTGAACTCTCCACTCTCCCCACAGCCATTCCTGATCCCAGCAACACTGCACGGAGCACCTGCCCCCACACTGTCCCTCCTGTCGGAGCTGTCACCACCTGTGGCTTCTCTCCTCTGGCTGATCAGCAACCTGGGGGCTCTGCTCTCCTGTGCCCGGACTGACCAGTGTCGAAACTGACCCCTTCAAGCTTTCCATGACACTTAGATCCCATGCCAATATCTCATTGGGGCGACTTGTCCCCTCTGGTCCTGTCCCATCTCTCTCCTCCTCCCCCCCGCCCAATACCACTATGGCCAATCTGTGTTTCCTCCTAGGCTGCAGGAGGGAACCAGCCTGATGCTTCAAGAAGGGCTTCCCTGCTCCTGCTCTTGGGTCCCGAAGCTCCAGGCTCCACGAGCGGTCAGAAGGGTCCCTAAAGTGTCAAGGTAGACTCACAACCTCCTCCCACTGCACTGAGAATAAGATCAAACTCCTACAGTGGCCGCAGAGCCCCGTGGGGATTGGCTCCTCCCGGCTGCCCAGCTTAGCCCCCTGCATGCCTCTCTGCATTCCCCAGCCTGGTCCTCCTTCCTGGAACCCTCTTCTCCCACATCCCTGTGCCGCTGGCTCTTCCTCCCTGCCCAGGTGTCAGCTCAAATGTCACCTTCTAACAGCGGCCCCTGGCTACCTCTATAAGGAAGCACATTTGCCCCCAGCCCCCGACACTCACAATTACACTCCTTGTACAGTGGTGGACACAATCCAAAATCTCCTTGCTTAGCTATGGGTTTACTTGGCATCTGTACCCCATATTTAGATCAGAGCTTTGTCCCTACTAAATGCTCAATGAATATATGCAGAATGAGGAACAGGTGTCTGACTGACACATTCACCCTGAGCTTGGAGAATCAGGGACTGGGGGAAAGCTGTGTGACACTGGTCCAAGTGCTTAACTTCTCTGCGCCTCAGATTCCCCATCTGTAAAATGGGTATGTATAGTCTGCTTCCCTTCCACATGGTAGTGTTGGAAGGCAAGGGGCCCCCCGCACACAGAGTGCCACTAATACATGATAGTCCTTTTCATTATGATGATGATGATGACTATTTCCTCCTCGAGTCTGAAGGATTCCATCTGGATTTGGGGGAGCTGCTACAGGGCCCTTCTCCAGCCCAATTCCAGACCGGCATCCACCTTCCACGGGCAAGGATGTGCCTGGGAGAAATTAGCCGACACATGACAGGACGAGGCAGCTCCCAGAAGAGGCCTCAGCTGAAGAAAGAGCAAAGCGCCCCTGATGAGAAGGGGAGGTTTCAGACAATATCTAATTGGTATTCTCCGAGTGATGCAAAAGGACACTGCATCTCTAAAAAGGGAACAATCGGAGATTAGGGAAGATCGCTGTGAGAGAAAAGCTTGTTTAAATCTATTACCGAACAAAAATGGTCTGTGGGTTTTGAATGGAAAATTTGTGTTCCTGCTCCCATCTCGGATTAACCCGTGGCAGAGCGCCGCCGAGCACGCGAGGGGGTACATGCAGGAGGTGGGGGAGAGGGTCTCCTGGCTGACATTTGCATGGTGTTCCTGAACCCCGGTGCTGAGCACTAACCCGCAGGATCTCTCGGAGCCTCAGACCACTCTTGGACACGGTCCTCCCCATTTTACAGAGGCTCAGTGAGTGGCTTGTATAAGATACACAGCCAGTGGGGTGCCTGGGTGGCTCAGTCATTAAGCATCTGCATTTGGCTCAGGTCATGATCCCAGGGTCCTGGGATCGAGCCCCGCATCGGGCTCCTGCTCAGCAGGGAGACTGCTTCTCCCTCTCCCACTCCCCCTGCTTATGTTCCCTCTCTTGCTGTGTCTCTCTCTGTCAAATAAATAAATAAAATCTTAAAAAAAAAAAAAAAGATACACAGCCAGGGTAGGTAAGGCTGAGATTTGAACTCATGTCTCCATGTCCAGAGTCTGAGCTCTTCGGATATGCACAAGTGTGTGTGACTTAATGACTTTTAGGGCAAGAGGGACCTCAGAACTCAACTCCTCTGACCACTTCCTTTCACAGATGGGGAAACTGAGGCTCATGTGGGGGAAAAAATTTTCCTGGGGCCTTGCCCAACTGAAAGTATGAGGACGTCGGGAATGCTGACGGAATGAGCACTCACGTGGTGCCAGGCGCAGGGCTAAGTCTTCACATTTGTCTCCTCATCCACCCCACAAGGATGGGGGGAAGGCACTCAGTTCCCATAACTATGGAAACTGAGGCTCAGAGAGGCAAAATCACCGCTCAGGTTGACAAAGCTGAAATCCAAAGCCAGGTCTGCCCCCATGCCTGGTGGAGTGCTGTTTGGGGACCCCCTCTCTATACACATGAGTGTCCCCCCCACATCACAGGACACCAGAGTGGCTCACCAGCATCTTCCAGCTCCCCAGCCTCTGCTCAGGTGCCGGCTAAGGCCCAAAGCTGGGGTTGAAATGCATTTTGACCAGCGGTCACTTGTGTAGCCCCAGGGGGCTGGGTGGCGGCTCCTGCATCGTGGGCCCACGGGACGGGTGCAGAATGGTTCCTGTCACCACCAAGGTGCTGAGTGAGATGAAGGCAGGGTGGGTAACGGATGGCCTGGTTCCTGAGCCTGGACACCGGGCCATCAGCTGTGAGACAGTGCCCAGGGGGCAAGAGCCAATGGGGGCATCGTGTTTACTTCTAGGGTATTCTTCCGTGGAGTAGAAACCGTGCCCTCTGGTGCAACCCTCGGCCTGTGGGCCATTGGCCTCTACTTCCCTTCGCTGGCCTCGTCGACAACCATGCTCTCCATCATTCCCTTCACCTTCCCTGCCCTGGCCTTCTTTTGCTTTCTGGAACACCTCACACTGATCCCCTCCTTAGGACCTTTGTGTTCCCAGCTCCCATCCCCTGGGACCTTCTCTCCAGCTCTTTCCAGGCTCCCTCTCTCCCTTTACTCAGGCCTTTGTTCTCTGAAGCCTCATCTGCCCACTCGGTCACTGGTCACTGGTGGTCAGGCTCCACTTCACTTCCCTGAAGGACCTTCCTCTAAGTCCTTGTTCCAGCTGCATTTTCTATTCCTCTAGCTGTGAGTTTCATGTTTATTATCTGGTTTATCGTATTAGAATATAAGGGGTTTAGGGGCGCCTGGGTGGCTCAGTCGGTTCAGCGTCCGACTCTTGGTTTCAGCTCAGGTCATGATCTCATGGATCGTGGGACTGAGCCCCATGGCCGGCTCTGCCCTCAGTGGGGAGTCTGCTTGAGATTCTCTCTCTCCCCCTCTCTCTGCCCCTCCCCCTGCTCATGCTCTCTCTCTCTCAAATAAATAAATAAATCTTAAAAAAAAAATTAGGGGTTTCTTGTATGCCATAAAGATATCTTGCCTGTCTTGCTCACTCAGCCCTATGCCCGGCACAGAGTTGGTGTTCATTAAATATTTGTTGAATGAATGAACGACCCGCCCAAGTTCCCAGAGCACCTGAGAGATGGGTGCAATCAGGGCAGGCTGCATGGAGGAGAAACCCTTTTCTGATTCTTATACTTTTACGATCAAGGAATAACCCTCAGGTGGCTACCTTTCTCCTCCCTCAGTTTTCCCAACTGTAACCAGGGGGTTGATGAGACTCTTCTCACGGCCCCACCAGCTCTGAGTCTGGATTCTACGAAATGCCAGGCTCTTCTTGTCTCAGTCATCGGTGGCCCTGCCGCGCGTCAGCTGGAGCTGGGAGACTGCCTGTTCCAGGGATGCCGAGGCCAGGGCCACGTCTCAGCCTCGCTCTTAACACAGCAGAAGTCTTTACGTCTGTCGGGGGCTCTGTGCGGGGCTTGTCAGGGACTGCGCCCCACGATGCTGTGTGCAGTAAGAACAATTCCAAGGCAGAGAGAGGGGGCTTAATCCAGCAAGAGTGTTAGGGCCTTCGTCTTCTTCCAGAACATCCGCAGGGCCTGACTTGCCTTTCCTGGCATTTAGTATCACCTGCAGCTGGCTTTGTGCGGCCCGGGCTGGCGGGGCTTCTCAGCTCAGTGGTTCTCAGCTCCGGCTGCACATTTTTTTTTTTTTAAGATTTTATTTATTTATTTGAGAGAGAGAGGGACTGAGAGAGAGAGCACATGAGAGGGGGGAGGGTCGGGAGGGTCAGAGGGAGAAGCAGACTCCTTGCTGAACAGGGAGCCCGGTGCGGGACTCGATCCAGGGACTCCAGGATCATGACCTGAGCCGAAGGCGGTTGCTTAACCAACTGAGCCACCCAGGCGCCCCCGGCTGCACATTTGAATCACTCGTGGGACTTCTCCATTCTCCACTCCCAGGGGCTCTGTCTCATCTGATCAGGGGTGAGAGCCGGGCCTTGGTGTTCTCTAAAAGCTCTCCAAGTGATACAGAGGGTGCAGCCGGGGCGAAGGGACACAAGTCACACAGGGCAGTGGGTGGGATCCAACAATCTCCCGCCTTCTAAGGAATAGTCTGGGCGACTGTTACACACATTAACTATTTTGATTGCTTTATGAAGAAGAGCTTTCTTGAGGTGTAACTGGCAACCAATACCCTGCATATTTAGAGTTCAGTTCGGTACGTTCTGACACACATGTGCCCATGAAACCATCCATTACTGCTGTCAAGATAGTGGACCTCTCCATCACCCCCACGGGCTTCCCCATAAGCACCTTGAACTTGAATTTGACTGGCTTAGACTAAAAGCCCAAGCAGGCGAGCAGGACTCAAGAGGCCAGACTTTGGCTTCAGACATAGTCGGGTCCCTGTTCTGTGCTTCCATGAACCAGCTGTGGGACTCCAGGGCGGTGGCTCCAACTCTGTGAGCCTCGCTTACTTCACTGTGACGGTCCCAAGCTCACAGTGTCATTGAGTGGCCAAGGAGGTGTTTGAGAGCTCCGTGCTGAAAGGAAGGTCCCCATTGGCGGCAGTGATCATTAATATCAGATCCAGCACCATCTCCACGACCCTCATGGAAGCAGGACTGGGAAGGAGAGATGCTTGGGGAGGGGGAGCGTCTTGCCTTCCCGTCCTTTGGGTGCCCACTGCCTGGCACCATGCTGGCGTGCATCTACTGGGCTTCAATAAAAATGGGTGGAGTGACACATGGCGGACTGTCCAGCACATACAGGACGCTGGGTGGGGGCGGGATGTTGTAGAGCCTTTCCTCCCCCTCCGCTGTGCAACCCCGCAGAATCCACCCCCACCTTCCTTCGCCTTCTCTCCCGACCGCATGTCCCCCGCTCTGATTGGGGTCACACGCCTGCAGCCTGGCCCTCCATCTTCCCAGACTGTCATTCTTCAGAGCACAGCTATTTCCTGGGGGACACCTACATTATTTATTTTCTAGCTCATTCGTTTCTCTTCAGAAGTTTTCTGTTCGTGCATTTGCTCATTTAGTCCATTGTTCAGGCAGGCAAGAAGCTTCACGGAATCACTTGGGCACCTCTGTCAGATGGTGCCTGTCTCAGCCTGGCACTTAGCTCCGTGGCGGGGTGTGGATAAGTGCTTGATAACTAAGCCAACGGAGAGGAAAAAAGGCTTTCTGTCCCTGCGCTGCTCCCGTGGACAACTTCATCAGTGCATATGATTTTTCCCTGTTCTCCACTGCTGCTAAGTCTGGGGTCTGGGCTCCTCCTGTGGCCATGGGCACATTTTTACTGAGCGGCACTGCAAGTCTGCCATACATTTGTGCAAATCTTTTCTCACCAGCTGAGCTGCTAAATCCTGGAGGGCAGAGGCAGACCTTCACCCACGACAGCCTCTCTAGAGCTTAGTACATGATGCTCAGAGAGGCAGTTGGAGGGGACAGAGCCAATCACTCATACTCATAATGTCAACAGCTACCTTCTACTAAGTTCCTAGTCAAGACCTAGCACTCTCTATACCTTTCCTCATTAGACCCTCAGAATAGCCTGCTGCTGTTGATGTTATTGGCCTGATTTTAGATTTGAGGAAATTGGGGCTCAGAGAGGTTAAGGGGACACGCAGCCCTCACCAACGGAGCAGGAGTTGGAGCCTGGATCTGGTTGGGACTCCAAAGACAGTGCTCTCCCCATCCGCTCATTCAGAGGATATTCGCTGAGCATATGCCCTGTGCCAGGCACCATGCTGGCGATGTGTGTGGAGCAAAAATAGACATGGGTCACATCCTTCTGAAACTTGCCTTGTTAGAATCTTATAGAATAAAATACAAGTCCTATAGAATTGTACCAGGTAACTCAGTGGCTGCCAGGAACATGAAACCCCAACCCAGTGGCCATAAGATGTCAGTGGTAAGTGAACTGGGGATCCTTGTGTGGCTTCACTTCATGGTTGAAAGAGGTCTACCACACCATTCTTCATGGTCTTTGTATTCCAGAGAGGAACTCACCCACAGTTCAGCCATAGAGCCACCTGGGGACACAAGTTTTAACCGAATCATCACAGTGAGCTGAAGGCACAGTTACTAGCTGGGATAAGGAGTCTGAAGGAAAGAGATATGATTCTCTGGGTATATTTAGGTTTCTGGTCTCTGGTGCATTGGAGGCTGTGGGCGAAGGACAGCTGATGCTTGAGCTGGAATGGGAAGAATGGGTGATCTTGGTGGAAGTTGGAGGGAAGAAAGTTTCAGGCAGATTAACAGCTTGTGCAGTGGTGAGAGGTGGGCAGAGACCCAACCATGCTGGGAACGGCATTTTGGTCTTTATTCCGAAAGCCATGGGGAGCCAGCAGAAGGGTCTTCAAACGGGGAGGTGGCGTTGGCAGATCCATGTGTTGAAAAGATGATCTGAGGGAGGCAGAGCTTGAAGCCAGGAGGCCGGCGAGAGGGCTGTTGCTGTCGGCCACATGAAGGCTGACTGTGGCTGAGACTAAGCTGATGGCCCCAGGGATGGAGGAAAAGTGAGCTGCTCCGAGAAATATTTAGGAGGCAAAATTAACAGCACTTGGAGAGAAAATGGATAAAGGGAGTGAGGGAGAGCAAGGAAGAATGGACGACTTCCAAGTGTTTGTCTTGCTCAAGTACACATATGGTGGCCCGTTTCACCAAGCCAGCAAACATGGCAGAGAGAGAGGACCAGGTCTGTTGCGTGGCGGGAGTCTTGAGCTGAGGCTTGCTAGCCAAGTGAGGGTCTGCCACTGTGTGGAATTAGAGGGCATCCTTTCTTTGCTAAGTCTGTCCTTCACCTTTAGACAGCTACCGTCAGCTGTGTTTGTTCCAAAGCATGTGCTTTGGGTTTCTGCTTGAGTCCCATTTAGTTATTTCCTGTCCACATTGCAAATGGCCATTTGGGATGGCAGCAATTTACCTCGAGCTTACCCCCAATCCCTCTTTTTCCATAAAAGACATGATGTATTATCCCCACATGGCTCAAAACATCATCTTGTTGGTTCTTGGAGCCATCTAATTCCTCAGCCATGGATGCTTAGCCAGGGCCACTGTCTATTTTCCCTCCTACGTGTTCATCTTGTCCTTGAAGAGACCCCCCCCAACTCTCCTCCAAATCAGCCAGTCCCAGGGTCTAATGGCTTCTGACAGGCTGAGTGATCCTGCTGCTCAAAACTAGTAATGGAGAAGCAGGCATGGCTTGGCAGTGTTTGTGATTCTTAGTGTTATGTGGATGGCATCGATTAGGGGGAGACAAGCCAATCTCTCTGACTGAGTCAGCTTCCTGACCAGTGACAGGCTCGTCCTGTGTTTGGCATGACAAGCTATCCGCCTGACAAAGTTCCTGCTAATCAGAAAGCTGAAATTGCTTGAGCCCGGGATAAATTGGAGTGTACGCCTCTCTCTCAATGCTCTGAGTTGTGGGATGGCTGGGACAAATCTTTTCAAGTGGCTTTAGGACCACAAATGCCTCAAACCACTGATTTGTCCATTTGCTCAGAGTAGCTTAATTTTTTTTTTTTTTGGAACTTTTTTTTTAGATTCCACAGTAAAAGGTTGTTGTGGGACTTTTGTAATAATAGCTAATGGCAGGTTTAAAACTGATTTCTTCATCTGAGCCCGGCTGATTTGCAGATGACGGCAGACTCATGCCTTTGCAGTTCTAACTCCCTGAGTTGGGGGAGATTTGTTATGCAGCATTATCATAGTAAAAGCTGACTGATACAGGTGTTGACATCCATCTAGCTACTTAAGCTCTACTAGGGGAGACATCCTTGGGTGCCTCCTTCCCCCCTTACTCTCCACATCCAATCCCTGGGCACCTCTTACCAAGTTGACCTTGTAAACATACCTTGTACCTACAGGAGCTCTCCATCACCACCAGCCTATGTCAAACCTCTATAAACTTTTATCCAGGTGACTGCAGTAACTTCCTAGGTCTGTTCTCTAGCCAGTGGCCACCATGAGTTTTAGACCAACATATTAAATCCCTCCCTGCTCGAAACCCAACAGAGACCTCCCATTTCGCTTAGAAATAACCCAACCTCTTTGTCGTGGTTTTAAAGGCACCAGATAATTTGTCCCTAATGGGCTCTCTGATGTCACCTACTTCTGCCCCTTTCTGCCACCACCTCTGGTTATAGAGAACAGACACTAGGCCAGGACCTGCCGACCCGACGCCCAGTCCAATTCTCCTGCTCCATAGAGTGACCCCCCATTAGGGTAACAAGTGTCCTCAAATCTCCCTGACTCTTCCCTGGTTACAGAATCGCTGATTCAGGAACACCTGTCAGAGCCGGGATAAATTGAATTCTTCCTTGTTTTCATTCCCACCTTAGTTTCTGCCTCCAAAGCTCTCTCACAATTTACAGCCTCCTTAGATTAACTGCCAGTGTTATTAGGGATTTTCCAATTGGATTCAGGATGGTGCATTAATTCAGGTCTTTTTTTTTCCTTCCTTGAGACATCTTACTCAATGATAACCTACTGGGTCTGCCATTGATCCCTCGATGCTTAATAACAAGGCCACTTTAATAGTAATTAATTCAAATATTAAATATATTTTCATTAAAAGCAGAAATGATAGGTCAGATTTAGTAAGTTATGAATTATCAGAGCTGGACTGTACCAGCTTTGCTTTACAAATGCTGAGTATTCCCCAGACTCTCAATTTTTCATCTTTCTCCCTATCCTGGGGCCTTAATTAGGATGACAGTGATGACGGTACTGATAATTATTACTGTCCACATGTACTGAGTGTTTTCCGTGCACCAGACACTATGCTGAGCACTTTACATGCATTATTTGAGTTAAAACTCAGGCTTTTCAAGGAGGATCTATTATTATCCCCATGTTACAGGCGAGAAAACAGAGTCCCAGACAAAATAAGGGATTTCCCCAAGGTCACACAGCTAATAATCAGCAGGAGCAGATTCAAACTCAGGCTGCCCATAAAAGTGGCATTCTTGATCCCTAAGCGGTATCTTGTCCCGCTGAAGGGGAGGCAGAGGAACAGATACTCTGTGTCATGGACTAGACTTGAAAATAAACCCGGGAAACCCGATCTACTCTGCAATGTAATTAAAAACAGATTGTGTTTGATGCCAACGGAAGTTAATGGCTTATGTTGCAAAATCTGGGCTTGTGGGCTTTCATCTCTAAGGCAAGACACGGGACTGGAAATATCACAAACTTTGGAAGCTAAAGTTGAAGTCTCGCGTCTTAGCAGTGCTTGATCTCGGACGGGAGACATCATTCACGTATAACCTGTTCTGTTTTTCCCCACCCACCTCATTTCACACCACCCTGATGTACCCATTTTGTGGTTGGGAGATGGAAGAACCAAAGGAAGAGTCAGGTGGCTGTCAAGGCTGGGGCGAGCTGTGAGAACCAGCGCTTGTACTGCCTCCTAGTGGTGGAGATGGTCACAAATGACATCCCACCAAAAGTTAGCACTTCGCCTCTCACAGATCAGGATTTCTCAAACTCGGCACTATCGACATTTTGGGATGGACAACTCTTTGTGGTGAGGGGCTGCTCTGTGAATTGTAGGCTGTCTAGCAGCATCCCTGGCCTCTAACCACTGGACGCCCATGGTAGCTCCTAGTCGTGACAACCCAAAATATCCTCAGACGTTGCCAGATGTTACCCGGGGGACAGAATCACGCCCTGTTGAGAATCACTGCTATGGGTAAAATTCCAGCAGCAACAACATGCCATGGGCAGTGTTATTAGGGTTTCTTACTGGGTTCTAGAGCATACTATATTGTTTACATGAATGGAAAAAGATATACTTCTCATCTTAAGCCATTTTAAAATCATTTTCATCACATGTATGATGAATGGTCTGCCCCCAGTTTTCCTCTTTAATACTGGGATTTGTCTTATATACCAGCAGGTTTTGTTTCTGAGCAAATATGATGGTTTCTTTCTCCAGTTCCACCTTCTTTCGCTAAAATGATGGGCGTGCTGATACTTAGCTCTTAGAATTGCTGGGGGAGAGGTGTTCTATGTCAAGTGTCTGGTATACAGTAAGGGCTGCATAAAGGCTAACTACCTTGTAAAGCCAGCATGGACTCCTTCCAAAAGAAGTAAATGAAACAATGGAGAAAAGCCAGCAGGGCAATGAGACTGGAACCCTTGGTTTGTGTCCCAGGCCTGTCACTGCCCTGCTGTGTGACCTTGCATACATCACTTACCCTCTCTGGTCCTATGTCAAGTGCCAAGTACACAGTAAAGACTCCATAAATGCTAATTTCCTTCTTCCCCTTGTAGAACCAGCAAAGACTCCTTCCAGAGGAAGGAGTGAGGAAGCTGGGCTAGAAGCTCTCAAGAGCCCCCCAGCACTGCAAGGTAGGTTTCTTGCAAGGCTGTACATGGTAGTAGTTCCCTAAGCACGCACTAGAACAATCTAAGGAACTGGTTAACATGCAGACTCCCCGGCCCTAAGCCTAAGAGTTTCTGATTTAATAAGTCTGAGCTGGATCCTAGGAATCTTCATTTTTAACCAGGTCCCACCCCCACCCCCAGATGATCACTATGGAAGGGGTCCTGGGCCCCAAGAGGATCAGAGGACCCACAAACTTGTTGAGAACAGGCACCGACACTGATATTTCATTCTTTTTCTGGTTTCTGCAATGAACTCTGAAACTGGAACATGGAAAACAAATTTCTGAAAAGTTGGCCTGGGTGAAGTTGCTAGCAAATCCCATCTCACTAAACATACAGGTTTAGAAATGAGGCTCTCTGGACTGGGGTCCTAGCAGGCATCAACCAAGAAGCATTCTGGACACCTGGTCCGATGCCAGGGATGCGCATGCTTGCGTGTGTGTGCTTGTGGGCACGCGTGTTCTGGGGAAGAGAGGTGGTAGCTGTCTCTTACAGCCTCACCATGTTGTTGGGTGGAACAGACATTTGCAGGTCAAACTACAACAATCATAATGGTAGCAACCACCACTCCATGCGAATGCTTGCTATGCACTGGGCCCCCGCATGAAGCTCCTTGCACACTTTCTCATAGGGAGTCTAACTAACACCTCTATGAGGCAATGAAAGTGTTTCTATTTCACACATGGGGCAGCAGAGCCTCCAGGAGTTGGAGTAACTTGCGCTTTTACGAAGTGGCAGAGCCAAAATCCCCACAGCCAGTCTTCCTACAGAGCTGTGATTTTACCACACTGCCCCATGCTGGTGAGTGCGATGGTTATTTTCAATCAGGGGAAGTGAGAGTTTGTAACCAAGATGCTAATTGGCAAGTAGACAACGGGAACACTGCAAGGTTAGAAAGAAAGACCAGTCCCTGTGGGTTGGAACAGACAGCAGGAGCAAGATTTAATCAGGCCTTGAAGGCTGTGGGGAGAGTCAGATGGGCAAGGGCAGGGGTAAGCTGTGGGAGTGAAAAAGGGATTTAAGTTGCATTTCATTCTTTATTTTATTTGTTCAATATTCATTGACTCTTCCAAAGGACGTTTGCCTGTTCCTCCCTCTCTCCAGTCTATTCCTTTCATTTTCTCTCCCTCTTCTCCTTGTTCTTTTATCCATCCATCCACCTATCTGTCCATTCATTCATCTATCCATCCTTCCATCCACCCGATCATCCATTCCTTCATCCATCCATCCATGCATCCAACCACCCATGCATCCATCTGTCCATCCATCCATCCATTCATTCATTCATCCACCCACCATCCATCCATCCACCCACCTGTCCATCCTTCTGTCCATCCAACCATTCATTCATTCATTCATTCATCCATCCATTCATTCATCCATCCACCCATCATCCATCCAACTGTCCATCCACCCACCCATTCATTCAGCTATCCATCCACCCATCTATCCACCCATCCATCCATCCATCCACCATCCATCCATCCATCCATCCACCTGTTTGTCCATCCATCTATGCATCCACTCATTCATCCATCCATCCACCCATCCATCCTGTATTCATTGTATAAGCCGGACATTCCCCTTCTCTGTCCCTCTTCTTTTCTCCTCTCTCTCTCCTTCTCTCTCTCTCCTCTCCCTTCCCTCATTCCTCATTCATCCATTCTTTTATTCAACATGCATTCCCTGAGAGCTTACCCAGTGCTAGGTTCCATGCTAAGCCCTGGGGATATATGGCCCCTGCCCTGGAAGAGCTAACAACCTAACTGGGGAGAAGTAGGCAGAGGATTATGGGACTACACGGCAACCGCCATGACAGATCCTGCAGATGCTGTAAATGGTGGCTTCATGGTGGCTTCATTCCAGACTGAGGAAGGAGCCTGTGCCACACCTGTCCCATGATCCCACCTGGCAATAAGATCTGGTTCACCCACGGCGGGTGGTAGAGTGGGAAGAGCCAGCCTTGACCTGATGCTGGGTGTGCTCCCGGGCCTCAGTCTCCTCATCTGTACAGTGGGGATACAAGAGCTGCCCTGTCTGCCTCAAAGGGATGTGGGGGGATTAAGGAGGATAGGGTCAGTGGCGGGCTCATCATTATTATTGTGTCTGACTTACAACTCTGCAAATTTCAGCTCCACTAGTAAGAGTTTATCAGTCTCATTCATTGCTACTGTCCCAGGGCCCAAAACAGTGCCTCCTATATAGCAGGTGTTCAGTAACTATTTGTTGGCTGAATGAATAAATGTATGATGATTTCCATTTTTTAGATATGGCATTGGTGGCCCAGAAAGGCGGAGCCACTTGCCCATGGTCCCACAGCAAGAAGATGGAGCTGTCAGACTCCAGTGTCCACGAGCTTTCCACTTCTGGTGAGGCTTAATTCCGCCATCAAAGCTCATTGGTTATCACCACCAACCCCCAGTCGCCTCCTCACCCACCTGGTGCCCTGGTAGACAGACACTGTTCTTTTTATTGTTATAATTGCTGCCACCATGTACTGCATGTCCCTCTTTGTTGCTGAGGCCAAGCATGCCCTATTCACATAGCCAGGAGCTTTAATGAGTCCTCCTTGGGCTTCCACTTGGTTGTTTTTATTGGTTTTCCTCATGGCATGAGATTAAGAAAAATGTCTTTAGAAAGTAGCAAATTTACTGGCTTACGTAGGTTCCCCGGGCTCAGACGAGACGGATTCACATACGGAAGGTTCTCAGCGTCTGAGACAACCGTCCATATGGAAAATAAAGTAGCAAGTTGTTTGCTCAATGACAAGTACTAATTTTCTTAATTCTTCCAAACAGTCCATATATAGAACAGATTTTGTCAAAAAGGCACACAGGGCTCCATTGATCTTGTTTATGTTCCCATTGTGGGAGTGCTCCCATCCCACCTGCTTTCCTACTGATGTTTGCTAGGAGCGAGGAACATGTACATCTTTTTTTTTTTTTTCCTGTATCTTCTATGGAAAGGAACTAGAATATTCACAAGATTTGTTTCACTTAAACGTGAAAACCACCCTGTGAGGGAGGTGATGCCGTCCCTACTCTGCCAACTCAGGGGACAGAGGCTGAGAGACGTCATGGGTTAATTATTGTCAGAGCCAGGACTCGACCCAGAACTTTCCAATATTACAGCATGCTGCCTCCCTCAAGGGTCCAGAGAACTCTGGCTGCTGCCAGGGGGGATAGTCTTTGCAGAGAAACCCCACTGCCCTTCGTGGGGACACTTCACCTCTCTTACCTCAAATGCAGCATCTGTGAAATGGGGTATGACCAGCACTTCAGGGAGCTTTGGCTGGGATCGAAAAGGGATAATGAAATGTCATTTATAAAATGCCTAGCACCGGCCTGAAACATAACATGCCCTCAGTAAATGGGAGACATGGTTTCTCTTTCTCTCTACCTGATGCATCTGCTTCCCTACTCAGCTGTGCATTCCTAAGAGGCAGGGAGCGTGTCTAATTTGCCGCGGCTCCCCAGTACCCAGGAGGCTGGCTGGACAGGGAATGGTCTCCAGCAAATGTTTGTAGAAGGAGCGAAGGACTGTGTTCATTTCTTGTCGGCACTGGCCTTAGAATTCCTTCCAAATTCAGATTCAATTCACCTCTTACGAGTAAAGCCAGGCACACCGCTTTCCATCACAGGAGGTGGCAAGGGGATTTTAGAAGCTTTTCCATGGCAGGACTAAGTGCAAATCCCTCAGGGAGGAGAATTCCCATTGAAGCCCAAAAGACTGCCTTGTATTTGCTAGGCCCACTTCGGGCCCCAGGAGGCATTTTGGATGAGCCCTGGAGTCTTGTCATCCATTTTACAGATTAGGAGAGTGAGGCCCAGACTGGGAAGAAGACTGGCTCATGGCCACACAGATAGGACTTGGATGAATGGGGAGATAACTATTTATATAGTTAAATAGTCACATCATAAATGTGGGATCACAAATGGATGGTTACCCCAGAGGAAGAGAGAGAGAGAACTCTCTGCAGAAGTGACACTTAAACTGCGATCTTCAGGAGAAGTAGAAGTTAGCGAGGCCAAAACGCAGAAAGGGGTACACAAAGAGGATGTTCAGGGAGGAGGGAGCAACATGTGCAAAGGCCCTTTGGTGAGAGGAGTGGCAAGAAGGCCTGCGTGGCCCAAGCAAAGAGTGACAGAAGGCTGTCAGCAATGCAAATGGGTGGATCCTGCATGTCTTATAAGTCCTGAGGGCGAGTGTGGGTTTGGTTTTAAGGGTGGGAGGGTTGTGAGCAGTGGGCTGGCATAATCAGGTTGGATTTTGACATATCACTGTGGCGGCTGGGAATGGAAGGAGGGGGAGGTTTTGAGTCCAAGCTCTGCTACTTACTAGCAGTGTGACCCTGGGTGAGTGTGGGTAGTCATACCAGTTCATTGGGCTGTTGAGGAGAGTAAAGGGATAATGATTATTGAGTTACTATTATCATATCATCATCATTACTTAGAAGAGTAACAGGCTAAGAGTCAGAAATGCTGGATTCAAATCCCTGTTCTGCCCATTTACCACTTTGGGTAGGCAGGAAAGCCCAGTGGTTAAGATCTCTAGCTCCGACACCAGACACGGGAGCGGGGGTGCGGCGGGGGGGCAGGCTACACACGACCACGTACCTGCTGGTTGTGTGGCCTTGAGCAGGTGAAAGTCACTTGCTCTCTCTAAGCCAGCTGCAAGGGGGACTCCCGCATGGGGTGGTTGTATGAATTTAATGAAAATTAATAGCATAGTGCCTGGTAAGTCATGGCTGTTATTATTACTGTGGTCAAGTTGGTTTTATTTGCATGGAGGACAATGCCACTACCTTCCAGATCATGCTTGAGGACCAGAAACCAAACATCCACCGCCTTGGGGATGGCTCAGCTGTAGCCTCAGGGGTAGAACGATTTCCCTGGAAAAATTCTAAGACAAAATTCTTCAGTGGAAAGACGGGCATAGACGAAAGAACTGGGTCCATTTCTAGCCCCTTCACCAATCTACTGACCAACCAACCGTGTGTCCTTAGCAAGGCCCCAGCTCTCCCTGGGTCTTTGTCTCCTCCTCTCTGGGCATTGTTCCCAACCAGAGCTGTCCCTTTAACTTGCTGGATGATCAGAATGCTCTAGGTTGGGGGTGGGGAGGAGGGAGGATGGGAATCACTCAAATCCAATTTCTGTGGCTTCACCAAGTGCTTCTGTCACTTGATAAGGAGCAGCCGGGACCTCAGCTTTGCCTCTGTCAGGGAGAAGTCGGGATGGTTCGGTGCCTCACAAAGCTCGCTTATCGCATTAGACCCTTCACTGGCTCCGCAGATAAGACCCAGCTAATCAGACAAGATGCCCTCCACCTCTCCTCAGATCCCTGCTCACTGAATGGCCCTGCTTCCCAGAGGTGAATGCATTTGAAATGATCCCTGACAAGGTATTGGAATTGAAAATCTGATCCAAAGCCTAATACAAGCTGAGGGCACACAACCTTCAGGAGGAGAAATAAAGGCCGGGGGGATTCTTTTTATTCATTCATTTGCTTCTTTATGGGGTTTCTTTTTGGCTCTTTCTTTTTCCCCCCTCCCCGCCTCTCAAAGCCTTGCTCTCCAACTTCCCTTTGGATTGAGTCTTTTTATCTCTTCTTTTCTTTCGTCTCTTCCTATGAGGGGCCAGTTTTCTTTTGAGAACAGGAAGAACTGCTTCTGCCATTTTGGTTTGCCACTCCAAGCTGGCGGGCATAGTCCATGGAGAGAGCTCCCCCAGCAAGGGAAAAGAAAACCAGGGCCTCTCCAAGAGAACACAAAACTGTACCTTAGGCCAGAAGCGAATCGTACAATGACTTCATTTAACATTATACATTTTAAAAATAAATTTAAAAAAATGATGACAGATATTTACAACGCACATAATTCAGTCCTCCCTTCTAACCAAGTACCTCCCATGTAAAAATTGATGGAAGTTCAGTTTTGAGAAACATTTTTCTTCAACTGTATTTCTCTCCCCCTTTAAAAAGTATGTATCACCTGATAACCATGTCTTTAGTTCAATAAACTCTTTTTTAGTGCCTAGCTAATACACTGAGCGCAAGTTTATGTGCCAGGCGTTTCACTGATTCTTATGCACAGGTTGATTTATATTTATATACATTTTATTAAATGTAAAATAAAAATAAAAGATTTTATTATTTAAAAAAAATAAAAGATTTTATTTTTAAGTAATCTCCACACCCAACGTGGGGCTCGAACTCACAACCCTGAGATCAAAAGTTACATGCTCTACTGACTGAGCCCACCAGGCGCCCCTGGATACATGTTTTTTTTTTAAAGATTTTATTTTATTTATTTGAGAGAGAGAGAGAGAGAGAGCACAAGAGGGGGTAGGGTCAGAGGGAGAAGCAGACTCTCCGCTGAGCAGGGAGCCCGATGCGGGGCCCAATCCCAGGACCCTGGGACCATGATCTGAGCCGAAGGCAGTCGCTTAACCAGCTGAGCCACCCAGGCGCCCCCTAGATACGTTTTAAATCTCTGAAACGAGCTGCCTTTTCTGAAATCCGGATGCACAGTATATCAGTCTTATGGAGGCATTTTTTTTCTGGTTTTGCGGCCCATAAAATGTCAGGTATCTTATAGTCAATGCCATTTTAGAGTTGATGAACTGTTTTACAGCTGGGGAAATTGAGGCTCAGATAGAAAAGCCACAGAGCCAGCAAGTGACGGAGCCAGGATTCAAGCCCATGTCCTTTTACTGCATAGCCCTGGGACATCAGCCACTATCTGCCTTATATCCCAACTCTGTGTCCATCCCTGGGATGCTGAGGTCAACAGATCTGTCTAGGTCCTGTCTAGATTGTTAGAACTAGTCTTGTCTTGATGACTAGATTCAGGAAAACCCAGCAAAATAACCTTATAGGTGACCTACTTAAAAAAACCCTTCCTCTTCCCATTGAGGTCCAAAAAGAGAAATGACTGGTCAAAGGGCACACAGCAAGAGAGAAGACGAGAATCAGATCCAGGCCCCAGGCTCATGACCTCCAGGCATATGATCTTGTTCATCGGTGTTAAAAGCTCGATTTCTAACGCCCCGCCCCAACACCCCGTCTGTCCCCCAAACCTGATTCTGTGGTCTACATTTTCTCTCCTTTGGGTCACTTTCTAACTGCACGCTGCCCACTCCTGTCTCTCCTTTCCCTCCAAATCTAGGCCGACTGGTTCCAAGTGTCTTTGCTGAGGCTTGTTGAAAACAAGGTACTGCTGCCTGTTCACACCTTTCCTTTGGGCATGCTGCTTCCTTGCTGAAGTTCCACCTGAGCCCCGGCCAGCGAATTTTCACATATAATACCCCACACGATATCCCTGCTTTGTACAGTTCTGGCTTCTCCAGGACTTTAAGTTTTGATTCCCTTCTTTTTTTCCACCAGGGAATTCATAACCTTGAATCCAAAGTTCGGCAGCCTATCTGGGGAAACGGGTTTACATGGGAATAGCTAAGAATAGCTAACATTTATTGGTTCTTCCCCATGTGCCAGGCCCTATACTAAGCGCTTCACACACATCATCAACACATTTAATTCAGCACATCTCTGTGAGGCAGACACTATCACTGCTTCTGTTTTTCAGATGAAGAAACCAGGCTCAGAGAGGTAAAGTGACCTGCCCAAGGATGCACAGCTCGGTTTTAAATAAGCTTACTCCAAAGTCCCTTTCTTAATTTAATTGAGCATTCCTTCAATGCTCTAGTTGGTCACCGATCCCCCACAGTCATCACTGTCTCTTGCAAGTGTCATTTTTGGTCCTTAATACTGCAGTGAGCACAACTGGATCCAAGCAAAGTGAGGGTAGAGACCATCATCCCATAGCCCCTTCACTGCCTCTGTGCCTTGCACAGTGTGGGGTTGACTCCATGTGGCTATAACACCTTTACATTTTTCTTAGGATAAAGACTAGGCCCCGTGCTATGATCTAAAGGGCGCTGCATGGCTGGGAACCTCCCCATTCCCCCATTTTATCTCAGCCCACTGACCTGCTTCTAATTCTGTGTGCTACTCACAAGCCCTCCCATCCCAGGGCTCTTGAATCTGCTGTCCTTTTTCTCTGACACACTCCACCTGCTCCCGTTCACCTCATCAGTTTGGCTAGCCCCTCAGATTTTATGATTTCACCAGGAAGTCCTTCCCAGCCACCAAGCCCAGGCTGGGATCCCTGGGACACAAGGGCCATGCTCTTCTCTCACTTCTGCCCGACTTCCTTTGTGAAGGCATGGATGTTGTGTCTGCTTTTGCTCGCCCTTTCCTGCCTGTCACAGAACAGCTTTTGATAAATATTTGATGAATCCAACAGGGAGCTCAAAATCCCCCCTGGCCTCACCATTCACTTTTCCAGTTTCCATCAGATCCTGATAGAAAAACCTCTGGACCGAATGAATCACTTTTATGGCATATATATATATATATATATATATATATATTTTTTTTTTTTTTTTTTTTTGAGCCTGAAGCTCTATAGAAGTATGGTTGCAGTTCCAGCCCATGTACAATGAAATTTATGTGGTCCGTACCAGCAGTATGGCCAGGTAGGCAGAGCCGGTCTTCCCTCCTTCAGACTTTATACTCTGGGCCCAGGATCTAGGACAGGATCTTGCCCATAGCCTTGTTTCCAGATGGCATTGATCTTCAGGGAAATGGCAGAGTTTGGCCAAGGCCACTAAAAACCCAATCTCATTCTAACAGACTCCATCAACTAAATGTTTTGGCAGGGTTGCAAGTTGACGGTAGCAAAACCTCTTGAATGAAAAAAAGTCTTGAACCAGTCCTTCCATATATGGGATGGAAATTTCCAATACAACAGTACAGATCTGGTTGGCTTCTGTGGTTCTATTCTACAAAAAATGGAGAAACCCAGGCAAGTCTATGGGGGAGGCCAGGGCTTGGGGGAATCTAAGGCTTACGGGAAGGATTGGTGAGATCAGATGCCCATGGAAACAGACAGAAACTGGAAATGAGTGAAGTGGACCAGGTGGGGCCATGTCATGCCGGGGAACCCAGGTCAGACTAGGGGACATGCTCTGCTACTCCACCCCAGCCAACTGCTAAGAGCGTGTGAACGTGAGTCCTCTGTTGTCAACTCTTCTGATTTTTCCATAGATGCCTGAACTTGGGATTTTCATGCAAAAATCATCCATATTAAGTGTTGGAATAATTAACTTAAAATGCTGCAAAATAATCCAAGCCAAGCCCCAAAATGCATGTAGGTTTATGGACGCTCCCTTCTGATTAGGAGTTTAGAAAAATTTCCAACGTCTTTTGTTTCCCCAGGAATCCTTTGGAGTGGAATCAGAAAACCACTGTGGGAACAGGGATGGGAAGAGAGGAGCAGTGCGTGAGGGTGCCGGGCTGGTATCTGTGTGCACGCGCACCCACTCTCCTAGGCAAGGAACAAAAGAAACCGCCTCCAGGCAAGCTGACTAGACCATCATGGCGCATAGCTGACATTGGAATTACATTAAATTATCACCACACGAGCGCCTTCCGCTGTTGTTTGTGTTCCAAAATGTCCCAATGAATTCTAAAAGCAGAGCCATGTTCCCTTAGAAGAAAAAACCTAATGTTCTGTCCTTTATCAGAGCCCACTCAGGAAAATGAGCTCTCTGAATGGGAGCCCTCCCTCTTTCTCTCCAGGGGACAGAAGAAAACAGGGAAAAGTGATTAAAGCTTTTGATTAGTTCACAGGAATGTTTCTTTTCTTTTATTGTTGCTTTATCTTTACTCAAACAGAAGTTGGCCTGATAGATCTTAGCTGAGAATCAAGGGGGAAGATGTGGGGTATGCACTGGGGTGCAGGGCAGGGGAAGGATAATGGTTTCTATTTCCTGAGTGGCTCTCCAGGTGGTGGGACTGTGTTACCCTCCACTTTGTCACCTTGGTTCATGGACAAATGATATCTTTTGCTAACATAGGTGTGTGGTCCCTGCAGTTTCATAGGATGTGTATTACCATTGACCTTCCTTCCTCCTCTTTCTTCCTTCCTTCCTTCCTTCCTTCCTTCCTTCCTTCCTTCTTTCCATCCTTTCTCCCTTCCTTCCTTGTCCTTCCTTTCTCCTCCTCCCTTCCTTCCTGCTCTTTCCATCCATTCCTTTATTCAGTAAACACCTACTTGAGCATCCTTTACCTCTCAGGCACTGTGCTAGGCAGAATGGATAAGATACACCTAGTTGAGGCCATCAGATGCATATTTGAGTTATATGGATTCACTACACAAGCTCAGATAAGGGAAAAAAGAAAGTTAAATAATTTGGGCGATTTGGCTTAACATTCTACCAGATGAGTATCTACCAAGCAACAGGCCACAAGTATTTACTGCTTGCTCAGTTAGTCTGGGTCCTCTCATATGTCTCAAAGTGTGTGCATCTTGCTCCATTGAGGGAATTTAGATCACGGTGTAAGACAAGTGTGGTAAAGCATTCTGGGTTTTCACTATAACCCATTTCCTTTCCCTCCTGGGCACAAAGTTAGACTACATATCCCAGGCTCCCTGGCCATGAGGTACAGACTGAATTCTGTCCATGACTGTGCCACTTTCAGGCCCAATCCATGAAAAGCCCCTATGTGATCCTCTATATTTGCTCTTTGCTTGTCTTACACATGGATGCTGAGTGCCCATCGTTGAACTCCAGGGCCTAAAGCTCTTGATAGAGTCTCCAGGAAGAAGGGATTTACATGCCTGAATGGCCATGAGGAAGGTTGCCTGTTGAATGGGAATGTTTGCAGTAGACATTTTATGAGCAAGATATAAATTTTACTGCTCTAAGTTGTTGTGATTTGGGGTTTATTTGTTACAGCAGCTAGCGTTACTAACTCTAACTAATATATCAGTTATTTTACCAAATGAAGAAATGATAATCTGTTGTAAGACTGGGTTAAAATCTGGCCCATACTGGACTGATAGAGAAGAGGTGTGTGGTTCTCCACGATGGTTGCATGCTATATGATTTTTACCTTATGAGCTGACTTTAGTGTCTCAACCATGGATCAAAGATCTGACTTCTCTATATGGAGCATCCTCTGGGATAGTTCATAGACAGGCCAATTCAAAATGAGGCAATAATCTGGTCAAATGAGGAAATGGACAGCTCAACTCTCATCCTTCCAACATGCATGACCCATAACAATTTCAGTTACCTGAACCATTGCTGCACAAGTGGGATGTTTATTTGGCCTTCGCTGACAAAGTGATTATAGTAAATAATGCCCAGGCATCTTTTTGGAAACCTATTCAGTCCTGCCCTGGATCAGATTGGAACTCAGTTCACCCAAATTTCCAGCCTAGGTGGTTTTACTCACCTTTAAAAAGAGACACAAGTACCAATCTCAAAGATTGTGAGTTATAAATACCTCTCTCTCTCTCTCTCTCTCTCTCTCTCACACACACACACACACAAAACATGTTACCATGCCTGGTGCATACTAGTCTTCTTTAAATCTTATAAAACCAGATTCAGATGTCAAGAATGTTTCTTCAGAGATCAAAAACTATAAACCCTTCAAGAAAATAATAATAGGGGCACCTGGGTGGCTCAGTTGGTTAGGAGTCTGCCTTTGGTTCAGGTCATGATCCCAGGACCCTGGGATCGAGCCACACATTGGGCTCCCTGCTCAGCGGGGAGCCTGCTTCTCCCTCTCCCACTCACCCAGCTTGTGCTCTCTCTCTGTCAAATAAATAAATAAAATCTTTTTAAAAAAAGGAATGTAATAATATGATGATGATGGATGGTTCTGACTCTCCTATAGATAATAGCTCTTAACTCTGAGGGAATTGGAAGGTGAACAAAAATAGGCAGACTTTGTAAAACAGTCAAAACTTGGAAAAAGTGAATGACATGAGATGAACTATTTGTTTTTGTGGGTTTTAGCTTTAGATCAGGCTGAAGTCAGTGCTGCTTGGGGAAGCCAAAACTCTAAGAGAAACTCATAGTGTTTCTGGCCAGAAGAACCAGAAGACAAAGTTTGGGGCTATCATAGCTGCTAAAAAGTAAGGGAAATCCCTAAAAGGAAATAGCAGTCTCAAATTATTAACTGCCCAAATCTTTGTCCGATCTCTGAATTTCACACATATGATATGAACTTCACACATACGACAATAAGCAATTCAGCTAAAGACAGAACTGAACTGAGATTTGAATTTTAATACAAAATATAGAGTTTGGTTTGAGTCCAACCAAATCAATCACCAACTAAAACAAAAACATTAATACACTTCAGAGGAAGTTAACAAAATCCAAAGGTTCCACAATGTAACAGCATCCAGGATATAGCCTCAAATATCTGGACATACAAAAAAAGAGTTAGGAAAATTTGACACAGGCTCAGAAAAAAGAAATCAACTTGGACTCCCCATAAGGTGACTTTGACATTGAAATTAAGAGACATGGATTTCAAGGCAGCTGTTGTAATTAAATTCAATGAACTGAAAGAAAATTTGGTTGAAGTAAATGAAAAGAGGTATCAGTAAAGAAATAGAAACTATAAAAAATAGAAATTCTAGAATAGAAAAACATAGCTAAAATTGAAAATTCACTGAATGGGGCACCTGGCTGGCTCAGTCAGAGGAGCATGAGACTCTTGATCTTGGGGTCATGAGTTCCAGCCCCATGTTGGGTGTAGAGATTACTTCAATAAAACTTTTTTTTTTTTTTTTAAAGATTTTATTTATTTATTTGACACAGAGAGAGAGAGAGAGGAATCACAAGCAGGCAGAGTGGCAGGGAGCGGCAGAGGGAGAAGCAGGCTTCCCGCGGAGCAGGGAGCCCGATGTGGGACTCGATCCCAGGACTCTGGGATCGTGACCTGAGCCGAAGGCAGACGCCTAACGACTGAGCCACCCAGGCGCCCTACTTCAATAAAACTTTAAAAAAATTCTTTAAAAAAATTCACTGGGGGTGCCTGGGTGGCTCAGTCAGTTAAATTTCCAACTCTTGATTTCAGTTCAGGTCATGATCTCAGGGTCTTGAGATCAAGCCCCACATTGGGTTTCATGCTCATTGGGGAGTCTGCTTGAGATTCTTCCCCTCAGCCCCTCTCCCCTCTAAAATACATAATAAATCTTTTTAAAAATTCACTTAATGAGCTAAGCAGAATGGAGATGACAGAAAAAAGAGTCAGTAAACTTGAAGATAGACTAACAGAAATTATGCAGTCTGAAGAAGAGGAAAAAAAAGATGAAAACGAATAGAGCTTCAGCATTTCATGGGATAATATCAAAAAGTGTACTATACATGTAACTGGAGTCACAGAAGTGGAGAGGAAAGAGAATAGGGTAGAAAAGTTATTTAAACATATTATGGCTAAAAATGTCCTGTATTTGGTAAAACATACATTGACAGATTCAAGGAGCTCAGCAAAAATAAATATGAAGAGAACTATGTCAAGACACATCACAGTCAATCTACTAAAAATCAAAGAGAACAATTTGAAAGCATCCAAAGAAAACCAAAGAAAACCAACAGATTCTCTACAGAGTTATGATAATTTGAAATTTAGTGGATTTCTCATCATAATGTATGGAGGTCAGAAGTCAATGGACTAATATTTTTCAAGTGCTAAAAGAGAAAAAAAACTCTTTTAAAACAGAATTCTGTATACAGCTAAAATGTCCTTCAAGATTAAAGGTGAAATAGCGGGGCCTGGGTGACTCAGTTGGTTAAGCATCCAACTCTTAATTTTGGCTCAGGTCATGACCTCAGAATGGTAAGATTGAGCCCAGCATTGGGCTCCGTGCTGGGCATGGAGCTTGCTTAAGAGTCTCTCTCTTTCTCTCCCTCTGCCCCTCCCCCACCTCTCTCTTTCTAAAAAATAAATAAACAAATAAATAAAAATAAAGGTGAAATACAGGTATTTTTAGATAAAGGTAAATTATGAAGATTCATCACCCAGGAGAACTAAAGGAAGGTCTTTAGGCTGAAGGGAGTTGATATAAGATGGAAACAAAGTTCTTCAGGAAGAAAATAAGAGCATTGGACATAGCCAATATTTAAGTAAATATAAAAACTAACTTATTCTCTTTAAAAGATATTTAAAGCAAAAATTATAACTGTCTTGTGATATTATAATGTATGTAATGTAATACACATGACAACTATGGCATAAAAGATGGTGGTTGAAGGGGTCAATGCAATGGCCAATGGCTGCAAGTTTTCTAAATTTTACATGAAATGGTACAATATTAACTTTAATGAAAAGTAAGGTTGTGTGTCATAATCCCTAGAACAATAAAAACAAATGCAATGATACACAGTGAAAATACCAATAAATAAATAAAAATCTAATTGTAAAAAAATTAAAATAATTCAAAAGAATGCTGGAAAAGAGGAAGAGAAGAAGAAAAAAGAGACAAACCAAAAAACTAAGATGGAAGATTTAAGTCCATCCATATCACTATATATATTAAATGGTAATATGATAACTACCATTTACTGAGGACCTAATACATGCTAGTTACCTTTCCTGCATTATTTCATCTGATCTTAATAACAACTTTGTGAGATAAATATTCAATTTCATTGTGATGAAGAAATTGAGTTACAGAGATTAAGTGTACTGCCTACAGTGATGAAATTAATAATTGATAGAACCAAGATATTAGGTCTGACTGCAAAGCTTATAATAATTCTAGAGCATTTTGCCTCTAGGGTGGTTAGCAAGGTTTGTAGTGTTATAGCAAGAGGAATAGAGTACTGTGTTGCCCTCTCCTCCCCATTATCTCAGGACAATTATAGGGTGCAAATGACTTGAAAAAACAATAGGAAAAGGGCACCATAATAGAAAATACCTGCCCCACCATCTACCTTCAGCAAGAATGACCCCATATGTCAACCCTTCATACAGCTAATATTGAAGTTTATGCTTTTTGACTTAAACAAAATTTTAGATGCATTAAGAAGGAAATGAGGGTAGTCAAGATTCAAAAAATGCTGGATTATTCCACAGATCCCTCTTAGGAATAAATTGTCCCTGGAGCTTTCAAAATAAATTACTGTGGCTTCATAAGGCATATAAGATTAGTTTTAAGTCCAATGCTTCAATGCCATTTTCAATTTTCTGTTTGCAAAGAGATGGCTTGGTTTCTCTGGGTTCTTCCACCTTTCTCTGACAGCTTAGCTTAAAATGAATTTCTTTAGGTTATGTGACAGGACCTCAAATGGGTGCTGTTCTCTATTTCCTAGAATACTCTGATTATCCTCATTTACCATATATACAATGCAACATGCAATGTGGATGGCTGGACCATCTCAATGTCTTGACAGACAATGGTCAGCCTGTCCCTTCTAGGTTTTTGAGTTTTTGCATGTTATTGGTGGCAGCTTAGGGTTAGTCAGATGGCTATAGCTCTGCATCTCGACTCTACATCTTATTAGCTGTATAATCTTGGACTTTACCTTTCTGAGTTTTAGTTTCCTCATTTTTAAAATGAGAGATAACAGTGGTACCTCCTACATAAGATTTTTGGAAGGTTAGGTATGATAATGTATGCAAAGGACACAAATTGTCTGACATATAGAGAGCACTCAATTAAGTGTTTTAAAAACGACATGCTATGCAGGACTCTAGAGGAAAGAGCTACAATCTCTGCCTTGGGGTAAGAATTGAGGGAAAAGGAGGTGGTTCTGGAGATTTTCTCAGAGGACAAACACTTTGGGTTGGGTTCTAAAGGGTGAGTAGTAGTTTTCTACACAGGCTATCCCAGAGAGTAGTAACAGCATTTGCCAAGACTTATGTGGGAACATTGGCTGGAGTGATGGTGGGAATAGAGCTGGAAATTCCTCCTATGTCCAAGCTGCAAGGGGTCATATTTGTGTAGGGGAGGGTTAGAGAGCTCATCCTATAGGAGAAATCAGAGCAGAGAGTGACACATCACAGGCTCTTTTGGGGGATGACACTCCAGCAGGATGGCGCAGGACGCATTCCAGAAGCGTAGACTGGAGGCCTGAGGAGTTTGAAAGTTCTTGTATGATAATCCCTGTGAGCGCAGACAGTGGCCTGGACAGGGCAGTGGCTGTGGGGGTGAAGAGGAGAAGCTGGAGTCTCAAATCATCCCAGAGAGTCCTAACCAGTCACTGACAAATGCTTGAAAATAAAGAAGGCTTAATTCATTCTCTCGAGGAGGACGAGATTCTGCTAAATTGATTTCTGAAAGGACTCTCAGGAGAATCAAAATTAATTCAAGAAGAAAGCTATTTGGTTAGAGCAGTGGTTCTTAAAGATCAGTGTGATTGGTTCAGAAGAGTTGTTAAAATGCCAATTCCAGTCCCTCCCCCCGCCACCGCCCCCCCCCTCCCCCCAGCCCTCAGAGGTTCTGGTGCAAAGAAATTAGGTGGGGAACCGGAAACCACATTTTTAATAGATGCCTCTAGGCTATTCTGATGTAGATGATCCAGGACTCACCCTTTGAGAAAGAGTGGTTTAGGGAAAGAAAGAGTACAGGCAGGGTGTAGTCAGAAAGCAGTGCAAGGGTGAATTGAAGCAACAGTTTTGTGGGATAAACAACCAGGGAAGACTGCAGGAAGAAAGTCAAGTGGGAGTTAAATCTTAAGGGGAGTAGAGGAGTAAGAGATACATCTCGGGTGAGAAATTCTACACAGGTAACAACTGGTGCCTATTTACCAGCAACAAGAAGACCATCTTGGTGGGTGGAAATCATTGAAGATGACCTTTAAAGACAAAAAGCAACCAGACTCTAAGGGGCCTTGAATGCCAGGTAAGCAGTGGTAGGTAGTGTTTAAGTGGATGGCATGTGTCAAAGATCGCCAAGAATATCCTTGAGCAGGGGAGGCACTGAAATCTACCCAATTATATAGAGTCCATCCTCTCTTTAGACCTGACATTGAGATTGCTTTGCCAGTTATATCAATGGAAAGGATAATGAGGAGGGAGACAAGGGTAAAAGGGAATCAAGTCTGCTGGTTCTCAGATATCTCTTGGTAACAGGACACGGGTCTTTCCTCTTGGCAAGCCCAGTGGGTTGCTGGTTGTCATGTGTCACGCCGATTTGAAGTAGGGTCTTTCATCAGAAAGAGAGGGATGGAGCTGGGCAGGGGCAGCGCACAGAACCACAACGAGGATTTCTGTGAAATTTCTTGAGAAAGACATCAGAAGATCCAGAAAATGGATCCAGAAGGTAAGACCCTGGAAACCACAGCTCATTAGAGCATCTCTGCTCCTGTCTGGAGCCTTCTCATATGCTGTTCCCTCTGGCAGAACTCTCTTCTGCCTCCTTTCTACCTACTAAACTGCTTCGCATCTTCCACTCTCTGCAGAAAAATACCTCCCCAAGGAAGCCTTTCCCAACTCCCAGACTGGATCAGATGCCTGTTTTAGATGCCCTCAAAGCAATATACCCAGGTGGTTAAGAACATAGGCTCTGGAGCCAGCCTGCCTGGATTTAGGTTATGTCACTTAGCAGCCATGTGACCTTGGGTAAACTCCTTACCTTCTGAGAGCCTTAGTTTCCCCATCTGTACAATGGGCTTGATACTGATACCAACTACTTCATAACTTAATGCGACTGTTAATTTAGTCAGTGGATGTGAAATGCTTAGAACAGATTTTAGAGTCCTCTGTCTTGTTCTTTCCAAGCACCGTGTTCATTAACAGGTAGTTAATGATTATGTGCATGATCATCCGTATCAGAGCTGACTCCCCATATACATTAAAGGTGCCAAGAGGGACCACGTCTGTATTGTGTCCTGCTGTGAGTCCAGTGCGTGCACATAGCAGATACTCTATAAATATGTGTTGAGCAACTTTATCTAATCAAACCTTCATGTTGCAGATGGAAAAGCAATGAGAAATAGGGCCGCAAACATGCCCTCAAGGCCACAGAGGGGGTGGGTACAAGGATTTGCCGAGAGGGTTCTAGAATTAAGGTTTCTTAACATTTGGAACGTTTGGGGAGGCACTTTGGAAATTTTTTTTTTTCTCCATTCAAAGCCTGGCAGTAAAACCCTTCTTGCCAAATAATCAGAAAGAGAACCTGAAATATCATTTTATGCTTTCTCTCTCTACACTTCTACTCCTCTTCAGCACTTGGAGTCTACATCATGCAGGGAGCTTCAAGATAGCTTAGTCTGGCCCTCACTCAGGAGCAGGGCAGGCAAGATGCCATGGGGGTTCGGGTCCTGAACTCTTGAGTGAAACATACCTGGATTCTAATCCTGGCTCGCGGCAGGACCCTGGTCAAGTTTCCGTACCTCTCTGAACTTCAGTTTTCCTATCATAGCATGGGGATCATAAAGTATCCATATCCCAGTATTGCTGTAAAGTTTAAATGGTGAAGTTCTGCCTGGCATACAGTATGTGTTTAGTAAGTGTTCCTGTGATTATTACATCCTTGTTTTACTTGGGGGAACTAGTCCCAGAGAGGGAAGAGATGTGACAGAGGACAAAAATAAGTGATTTGACTCATCCATGCAAGAGGCTGTACCAACACGTTCTCTATGTCTACTGCTTGTCAACGAGATGAACAGGAAACAGCCTTCACCTCGAGGGGCTTGGGGACTGGTAGGAAGGATGGGCATAAAAGTCAGCAAACACAACATTCATCATTGCTGCTATCCATGAAGGGAAACATCTGAGGCTAAGGGGGCATAAAGGTCTCACCTAACTGGATCTGGAAAGTTCTGGAGAAGGCTTCCCAGAGATGTAAGGACAGGCCACCCAGGTGAAGATGCGCGATTGGGGAAGGGCATTCCAGGCAAAGGGGCATAGTAGGGAGATGAGAGAGAGCAAACTGTGGTTGCCAGCTTCATTTACTCCTTCAGCAAATGTCTGTGGGGAAATGCCTGTGTACCCTTACAGTGTTGTAGGTCCTCGAGGGATGATCAAGACCCTGACACCTTGACCGTTCATAAACCAATCACAAGGGCAGCCGGCCGAGAGTTGTTGCAGGCAGTTTTGACACCAAGCTGCTTCTGACCAGGACAACTCTAGGAATTGCTCCGCGACGGGGAGCTGTAGTGATCATCTGTCCTCCGCTATTTGGGATAGAAACACAAAAGTGGTACATAAAGAAACTTTGCTACAAACTTGAGAATTACATAGTGCTATACAAGTATTACAATTAAGGAAAATTATTGTAGCCCAGTGTTCATTTTTAAAATTATTTCTGTTAAATGTTAATTAATGATGATTAATGATGTGTCCCATGCAGGCTCCATAACACAGTTAGCGAAGAATATTCTAAATCATCCAGAGGCTGATCGTTCATCTAAAGGTCTGCTCTATTTTTGTGTGGTTGTGATGGAAGAGCAGATCTGCCCTTCCGCCCACGCCATCATTAAACTCTCCCTCTCCTCCACCACTAACCTCATCAGAAAAAAGTAAGACATAAAATTGATGAATTGTTTACTGGCAGAAGAATATCAGAGTTAACCCCTGTCACCTCCTTGTCCCTCTGGCTCAGGATTCTGTGTCTGAAAGTGGCCTCGAGGGAGTTTTGGGGAGGAGGCTGGGCGGCGTTCTCATCCATCAATCTCAAAGGTTAGGAACATCCTGAGACAGCCCATGCCTCCTTCACTGTCTATTAGAGAATGTGCCATTGAGAATTTATGGAAACCCGTGAAGACCTCTGTGCCTGTTCAGCTGTACCACACTGGCTAAGGAAGTTGGGGGAGTGACCTTGCCATTCTCTTAGTGGGATCATCTAGCAGTAGATTCTGCTTGTACGTGAATTAGAAATTTAACCTTTTTTTCAAGGGATATGTGTGGATATAGGCACAGGTATGAGGGAAGAGAGAAGATTGGACTTAAGAAGAAGAAGAGGAAGAAGAAGGAGGAGGAGGAGGAAGAGGAGGAGGGGGAGGGGGAGGAGGAAGAAAAAGAGAAGGAGAAGAAGAAGAAGAAGGAGGAGGAGGAGGAGGAGGAGGAGAAGGAGAAGAAGAAGGAGGAGGAGGAGAAAAAGAAAGAGAAGAAGAAGGAGAGGAAGAAGAAGGAGAAGTAGAAGAAACAGTAGAAACCATTTATTGAGCTCCTCCTCTGGGCCAGGCCGTGAAAATGCCTTGGATTCGTTAGCTCATTTAACCATTGTCAACAGTCCTGCAGGGCAGACAGATACCGTTATCCCCATTTTGGAGATGAGGAAACTGAGACTCAGGGACATTTAGGTAGCTGTCACAAATGGTGGTGGACCGGGCTTTAAATACAGGCAATCAGGGCCAAAGCCTGTGCGTTTAAACATTATGCCCCCCTGCTACCTCCAGAGACATTGTGCTAACTTGTATTAAGTGCCTACTGTGTGGCAGGCACCTTGCCAGGGGCTTGGGTTCACGACTGAGTCAAACACACTCTCATCTCTGGAAGAGCTTCCAGGTCAGCTGGGCGAAAAGACAAGCCTGTCAGGGACTGAAACCCAGACGAGGTATAAAAAATGGCTCAAGGAGCCATGGGCTTCATGGAGGGCTCGGCACCTGCTGGGAACAGAGGAGGTTTGGCAGCATTTGGATTGGGCTCGGATTCTGGGTGGGGTCTGGACTGGCTGGCAGCTGGTGGGACAGGTAAGCTGGGCTGAGGGTCCAGCTTGGGACAAAGGCCGGGTGGGGGGGAGTGTGTTTGGGAACCAGTGAGCTGTACGGTTTGGCTCAAACAAGAGAGGTTGTACACATGGGCCAAGCTGGCTTTCAAAGTCAGAGGAACTGAGCGCAAATGCTGTGTTGTGCCCGCGGCCTCACACAGCCTTCCTCATCTCCCTCCGGCCCTTCTCAACGGTCCAGGCACAGTGAGATCCTGGCCAAGGAAGGTGACCCTGGGAAAGCAGTGGCCATTGACCTGTGATGGGTTGGAAGAAGAGGAAGGAGCCTTCCTCCTTTTAGGCAGAGAGCCCTAGGAAGGCAGAGGCTGTGTGTCCAGCACCAACCACTAAGCCTGGCTCAGAGAGCTCAAAAAACATTATTAAAAGGGTGGATCAGATCCACATAAACACACACACACACACACGCACACACATACACACACACATGTTCACACATACACACATACAAACACACACATGCACACACACACATATCCAAATTTTTAATAGAAAAAAAAAGAATTTAAAGGAAATGTATACTTTAGGAGGAGGAGGAGGTTTGAGGCACGGAGAAGGAAGGAGAGGAAGTGAGCAAGTCTTGGGGACCTGCTGTGTTCCAATCTCAGCCTACCACTTCCTGTAAGTGCCAGGGGTTTTTTTGCTAAGTAATTTTGCTAAGTAACTTAACTGCAGAGTCTTATTTCCCCATCTGTAAAATGGGAACAGTAATACCAGTCCCAAGCTCACAGAGCTGCTGTGGGATTTCAAGGAGTCCATCCATGTCAAATGCTTGGCTGGGTCGTGGCTTGGGTTAAGCACAGATGAAAGGTGGGAATGTACGGAAAGGGGCAGGTTCAACAGGCCATGGGAGATGATCTAGAGACTCCAGCCCTCCCTTCCTTCTCTTTGTTGGTTCAGTTAAGTCCAAAGACCTGTGGGACTGAAGCTACAAGAGCTTCCAATCTTGGCATGCTAAAAGACAGCTCTACCAATTTGCTGAGAGAAAAAATTAGCAAAAGGGAATTCACCAAACTGCTAAAAAGCTGGACTGACAGTTAGGAATTAATCCTTGCCTTGGGCCCTTGGATGTACCTCTCTTTGCTTAAGTTTTGCCGCATAAATATGTTTTGGAAACATCCGGAGGAAATGAGCCTGCACATATAAAAGCATCAATTAAATTAACCTCTCCCCAAAAGCATCAGGTAGACGAATCAAACCAATGTAATTAAAGAGATTGCTTTTGCCTCTCCCTTAAGTTATCATTTTGTATAAAGTGGCTCCCGACATCATCCAACTGTGGGTTTCCTCTCGGATGAATAGACACAAGTTAAATCCCTTCCCAGACATCCCCCTCCCTCCCAGGCTGTCTGTTCTGAAGAGAGCTGGCTTGAGATTAGCCCAGAAGGGAAACACTAGCAGGATGTCAGGTGCTATGTCCCTTCCCTGCTCAGCACCAGGCCCCGGGGAACTTGAGAGTTGGGTGTGGTTCTGTGTCTTCACTTTTTAAAAAAATATTTATTTATTTGTTTATTTATTTGAGAGAGAGCGCGCATGAGCAGGAGGGGCAGAGGGAGAGGGAGAGAGAATCTCAAGTAGGCTCCCTGCTAAGCACAGAGCCGAATGTGGAGCTCCATCCCACAACCCTGAGATCACGACCTGAGCCAAAACCAAGAGCCGGATGCCCAACCAACTGTGCCACCCAGGCACCCCCGTATCTTCATTTTTGTATCACAGTCATTGGTGCCAAAGGTTGGTTGGTGATTGGCAATGGGTTGATTTTCTCCATTGCTAATGTGCCAGTGAGTTTCACCAACACTTTCTATTCTCGAAGAACCAATCTTCTCATATTCCCAATGGTCAGACAATCTTTATTATAAGGTCTATCCAGAACTGACAACCTCTAACTTGTCCTTGGTAGCTTAGATTTGCCATAGCCTTCCAGTAACTCTCCGATCATCCCCTTGTCCCCATGTTCTTGTGAATAACTTCCTTAGGACCTGGGAAGCTGAGATTGCAAATTGCCTCCAAGAGACTCTCCCCTTTCTTTCCTTTCATAATCAAATCTCCACATTTTAGCCAGAGACATGGCCACCTAGGACATACAATTCTCAGCCTCTCTTGTAGTCGATTGTGGCCATATGGCTGTGTTCTGGTCGCTGGGAAGTGATGGACATGACTCCCTTGGAATGCCCTCAGAAAGAAGAGCCCACCACTCTCTCTTTACCCTTCCTCATTGGCTGCAAGGTGGGTCGGATGCCTGGAGCTGGACTGTTCCACCTTGGATGATATGAAGGAAGCCACATATTGAGGACGTCAGAGCGATGAATTAGAAGCAGCCAGGGGTCCCCGATGGTTCCAGATCTGGCTTGTTAGCTCTGGACTATCTACATTGGCAGAGAAATTAACTTACATCTTGGGTAAACCACAATTATATTTTGATCTGTCTGTCGCGGCAATTGACCCAATATTACGAATAACTAACACTACCTACAAAAGTGAGTCTTGCTTTACCCCACAATAAGATTCTGGAAACATGTGAGTAAACAGAATTATTGTGCCTAAAATCACATCTTCAATGTGCCTGGGGAAGCCATCTGTTGGGATAGTTAAGAGTAGGATTTTGGAGCTAGAACTGAGGGTTCCGCTCTGCAACTACCTGTGTGGCCTAGGGCAAGTTAATTAGCTTCTCTGTGCCTCTGTTTTCTTCTTTTATAAAGTGGAGGTGATTGTATTCATCTCACAAGATTCTTGTGAAGATGAATTGAGATACCAAAGGCAAAGTCCTTAGTATGGTGCCTGGCATATAGTAAAGAACTCCATAAATATTCTATGGAGTCATCTGGAAAGTTAAAAAATAAATGTTTCATAATCCACCAGCACGGATTCTGGCTCCACTGGTCTAGAGTGCAATCTTGGCATCTCCGCATTTTAAAGTTTTCCCAGTTCCTTGAGTAGTTGAGAAGCACTGCATTCAAGGCATCTAGTGGGAGGGCTTTCCAGAAACCATTTCCTGATTTGCCCATCAGGCAAATCAGCCACTCTTATCATGCAAATTCAGTCACACCTTCATGATGAGTTGCCCTCACCTTGTGATTCCTTCCTGATTTTATTTTGTTTTTTTCCACCATAATCTCTGTATACATGTGTGCTCTGGCCATCAGCGTCCACGCCATGACCTTCCAGTGGAACCCCCTGAAGCTAAGTTACAGGTTCAGCATAATTCATGGGCTTTCTGGAGCACTTTCATATATATGATCTCACTCGATCTTGGCCACAGCCCTGCAAAGCACTTAGGACTGGTTTTAACATCATCATCATCATTATCACCTCCATTTTACAGATGAGAACACTGAGGCTCAGAGTGGGTAAGTAATCTGGAGCCCAGACTTCAACTAAGTTCTGTCTGACTTCAAAGCTTGTGATTCACTCCTGAACCCCTCTGCTTCTCTAAAACTGAATTGTGATTCTTGAATGAGTTGTTTATTCATTTATTTGACTCAGTTTGTAGTCTCAAAGACCAAGGAGATGGATAGTTCCATGAGCTAATGAAACCCCAGGTAGACCAGTAGCTTCTCCCTCTTAGCCCAAATCCAGCTCTAAGTTTGGTCAAATCTTCAGGGAGATCTGATGCCACCAATGCCCTCAGGAGAATCCACAGAGGGAGATAGGCCCATGCCAGAGTTCCCCAGAAATTCCATGTGAGTAAAGAATTGCATAGATCACCCTTTGATCCCTCTCTCCAAATTCTTCCCTTTTTGGATGAAGGCATTCTCTTTGGTCAGGGTGGCTTGAAAGCTACCTCAAGGCCATGCTCATGTTTCACTCATTCAAGTCAACTGGAGATCAGAAACATCAAGTGAAAAGCCCCTGTCCCCTGGAAAGCCTGTGTTCCATTTGCAAAAAAAAAAAAAAAGTGTTTCTCTTACATATTATATAACTCTGGGGAGGCGGTTGCTTAGCAACTGAGCCCAGTTGGCTGGGCTGGGAGTAGTTATTAACTCTTCTTGCAGTCAATTGACATTGTCAAGTCTTCCTGGAAGGCCACCAACCACCCCATTTCCATAACAGAAAGCTCATGACATTCATTTGTCCCTACATCAAGACCCTTCCTGGCTCTCTCCTCACCACAATTGCAGTGCTGTCCTCCTGGGAAGAAGGACAGCATATGCGGCCGTGTGCAGCTTGCTTAGTAAGACCAGCCTCAGGCTTTCCCCAACCCACGGAGAGAACCTACTGAGAATCCATTTGGCTACTTAAGTGACGTGAAATTGGACCCCTTGGCAAAAAATAGAAGTTAAATGCACACATCACAGGGGCGGGGCACCTGGCTGGCTTAGAGTGTGAGACTCTTGATCCGGGGTCATGAGTTCAAGTCCCACATTGGGCATAGAGCTTACTTAAAAGCTTACTTACTTACTTAAACATGGCACACATCGCCATGTCCACATGAATACTTACAGTTTCAACAGGAATGTGTGGAGCACCTACGTGCCAGACCCAGCAGTAGGCACTATGGATCAACAGTAAACAAGAGAGTCAAATGTCCCACCCTCACCAACCTTACATTCTAGTCGGGGAGATAGATGGTACCTATGAAAAGAAATAAACAAGATAATTCTGTTTGTTGTAAGTGCTCTGAAGGAAATAAAATAAGGGGATGTAATAGAAAGAGCTTGAGTCGATGTGTGCGAAGAGGTATCTCTATACCTCTCTGCAGCTATCTCTATGCACCCATCTAAATATATCAGTATAAAAGATGCATCCACATGCTGGAGGCACTGTGTTGCTGCTGATAGATACACTCCATTCAATGTTAGTGTGGCAGGAGCCCTAGAGCTAATCTCAGTTCAGTCTCCCAAATCTTTCCCATCCCAGTAAATGGTACCACCTGATTCAGCCAGTCACTCAAGCAGTAACCCGGGGGACAGCCTTAATTCTGTTTTCTCTCTTTTATCCATCAACACATCTATTGACTTTAATTTCAAAACAGACCTTGAACCTGCCCCTGGATGACTATAACAGCTTCCCCAGCTGGTCTTCCCTGACGGTTCATTCTCCACCCAGTAGCCAAAGTGAGATTTCAGAAAAGGAACTCACTCTCTCCTCTGCTTAACACCTCTCAATGGCTTCCCTCCTGCTGATCTCAGATTGCCACCAAACACTTACTGCAAGGCCCTGTGTGTTCCAGAGCCTGGCTACTTCTCTCCTTCCATTTCTGACCACACCTACCCTCATTTACCATGTCCCAGCCACCATGGCCTTGGTTCTGACTCAAACAGGACAAGCTCATTTTTTTGCCTCAGGGCCTTTGCATGTGCTGTTTCCTTTGCTCCTAGCCTGACAAACCCCTACTCATCTATCTTAGCTGAAAGGTCACTTTGTTAAAGAGGCTCTCCCTGACCACCTGATTCCCTGATCCCAGCACCCTGGTTGATGCCTTCACAGAACTTTTATTCCTATTTGTAATTATATATACACACACATATATAATATATATAATACATATATATATAATATATAATGCATATATATTATACAATAATGTATATAATAATGTATAATATATAATAATTACATACTTATGTATAGATACATATATAAATATGTTTTTAAATTGCTTGTCTTTCTCCTTTGAAAGGCTGAGCTTCATGAGGGCGGAGACCACCCCAACTATTTGTTCCCAATGGGATCTCCAGCATCTATTCAGGGGTGTGGCATATATAGATGATGTGCAGATATATTTTTTTTCCTACCTGAATGAATAAATACAACATCATAAAATAGCTAGAACTTACTGAGTGTTTTCTACATCCTAAGTGCAGTACCAAACACTTGGCATATCAATGATCCTGCTTCATCTTCACGATGACCCAATTAGGGCGGGTATGACTATTCCCATTTTAGAAATGAATGAATGAGGTTCAGAGATGGGAGCTGTAAGACCAAGGTCACACTGCTAGGCAGGGGCTGAGCTGAAACTGGAACTAAGTTCACGCTGATTGTCGAAGCTGGGCTTTTCGATCACTGTATAATTCCTAATACTTGCAAAGTTTTATAACACTTTTCCGCCCCTCCCAGCTTTATCGTATGAGGGATAGTTGTCTCATAGGCAGAGGCGTATCAGAGATAGCCTGCGAGTTTGAGGTGGCACTGTGATGAGCTCAGTCTGATTGGTCTTGCAGTCAGGCGAAGTCCAGTTATCTGAACAACCAGAGCCTAGCAGACAAAGGGTGAACCAAAATAACTCCCCACACTGAGTCATTCCTGATCATGCCTGGGAGGCTTTGCAGGACATCTGAGGCGCTCTGCCGCAGCATAGAACATCTCCCTCTCGCTTTATGCCCAGCCCAAGCCTTTATTGAAAAGAGTGTGTCAGGGGAAATAGCTGGCCCTAAACAACTCTGGAACTTGGTTTGGATTAAAATAAGAGAACACAAACAGCTACCATTTGTTGGGTGCTTAAGATGCGCCAGGCACTCGATCGAGATCTTTACATGCATCTGTCCCCACCCAAAATCACTCCAGGTGGGCATATTCTTACCCCCATTTTACAGGTGAGGAGACAGAGATGTGGTCATCTGCTCAGGTTACACAACCTGTAAGTAGAGGAGCTGGGATACAAATTGAAAGGGGTAAAGATCCCGAGTACAGCCTCTTAACAATTGTGTTCTATTTCCTATACCACCAGGAGTATCCTATCCCATAACCCTCCAGCACTTTTCTAAGAATCTATTGCATTGCCTTTGCCTAATGGTCAGCTCACATGCAGATTCCAAGTATCCTTAGTTTGGCCAAGATGAAACAGTTCTTTTTTTTTTTTTTAATTTTTTTATTGTTATGTTAATCCCCATACATTACATCATTAGTTTAAATATAGTGTTCCATGATTCATTGTGCATAACACCCAGTGCTCCATGCAGAATGTGCCCTCCTCAATACCCATCACCAAGCTAACCCATCCTCCCATCCCCCTCCCCTCTAGAACCCTCGGTTTGTTTTTCAGAGTCCACAAGATGAAACAGTTCTTGTGGATCACAGACATTTGGTGTGTGGTCCAATCTTGCCAACTAGTGAGTGCAAGGCAAGGCTTTCTGAATCCAGGGCTGGGGGTACAGATTCACAGGCAGGGATGATCCACATTTCAGGATGCACTACTGATAACAAAGATCTACAGGATCATCATCTTAGACAATACTGTTGGCTTCTGTAAAGGCCGAGAAGAACAACAGAATGAGCTAGGCTGTGTAATAGCACTGTAGCCTCAAGGAGTCCTTGATTTCTGCCTCTGTGAAATAGGAATTCTGGCAGTATGATTTAGTTATATCTAAGGTTGCTTTTAGCCCCAAAGTTCTTGCCTCCAACCTCTCAGCATGCTCTTCTCAGAGCCTATAATGCCCTTCTGTCTCCCATCTTTACTTTGCTAAGTTTTATTCATCATTTGGGACTCAGCTCAGGAAGCACCTCCTCCAAGAAGCACCTCCTCCAAGAAACACCTCCTCCAGGAAGCCTTCCTTAAGCCCTGGTCTGGGTCAAATGCATCCCTGGATTTCTGTGGCTTAGTCCTATCTCAGGACACCTGGCTATTTGTCAAAATTGTCTGCTTATACATCCAGCCTCTGAATCTCTTGGGGGGCAGGGAGTCTGTCCTAGATGATTTCTTTTCTTCAACAACCAGCACACAGCTCCTGATACTTAAGAGATGCCCAACATGGGTGCACATAGCACCATGATCTCCAGCATGGTAATTATTCCTGGAAGAATTTGACCCAAACGGCTCCAGGGAATTGAACAAAATTGAATGCAGTGGAAAGTCTGAACATCACAGAGACTCAAGAAGCATATAAAACATAAAGAGAAAATTGCTTTTCAAAATTGTAACAAAGGGAAGAAAAGATTCACATTGGCTGTTAATACAGGCTTTGCGGATGCAGTGGGGTGGGGATGGGATAATTAACTTTCTCTGCACACCTCCCAAATGTTCAATAATGTCAAATAAAAAAAAATCAAATTGTAAAAAGAGTACCTTTTTCCTTCACACATTTCCCACTTTTGCAGGACAACGTGGCACAATATGATAGAAGAAAAGCATCAAGCTCTCGGCCTTGGCACGAACTTGCTTTGTGATCTTGGATAAGTTATCTCTCTTCTCTGAATCGTACATATTTCATCTTTAAGTAAGGGAGACGGACTGGGATATTCACCAAGGGCTCTGGTTCATATGTATTCCTCAGGCATCGAGCCATGTTGTTCTCACATGGATTTTTTGGTGACATATTGAGGGTTTTTTTCCCCCTAGGGAATTCTCTCTCTCTTTTTTTTTTCCATGTTCAAAGACACACAAACTGTTCACAATTCCCTGCTGTTGTAAGAGCAATTTGCTTTCATTATACTAAACCTTTCAGCATTTCTTGAAACCTCTTTTTATAGGAAGAAAAAATGTTCCTGATGTGATCACAGGAGATAAATCTGCCATTTCACATTTCAAAAAGTAATCAAAATGCACCCTACTAGAGTAGGTACTCATTACAATTTATGACGAGTGCTTGAAATTGCCTTTATCTTTCTTCTCATCTGTCCAGAATTATTGTTTCTATTTAGGACAGGAATGCCTAAAGGGGTGGAGGAGGGTGGACGTGAAGAAATCTCTTTGGTGTGATGCTGCTATTTCATGTTGTTTCCTTCAAGCATCGCATTAGCTTGGGTTGACCAGATAGATCGTTTGCATGACTTCCCTCCTTCTATTTGACCAGGAGCCAAGACCTGCAGGAAGGGTGGTAAAGAACTTGGGAAATGGGCCTATTTTACCCATTAAGGCCTGAGGCCGACAAGCTTTTTAAGAGCCCATGAAAATGTCTGAGAGATAAAAACAATATTTCAGCTCCAAAATAGAAAAAGAAAACTGTGCAAGCAGAATTAATAAAGGCTTAAATTAAATGGGCTCCATAACCCACCACCATGTCAACCTCAGTATTTCTGACATTTAGTGTTCATAAAAGTTCCATTATATTTGAAAAGAGTTGATGGGTTAGAATCTCATTTCACAAGAATTCCAGAGTATTCTTGATGATTTGTCAAGAAATTACAGATAAATGTAAATCGAGAACGTTACCGTGGTAACAAAATAATTCCAAAAGCTGATTTTCACATTTCCTTTAAAATATGTCCATAAAAATGCATTTAATTTGTATGATATGATGTGAGTTTGGGGCTCCAAAATAAGGTTGCTTAGGGCAAACCAAAGTCTTAAAGTGGCCTTACATAGGATGAGCTGATGAATGGACAGGTTGATGGATAGATAAAAGAATGTATGTATGGATATATGTATGTGGTAGGTATGTATGTATGTATATATGGATGGATGGATGGATGGATGGACAGATGTATATAAGGATAGATGAACAGGTGGGTAGATGGGTGGATGGATACATGTATGGATTGATGGACAGGGATGGATGGGTGGATAGATAGATGGATAGATAGATAGGTGAACAAGTGGATGGATGGATGGATAGATGCATAGACAAAGAGATGGATAGATGAAATTACGGACTCAGTATCACTCAGTGAGGTAGTAAGGAGCCCTGACCCCTCACTTTCAAGCTGTTATTAAAACCATTTAAATGTAGTCACAAAACCTTGAGCACAAGGACTGGAAGAGTCCCAAGAGACCATCTAGGACAACATTGTTCTTCTTACAGATGAAAACACTGAGGGTCAGAGAAAGGAAGGGACGTAGCTGGTGGCACATTTTCTTTACTTTTATCAAACAGGAGGTTGCTGCTTGAATGTTTGCCTCTTGGAGAGACGTGGCACATGCCTATTTCTCAGGCACCCTACATATTTATAGGATAGTGTTTCACAACTGATGACAGCTTGCTGCTAAACTGACAGGCCTCAGTCTTGCCAAGCCTCAGGATCTTTCCTGCACACTTCCTTTCCTGTCTTCCAAAGAAGGCAGGCTAGTGAATGGCAGTCCTTGGTCTGGGCCGAAACTACTCTGTGGACTCAGCTGAGGAGAACCATATCTGCTTAATTCCCACTCACTTTATCTTATTTTAGTACATCCTCAGTCCCTTCCTGAGTCTTTCAGCCATCAGTTGAGACATGGTAGAAAAAAAAGAAGCCCTCTGTTCCCCCATATATTGGACTTCCTGTGGCTTTTCTCTTGGTGACAGCATTCGGATTTTCCTTCAGGAAATCACCATCCCTCACCTCAACCCATGGGTTGGGGGAGCCTGGGACTGGCAAATCAGGTCTTACATCACTCCAGCGCCAGTGATTAATTCAAAGATGAGCATAGGTACCAGGTCTGACCACATAGTACGTTTATTAGCCCCCTTAATCCTCTCCACAATTCTGTGAGATAGGTACTATTATAAATCTCTTTTAAAGATGAGGGAACTGAGGCACAGAGAGGTTAAATAACTTACCCAAGATTGTATCACTGATAAGTGACAGAGATGAGGTTTGAACCCAGGTGGCCTGATTTAAAGTCAGCACGCTTAACCCTGCAATATCCCACCTTCTACTACCTGATGTATAGTGTATCCTCCAAAAGTACCAGTGGATGAGTTTTATCAGATATTGAAAATATAAATATATATATATATATATATATATATATATATATATATATATTTGCATATATATTTGCTCCCATTAAGTGCTTAATCAAAACTTCAACATGACTTAATCCCTGGGAGAACTGGACTTAACGACCTCATGTAACTTTATTTTTTTAAAGATTTTTATTTATTTATTTGAGGGGGGAGGGGCAGAGGGAGAGAGAGAATCCCAAGCAGACTCCCCACTGAGTGCAGAGCCTGATGTGGAGCTCGATCCCACAACCCCAAGATCACAACCTGAGCAGAAACCAAGAGTCGGACACTCAACTGACTGAGCCACCCAGGCACCCTGACCTCATGTAACTTTATACATAGGATGACTCGCTTTTCTGGAAATTTATTTCCTGGTCACCTTAACTATGTGGAAGCTACCAAAAACTACAAGGAGGTGAAGAATGAAAACTTCCAAGGTCAAAAATGCTGCCAAGGGTCAGCTCTGAACCTGGTGGGAGTTATTCACGGAAGAGTCCCTCACTCCGATCTTGCATACTATTTTTACACAAATGTCCTCTGTTTTCTCAGCTCAAAGGAATTTAGAAATGGCAACCCGGAAGAAAGTCCGTGTAGCACTGAGAAAAAAGTTGTTAACTCAGGAGTTGGAATGAGCTAGAAGTAAATCCCAGTCATAAAACTGACAAGTGAAGGACTTTGCCTCTCTCAGCCTCAGTTACCTTATCTGTAAAATGGTGGCAATAATAGTATGTACCTCATGCTCTTGCTTTGAGAAGGAAGTTAAAACTGTTGGTATAACGTGCCCAGCACTTAGTAGGTCCTTACTAAATTATATCCTTTGTGATCGACGAATGATAAGTTTTTCACCCCTTCTCAGGGTTAGTATCCTCGTTTATAAACTATGGATTATAACAAGAGTCCTCTTGGGGAATTTTACAAGGTTGTTGGACAGAGTAGTAAGGTAATGGAAGTAAAAATGCTTTTTAAATGGCTAAATACCGCTTAAGTGCAAGGCAGTATTACATTTATTACTACTAGAGCAGTAAGAATTATGCTATGGTTAATACTTATTACTATTGGTCATCGTAATGACCACTGCTATAAACGAATACAGTATTAGTCCTTAGGTTACTGCAACATTTCACAATAACCTCCCGGGCGAAGAGTGACCACACTGTAAATGAATACCCAGAACTGTGGCCTCTCTATCAAACCAGAATCAATAACAATAGCACCTCCTTCGTACCTGAAATGAATTAGACAAACATCCTTTCATACAAGGAGACACAGACACAAACCGACAACTGAGTATAAAGTGGCGAGTACCTTGCATAACACCTGCCAAGCACATGGTAAATTCTATGTTAGTAATATAGTAAATTCTATATTAGAAATAACTACAAAAGACATAGATTAAAGATGGCTGCCAAGTCTCTACCACTCACACCCAGAGCGGGGTCTATTTCCCTTTCCTTTGAATCTGAGCCGGCCTCCTGACTTGTTTTGACCAACAAAATGCAACGCACAACTTCTGAGATTGTCTCTTAAGACATCTTCAGCTTTTGCCCTTGCTTTTGGAGCACTCCCTCTTAGAATCCTGCTGCCACGTTGTGAAAAGCCCCAGCCATGTGTAGGGGCCACATGAGAGGAAACTGAGATGCTTTGGTGGTAAGCAGCTCAAGCCACCAGGCGTGTGGCTGAGCCTCTTGGCATTTCCAGCCCAGTCAAGCCACATGATGACTGTGGCTCTGTCCAACAACATGTGAACTGGAAGAATCACCAAGCTGAGCCCAGTGGAACGCAGAATCATGGGAGATAATAAATAGATGGTTGTTATTTGAAGCTACTACGTTTTGGGGGTGGTTTGTCATGCAGCAATAGCTAATTGAAATGAAATGGATATGAATGCTCCAATAAGATGCTCCTGACCCCACAGAGAGAGGCAGGGAAGGCTTCCTGGAGGAGAGAGCATGTGGAAGTCTTACGAGATTTGTGGGTTAAGCAGGTGCACAAGGATCCTAGCTCTCATTCACAAGTCAACCCTCTACTTGATGCTTTTGAGTCCAAGGCAGGTTAGTGATAAGAAAAAGAATTCTAAAATCTTCTCTCACCCAGATAATTGTTTCTCCTCTTTAGGGATCAGCCCCACTTCCCTGGCACTAAATCAAAATGACAGGGCCTCCAAATTGGTTCAGGTGCTCATGCATTTGTAAAAATGTCTTTTGCTGGAAAAAGCCTGGTATATCTAATTTCTGCCCCGAGCACATTTTTATAGTTAAGCTATATTATAAATGGCGTTTAATTTAGCCAGCAATGTCAGGCCTACATTCAAACGAGAGCCAGTGATAATATATATGAAATCCTTTTGTACGTTCTGATCAGGGTTTGGGAGGAGGGGAGTGGTGGGTTAAATTATCTTTGTCCGAATTTATATTCTTTTCTTCTCCTCTCTGCTGCTTTTTCTGTGTTCCAGCCACCAAGGGGAGGACATTGAAAGCCTTTCAAAGCACCAGGCCAGGTTCGAGGGGGGCAAGTCTGTGGATGAGTCAAGGTTTTAAACACAGTTGAGGGGTCAAGGGCTGGGAGCCCTGTGGACTTCCGAGCCGGCTCAGAGCACGGGCCTCCCTTCCACCGTGGTTGGAGAGAGATGGTGTCAGGAGCCGTGGGCTGAGAGAAACAAACTCAAATAGTTCTAGACCTTAGCTGGGAGGCAGGAGACAGGTGAGCCTGTCTCATGATGAGGAGTGAGGGGGTGGGATCACTCCTTCAAATCCTGTCTGCAAAGTCCTCCTTCCTTACCCCCCTCCACCTCATAGAAGCTTTTTCTAACCAGAACAGGCCACTCCCCTGCTTATAGTGAGCTTCTAAGAGCAAGAGAATAGGGTCCCTGAATGCCTCCCAGCAGCCCCCCTGCCCTACAGGACCTGACCCACCCACCTCTTCACTTCTTTTTGCCCAATTCCTTCCCTGCCCTTGATACTCCGGCCACATCAGCTTTTTGTTAGGTCTTCAAATGCCCCAAGCTCTGGCGACTCATCCAAGGCCAAGCCCATGGTTGCATCCTGAGCACTAAGGCATCCCTGACTCAGCCTGTCCCCAACAAGTGCAGAAGCAGAGAAGAGGGCTGATGGTAGCAATAAGTCATGTCAGGGAGGCCGTCCCCACGCCCGGCAAGTCCAGGCCTGGTTCTCGGGAAGTTGGGTGTGATCGATCACGCACAGGGCACATTTATCTGGCTCATTACAAGAGTTAACTAAGTTTTCAGGGAAAAGAGGAACTGGGAGACCAGGACTGTCTGGGGAAGAGAACACCGTGGGCTAAAAGTAGACTCCCACCCCTCTCTATACCACAGAGAGGCAGTGAATTCTTTCCCAGTCTCTGACTTGGATATAAATCCCAGCTCTGGGTCTTGCCAGACCTTAAGCAGATATGATGTTAAGCAAATCAGTTAGTTAATCTCTCCAAGCCTCAGTGGCTCCTGCTGTGAAACGGGGATAAACAGACTTGACGGAGCTGGACTGTTTTGTGGCTCATATGAGGGAATGAGAGGAAGAGGCTCAGCATGCACCTGGTAAGCGTAATCATCATGAACAAAAGAATCATAAAAGGTTGTGGCTTAGAGGTCAAATAATCCAGGTACAGTTACTGATGCCTCAGTGACCTCTGGAGGAGACGGTGTGTGGAGGTTCCGAGGCAGTAGGCAGGGGTGTAGCCCAAGGATCTGGGTCTTAAAAGCTCCCCATGGGTTTTCAAGTCATGTTTTGGAAACTACTGATAAAGCCCAGGCACTAAATTTAGAGATGGAGAAACTGAGCCCAGAGAGGGACAGAGATGGGCCCAAGGTCACACAGCACATCTTTGACAGTTGTGTCAACTCCAGGACACAGATCTCTGGCTCCCAGTCAGGTGGTCTTCCTGATGGTCCAAGCCGAGCGGTTGTATTAGGTCACATGGGGGTTCCTGGCTCCGGCTGAGCCCCCAAGGCTAGTGTGAGGGATTCCCACTCAACTCATGCTCTTGGGGGTCACTGATGCTCTCAGAGTCCCCGGCTGTCTTTTTAATCCTTTCAGTACACAGTGCCCATGAGAATGTCTGATGTTCTTTGGAAACTCTCTATCTTGTGTACTCTCACAGATGAATACAACAAACCCCTTTTCTCTCATTGCAAGGTGGGCCACCATTTCACCCCATGATGCAAATATAGAATGATCTGCATGCATGTGACACAGCCCAGCAATGGACTATTAATGCATATTCGCTGAATAAATGAAGCGACGAACATGCTGACTCAGTGAACAAATGAAACATCACAGAGAGTATAAGTTCCTCGAGGTGTGGCATTGTACAGTACACACATTAAATATTTGCTGTTTGTGGTTGAATCAGTGAATCAGGCCCCGAATTGCCCACAGCCTAGTGCGGAAAACAGGGGTATAAGCAAAAGTGAGAATGGTGCAGGTCTGTTACTTTGACAGGGGTGCCTGCCTGGGGACGTGGAAGAATAGCCAAGGGAGGGGGAGTGGAGGGGAGGCTCTAGGAAGGGATCCCCAAAGGGAATACAGGCATTGGGAGACTGGGGAGGGAGAAAGGGAGCCAGTGAAGACAGCCTGACTTGGGGGACCTTGGGGTCTCGTTCCAATCACAGAAAAGAGGCCCAAGAAGGAGAAAGGCAGGTTGCAGACGAATACGGACGACATGGTGCCGTTTTGTAAGAATTCAAAGTGTATGTGCCCAAATGGAGGGCCATTCTACAAAATAATGGGTCTGTATCTTCAAAAACACCAACGTCAGGAAACACGAAGGCCAGGGAATCATTCCATCATGGAGTCTCTCTGGCCCTCAGTTTCTTCATCTGAAAAACAGGACTAATTTTCTCTATCACTAGCCCTTCAAAATTGTTTGCAACGACCTAATCCAGTAAGGGGTATCCTCTGCCACACACACAGAATAAATGACTATTTTTATTACTACTTAGAATAAAACTACCCCAGGACCTGAGGAATTAATTTGTTTTCAGCCAAACCTCATTAACTGATTGTCCAAGTTTATGCATTAAGGAAATAATGGCATATTATTTATGCACATACACACACTTGGCTACCTCTCGGCAACTCTGCTCAGAATGTATTTTCCCACATGTGCAAGAGAACAAGGAGCCAACATATTGTTGCCATAAGTGAAGTCAGTAACATTGCCCTCAGTGGGGTTTCCTGGAGTTCTGGCCTCTGTTTCTACAAAGTCTGGGATGGTTGTAGAAGGTTCTCTTAAAGTGATACATTTAAGTGGCCCATGAAAGAGCATCACCTAAAAAAATATTGTTGTTGTTGTTTTTCCCTAGAGATGACTGGGTGAGACCACACCACCTCATTACGTGTAGATACCAACCAGGACTAGTGGCCCTGCGAATGCACCGTTCCTAGCTCTGGTATCTTGGAGAGAGCTGCTCTCTGCCTGGAATTCATCAGGCCAAAATGAGAGAGAGTGGGGAAGAGAGAGAAAAGAACTTGCACATCTGAGTCATACCTGAGTCGGCAGAATGATTGCATGTTAGGTTCTCTGAGGGCAAGGTTATGCCTTACTTACTTCTGCACCTCTAGCGCCTACCAAGTGCTTGCTACGGCACGGAAGGTCTTGAAGGAAGAGTGAGTGGATCTTGAATGAATGAAGGAATCCTAATCCACCAGTGCTTAGCCATCTGAGCTCCAGCTTCCTTATCTATAATCAAATATCTATAAGAGTCACCCTCGGGGAGATGAACCATGAGAGACTATGGACTCCGGGAAACAAACTGAGGGTTCTAGAGGGGTGGGGGGTGGGAGGATGGGTTAGCCTGGTGATGGGTATTAAGGAGGGCACGTTCTGCATGGAGCACTGGGTGTTATACGCTAACAATGAATCATGGAACACTACATCAAAAACTAATGATGTAATGTATGGTGATTAACATAACAATAAAAAAAGAGTCATCCTCGGGGGCTCTGCTAGTAATTAAGCAAGATTCTATAAATTAAGCCATAGTGGGGATTCTAGAGCATTATGGGAATTTGTTTCCTTCACAGCCTTTCCGGGGATCTACTTTCTTTGGAAACAGGGTAAGTGGAGGCATAGTGGAGAGGCAAGACAGGTAAGACCCAGACATTGCCTTCTGGAAGCCCCTGATGGCAAGAGGGCTCAGGGAGGACCAGGCTATGCCCATGTGGTTCCTCGTCTGGGGTTTTATGGCTGAGCTGAGCTGAACCTTGATCATTAAATAGCAGTCAGTGAGTGATGGGTTCACCCAATTGGACCTCTGCTTTCTGCTTAGAACCTTAATTTTATTAACCAAGATAATAAAATGCCTTAAATTGGGAAGCAGAGGCTAGGTGGTTGCTTTAACATCAATGTTGCTATCTGAATTCCTACAGAAATCATAGCTATAGGATCCGCGCAGCTGCAACTTCTGTTCCAGCTGGGAATGATACATCAAGTCTCTCTTCCTCTCTCAAGACTCTTGGGAACGGTTGCTCATTCATTTACTCGTAGTCGTATCTACACTGAGTATCCAATTTTTTAAAAAGATTTTATTATTTATTTGAGAGAGAGAGAGAGAAATCATGAGCAGAGTGGTAGAGGAAGAGGGAGAAGCAGACTCCCCGCTGAGTAGGGAGCCCACCGCAAGGCTTCATCCCAGGACCCTGAGATCACAACTTGAGCCGAAGGCAGATGCTTAATGGACTGAACCTCCCAGGCGCTCCCTGAGTATCCAATTTCTATCAGGCACCGTGCTAAGCTACTGATGGAAAATTCCCTATTTTTGTCTCATACCAACTAGATGAAAAAGGTACCGTTATTTCTCCCTCCTATACTGTTTCCATAAAGTACAAACAACTTGCCAAGGTTTATATGGCTCGTAAGTGACAAAGCTGGGATCCAGACTCAAGCTTCTGGGATCCTAACTTCTGAGGTCTTGGTCACTGCCATACGCCCAGTGAGCACCTGCTGACTGCTCAATGCGCCACGCTCTGAGTTACATGTTGGTGACAAAGACGTGAGGTGTTCTTAGTCTGGGAGGAGGACAACCATGCGTTAGCATGCATGCTAATAATAAGCACTTCTCGCACACTAATTAAGAATGATTACACTTCAACATTCATTCATTCCACAGCTCTGCATTTATTGAGCTTATTTTCTGGGAGATGTACTGCTCATTGAGAGGAAATGCAACACATCCCCTGCCTTGGAGGACCTCATTGTCTAGAAGGGGGGAGAAAGGCTTTCAAACTCTTGCATCTGTGGGGAAGTAATTGATAGTGATTGTAATCTGTTTGTGGATGCATCCCCTGGCTGGACACCTGCTCTGCTCTAGCAGGAGACCAGGTCCTGGGCTTGTAATACCTCGAGGTGGGTACACAGTGAGACTGCGTCCTTCCGATTTTTCTGTGACATCAGTTGTAGGACATGATACATGTTGAATGAGTATATGATGATGATATGATGATGATATCATAAATATTATCTAATATTATATATGTTACTGTAAGTATTGAACGCCTACTGGGTACCAACCACTATTCTATGCATTTTATAGGGTCAACTCATGAATTCTCACTGCATCCTGTGATGTGGGTCCACTGATCATTGTCCTTTCACAGCTGAAGAAACGGAGGCCCAGAAAGTTCACTAACTTGCCTAAGCTTACACATTCAGATTAACAAGAGTGGTCTGAGGCTTTCTTTAGAAACAACAATAAAGTGTTGCTTTTAACCCCAATTGAAGTAAACGTATGCAAATGAGCCCCAGCACATCATTTTTTATTTATGCCATAAATTAGGCAAATTTCCCGTCCTGAAGCCCTGGAAAACTAGGACTGATTCCACATATTTTTCATTAATTTCCAAGGTGGTTGGCTCCAAATTAGCTTTACAAGTCCATAAACCTACCTTGGAGGGGGCATGGAGGTAGAGGTCTGATCAAAAGTCTGTAAGGAATGAGGAATCAGAGGATTCTTTGTCCGTCTGTCTCCTTTTGCTCATAGCTTTACAGTTTAGTGGTGCACTTCCACATCCAGGGCTGCCACATACAGTTGCATAGGTTGTGCACTGCTTAACTTCAGGGGCGGGGGACCATTCACCTACACTGCTGGAGATGGTCGGGGAGGTGACATAAGCATTGCGATCTCACAATCCACCCTACAGGGGAGGCAGAGGAAGCATTACATTCTCTTTTTTCGGATGGAAACTGAGGCTGAGTTGATCAGACCCCTTCCTCCAGCATAATACAACACAGAAACACCAGGGTTGGGATCCACGTCCAGGCCTGTCTCGGTCCTGTGCCAGTGCTTAGTCCACCACTCTCAGAAAGTGTACTCTGAGTACATTCTTTTAAACACCTCTTCCTTCTGTTTCCATAATATTAAAGCTTTGAAGAAATCACAACATTATATAATAGCCACATTACTAAAACCATGCAGAGAAACCACATGTTTGAAAAAGCACATTCTGTTTTCCCACTAACCTCTGCCTTTGCTCCTAAATGCATTGTTCTCATTCCAGGTGAACCTGCTCATGAGGACGGGGAGGGCTCCTGAGGCCCTATCTTGAAGCTGCTCTTCTTTTTCTACCCCAGCTTGACGGGCAGAGAATGGACCCCTTGAAATACCCAGTTACACCAGTTTATGAGGACCCCCTCTCATAAACGCCCACTTCAAATGATCTTTCCCTAAGCTTACCCAAATGATGGGAAGACTGTGCATTTTCTGCAAATACTTTTTTAAAAAAGATTATTTATTTTACTTTTTTTTAATTTAGAGAGCGTGGGGGGAGGGGCAGAGGGAGAAGGAGAGAGAGAGTCTCAAGCAGACTCCCCACTGAGTGCGGAGTCTGACGAGGGGCTTGATCCCATGACCCTGAGATCATGACCTGAGCCGAAATCAAGAGTTAGAAGCTCAACTGCCTGAGCTACCCAGGCACCCATCTGCAAATGCTTTTGTGCCCTTTCCTTCCCGAACTGGGGTCATTTGTGGTCAAAAATGTGTTTCTTTCTTTCCTTTCTTTCTTTCTTTCCTTCCTTCCTTCCTCCCTCCCTCCCTTCCTTTCTTTCATCCATTCAACAAACCGCTGAGAATAAAGAAGTAATGTGAGACAATCCCTGACCCCAAGGACCTCACTGCCCAGTGAGGAAGGGAGATGAGTCAGCAGATACACTTGTGATCTTTCCCAGTTCTTAGATATATTTATCAGTGAGGCCACAGCTTGATGACTTCGGATGAAAAGAGTTCCAGAGCCACATCGTGGCAATTGGAAGGGTTGAGAAAGCAACTATGGAGGACGGCAGAGCCGGAGTGTGAAATGTTACTAGTGGTGATCGCTCTCTACCCCAAGTACGGACGGGACTAGCTCTGTGTTCTGCCTCATGGCATGCTTACCACACCTGCCACAGATGATTGGATTAAACATGAGCAGCCAACCTCTTGCCCCAGCAGGACAAGCCATATTCCTCAGGAATCTGAACGGGGAAGCATGAAGAAGTTGAGTGTTAGGGGCTATGTCTGGACTGCCATGACCTAGAGCAGTACGATCCAATAGAACTTCCTACCAAGATGATAATGTTCTCTCTCCAACATGGCAGCCACTAGCCACACATGGCTGCTGAGTACGTGAAATGTGCTAATGGGACTGAGGAATTCTGACTCCAATTTAATTTCATTTTAATGAATTCACATTTAAAACTAAATAGCCACATGTGGCTAGTGCCTACCATATTAGATGGTACACATGCAGAGTTTGAGCTGGAGAAGCCATGACAGCCCATGCGTAAGCAGAGGTGATGAGGGAGATCACTGGTGAGTGAGCAGAAGGAGGCAGGTGAGAGAGAGAGAGAAAGAGCCAGAAGCAACAGATGCAGGGAGAAGCAGATGCTATGGAAGAGAGAAATGGAGGAAAGGAGCCCATCCCTGGAGCATCCTTGGCCCAATATTTGGGGTAACTTCTTAGTCTTGATCTATCCTAAATGACGCTTTGCTCTGTAAAGCCAAAAGAAAGACTGGTTCCTCTCTTGGAAGCCAGCATTGATCTGAGAATCTGAGAATCAGCTAAGATTCAACAAATCATTGCCATCATCGTCATCACTCCCCCCACCCCAATCAACCCAGTTAAGTGACTTGTCTAAGATCACACCATTAGGTTGGAACCAATATCTGTCACTCCAGAGTCTGGGCTCTTTATTGCACTTTACTGCCTTGCTGGGCTCTTAGTCCTGAGTCAGTGCTCCATTTCGGCATCCCAGCTCACTCATTTATGATGCAAAACCTTGGCACATGCCTACCCCCAAACTGGGAGTGGGTGAAACCAAACAAGGAAACCATCACCCACTGGCTCATACCCACCCCTCTGCCCTATAGGACTTGTCCAAAGCTCCAGACTCCACATATTAGACTGTACTCACCCATCTTGCTCTAACTTCCAGCCCTTGAGTCATCCTTGCTATTCATCTACTTGCCCAAGGCCGGCCCTGACCACATCATCCATGCCTCAAGCAACCCTTCCCCAGATCTCTACACCGCACACCACCACTGGGTTTCTCAATGAGCCACTCTGTATGGCCCATGGTGAGAGCAGGGAAGCACGGGGGGGGGGGCACCTGGCCTGGGACCTGCACCCCCCTGAGCCTCCATGCTTTATTCTTGCTTGCTTGACTCGAGCCATCTGCTTGGATGGCACCATTCCCAGGTGTGAGCTGGTCCGCGAGTGCCTCAAAGATTCAAGTGCCAAGTCAGCACGGGAGGGAGCTACGGCTTGATTTCAGCTTCTGCTAACGCTCCTTTTATGCAGTTACTCTGCCATGGCCTCACAATGTAAATATCCAATTTGGGTAATGGATGCCATTGGTTTCTTGGAGACAGATGTCTTAAGGCTCTCCACGGGTCTCCGAACATACATTAGAGGAGAGCAGGGATTCCACTGTTCTTAAAAGAGGGTAAAGTCCCTTTAGAAAAGAAGTCAGAAAACAGGAGTCAGAGGTTTGAGTCCTGGCTCTGCCACTCAATTGCAGTGACACCTTGGGTGAGTAGGTCCTTTCTTGTCTTTGGGTCTCTTTTCTCAGTAAAATGAAATGATCAGAGAACGGACTGAGGCAGGTTGAGAGGCTGAAGAACTGCTAAGATCTGATAAATACGACAGACCCCGGGAAGGGTACCTTGCTAACTTTTTCTGGAAAGCATGTCAATACTAAGCCCCCCTTTATCACATCCTCTCTGGGAAAATGAGCAGAGCACAGACCATTGCCCCCACGTGAGGCCCACTGACGGCTCGGGGCAACCAAGCTCTCGTCAGCATCTCACAGAAAGCAACTCTAAACATGGGTTTTTATTCCCTTTTCTAGTTTCTGCAGCTGCCAGGGACCCAAGAGAAGGCAGATTCTACAACACCCAGTGTCGTGCCCAGAAAGTTTCTATTTTGAAATGAGCTAAGCCACAGGGTAAATAATTGCAGCCAATATGCCCTTTGGAAAGAGACACGGCTCCGGCTGGGACCCATTGAGTGGCTGGCCTCGTGGCTATGTGTTTGCACAAAGGTTGTTGCTGTTCTTCACAAAGTGTCTCTCTCTCCTTCCTCCTCTAATTCCTCTTTCTCATCTTCCTTTCTGTAGAATTTGTCAGTGATTTCACATCTCTTAGCTCACTGATTTTCCTTATAGCAATTCCTTGAGGTAGGATGCTCTTGTCGTTTCCAGTTTTCAGGTGAGGAGTCAAGTCTCCGACAGGCTGCCCAAGACCACACAGATGTAGAAGAAAGAGTCAGGAATCGAATTCAGATCTTCAGACTGATGCTACCTCCCCACAACTGGTATTAAGGTGAAAGGTAATTTAGCATGGTTTTACAAACGGGTTGAGCCTTATGCTGGGTGAGATACAAGCTGAGAGACATATGGATGAGGAAGCTTCGGTTGAGGGTTTTGAGGGAGACATGTGAAGTGGTAACTCATGCATTGTGAGTACATGAGTTAACTATAATAGAGGGATAAAATGTGAAGGGAGGGGTGCCCAGAGTATAATTAATAACTGGCACAGAGAAGAGAGAGGCAAGGGAAGTTCTCACAGAAAAAGACAAATAGTGACTGGGTTTTGAAGGATGAATAGAAGCTCACCAGCTGAATATTGGTAGCAATAATGGCAACTTTTTATTGAGTGCTTGCTATGGGCTACATGTATCCACCCACTTTGACTATTGGTAACAATCTTGCAAAGGAGACAGGACCCTGATCTTACATATCAGGCCCACAGTGTTCAGAGCACTGAAGTGCATAGCTCAAGGTCATGCTGCTCAAATCAGCCAGCTGGGCATTTCATCTTCAGCTATACAGACTCTTAGGATGACAGGCCAGTTTGAAGGTACTGCATGATAAGAAGGATGCTTCACCCAGGAGTCATCAGAGGGCGTATGGAGGGTTGAGACGAACTGTTTCTCCTCTTGGCAAGCTGACTTGAGACACCTGGCATTTGCCACTGGGTGAGGAAACACCTCCCCTCCCGGAGTCCAGTCAAACCGCCCTAATTTCTGGGCTTGTGTCTGCTCTCCATTTGGCCATGGCTATGTGACACCTCATACCCTAGCATCTAGAACAAACCTGGGCTTTGGAATCAAATAGCCCTGGGTTTGAATCCTGACCACATCATTCACTGCTTGTAACACCTTAGCAAGTGTCAATACCTTTCCAAGACTCAGTTTCCTTATTTGTAATATCTACTTAGTGACATCACCTGATAGGGTTGGTTGAGGATCATAGGAGTGAATATATAGGGTAAGCACATGGACAGTCCTCTGGCACAGAGTGGACCCACGCTAAATGGCAAATAGCAGTGCTATATTTTGCCATTCTTTCATAACAAGCCCAGGAAGAAATGCATGGGAGTGCTTGGGGTCTTGAGCCTCCCATGCCAGCACCCACCTTCCTAAAGCTTGACTTTCCGGTATGCATAAAGCATAAAGTCTTTTAACTCCCATGTTTCATCCCAGCCCTGTGAGGACAGCTTTGTGTATGTGGTTGTGGTTACTGTGATCCATTTTACAGATGGGAAAACTGAGGCTCATGGCTAGGAGGTGATTGAGTTTAGGTTCCTGAACTTAGGAGCTTACAGAAACCAATTTCCTACACTTCAAGTTTTCCATTAATGGTTGGGTGGCTTGGGAACAAGAGAAATTACAAACAGCCAGAATTTCAAAGCCAGCCAACAAACCAGCCGTACTGCTCACTCTCTTTAGTGTACTCTTCCTGGCTGGGAAAAATAATCCTTATGCTCTCTTTTTCTTTTTCTCTTTCTTCTTCTCTCGTTCTTTTAGAGATATTAGGGGCTTCGGAAAATCCTAGTTGATTTGGGTCTCTGCCCTGCCAGATTTTGGCGTTTGGTGAGCCAGGGTTCAGACCCGTCCAGCCTGACCACACACCAACGATGAAGGCATCTTGTACACACATTTCATTGGGAAATAATATGGGACCCACCTTGGAAGGCTCTGTGCCCAGCACTCAAGCACCCACGCTCAGTGTCAGATTATCTGGATTCAAATCTTACCTCTGCCACTTCCTAGCTGACGACCTTGAGCTTCCTGAACTAACAGTCTCTCTAAGCCTTGTTTTCCTCATCTATAAAATGGAGAAAAATTGTGGAGATTAAATAAAATAACCTATGCAAGTGCCCGATGTATATTCAGTAATCATTAGATATGACAATGATGAACGAACCGCCCACATATACATTGTAACCTGTTCAACTTTATGACTCACTTCGATTCAACCAGTTTTACTTGAGTGCTTACTATATATCCGGAACAGCGGTGGGCAGAGGGTACACATCCAACACACCTCTGACAAGTATTTACTGGCTCCCGTCACATATCAGCAAAATCTGCCCACGAGCTTGGGGGATGCAGAATGTAAGAGGCAACCGTGAGGCATGGCATTAAAAAAATTGATACCAGGTTGCAACCACTTCACAGCTTTGTGACTCTCGACACGCTGCTTGACCTCTTTGTGCCTCCACTTTCCCAGTCTATAAAATGGGGATAATTATCGCATCTATTGGGGCCGTTGTGAGCGCTCTCCGAACGAATCTATCCAAAGCACTTATCACAGGACTTGGAACAAAATCGACACTCAGCGAATGCTGTTTGCATTGTTGAGACACGGTCCCAGCCGTGCTGTAGTAAATTACATCAGGCAGGTCCACGAGAATCATCCCATTCTCTCGGGGACACCCTTACCCCCACCCCTTCACCAACACCAAGAGGTTGCTGCTGAAGAACTACAGTAACCAGAGGATTATGCAAATATGCTAATCCAGTGAAGCGGCATTTACCCAGCACTGTGGCTGCTATTGGTACTCCCTAACCGGGACTGGCTGTCTTCAGAGAGGATTCCTTTGGTGTCATCACAACCTCTAGTGGACAACAACGAACACGACGCCTCACGGGCCTTTGTTCCAGCCTTCCTCTGCAGAGCCCACGAAGTCCAGGGGAGAGCAGGGAGGAGGGGCAGGTCTGACGATTTCTTTCACGAGTCAGGCTGGGTGCCCACCAGCCTGCCCCTCCCACTCACTCCTGTTTCCCTCTCTCTAATTCCACCGGTGTGTGATGTGCTCCAAAAGTGAAGGCTGCTTCAGAATCTTCACTGTGGAAATCGTCCCCCTGGCGGCTGGTCCCTGTCACACCCCTGCAGGGCCAGCTGAAATGCTACCTACTCAGGGAAGCCTTCCCTGACTACCTCTGGAGAGAATGAACCACCCCCCCCCGCCCCGAGACCCCATAACACTCTGATAGTCCCCTCCTGAAGCACAGACCACAGGGCATGGATGCTAGTGGTTTACTTCTGATCTCTCTTGCTAGGCTGTTATTGCTAGGGCAGGGCCCTCATCATATGACTGTGTCTCCTGCACCCTACGTGGGGCTTGCTGCGTGCATAGAAAGTGCTCAGTAAATGTTAAATGAATGAATGAGTTCATGTCTTCTCCAGAAGATTCTCTCCTTAATATCTCCTTTCCAACCATTACACTGCCATCCTACATCTTTGGTACCATGGACTCTGCTTCCTGATGGTAATACTGAGGCGCAAAGATTTGCAGTATCAGACTTCAGGAAGGAAGGACACCTGCACCAGGTGAAGAACAATTCTCACCTGCCACAGGCAGCATATAAGTACCTGGGCTTACTCACTATCCCACCTCCACCTCTCCTACTTTGGCCTAAATTATCCAGTTATCTATGCCAACATCATGTTCACACCAACTTCGGGGATTCGCTCTCTTGGTGCCTCCTGATAGGGGCAACTTGCATTTGGGAACACAGGGAAGTAAATGCAGGACCATTACTTGAGCATCTACTATGTGCCACCTGTTTTACAAGGAAGTGTTATGTAATCATTGCAACCATCCTTCCAGACTGAGACCATCAATCCCGCACTCCTGCTCCCATTCTGCAGATGGTAAAATGGATGCTCAGAGAAGAGAGTTCTGCTGGAGGTCACGCATTCATAACCATGGAGCTGGACCTGGACCCAGGTTTTCAAAGCCACAATATTTCTTTTCCAGAATGCTATAAATCTAATACCAGCGCCCAGCTCAAATTCCCCAGAACAACAGCCTTGCCACAGCCTCTTTGGTGTTTTGCAATTTGGCTGCATGAAGGAAACCACAGACTGGGAGGAAAAAGGACAGCTGGACTCTGCATTCTGAAGCTGCCTTTCTTGGAGCATTCTCCTGCCTTCTTATCACCTTTCCTTCCTCTTTTTCACTGCACGGCAAGTGTCATCAATAATTTCCTCTGAGAAATAGGAATCAATTGTAGGAAGCAGAGAGGGGCGCGGGTAGAGGTGGAGGCGAGGCCATCTTTAGAGCTCCACTCTGCTGACCTTTGACATTGCGCTCACCTGCTGGTTGGTCGCAAAGGGCAGAATTGGCTCCTTCTGCCCTCAGTCACCAAATACAGCTTTGAGCGCCCCTAGTGGAGGTCTGCAGCACGCCAGTGGACCAAGCGGGAGGACCAGTAAATTGAGTCTTTTTGAATAGCTTTTTGAATAGCAAGAATTTGTGAGCAAAACCACAAAACAAGCCACTCTGGTCAGGAAACATCCTTTTGCCTTGGAAGAGGGGGGAAGGAATATAACATTATTTCCCTAATGCCTAACTAAGCCTTGTGAACACAAGAAGAATCCCTCAAGCTTAGATAAGGTGGCCCCTGGCAGGAGCAGCCAAAACTCCATGGAAAAGAACGGCAATCCGTAATGAAAATAGTTGTTAAGTGAATTTAACAACAACGCACATTAGAGACTAGAGGAGGCAGCAAATGTGAGTCCTATTGAGCAATATTGAATTTCCTTTATTAATTCAAGAGAAAAAGAAAAGAAATGACACTCAGGCTCTGCAGTCTTAGCACGTAGCTACAATTATTCCCCATGTGCCTATCTTAGACAATAAGAAGCCTCTTCAAAACCAAGTTATACTTTATACTTATTCATGCCTTACAGCAAAATGGCCCAGAGAATCACGTGACCTGCATAAGAATGTAGCAACAAGTCCCTTTCAAGTATTTACAAATCCCCTCACTGCACAGGCAAACAGGACTAGCTTGCAACACTGTATTAGATGCACGGCTCTCCTGACATTAGTGGAAGTTGGGCTCCAGGTTAAAAATAGAGTTCATTGTGAAAGGTCAATTGTTTCCAAATGCACCATCAGAATTGGCAGTGCTCACTGGTTATCCTCGTTCTTTCCTTACCACTCAGAGTCTTGGAGTCAGAAGCACAGGGTTATTAATGAGCCTTCTGAAGTAGTACATCTTTAATTTGTCAGTGACCTGAAGTTAATTAAAAATATATGCTGGCTAGTTGTAGTGTCGAAGAGTTGGAAAAATAATATGAAATGTCTTAAAAATTAACACACACATATTTTGTGTTTGAAGCCAGTGAAGGAAACAGGATATGAAATCCTTGCCTTGGATGACAATTCAATACGTGCCATTAAGATATTTTTCCTGGAGGGTGGTGTATTGGAGAGTGTGGTCCTCAAAGGAAGAATCACTTTAGAAAAGCCAGCAAGACACTGAGTAGCTTTGGGTTCTTTCTGTGTGTTAGTCACAACACAGATTCAAAGGGGGATGAGGGAGGGAGATGTGGACTATGTTCAAGGCCACCAAGCCATTGTTGGAAAGACAGCTAATTAAAAAAGGGCATGCTGTGGTGGAAACGATTTATTTAAACCAATTCTCTTCTCCCATCTTTCCCAGAGAAATTGTCCAGACCTGGTGTAAATTGTGATTATTATTGCTTCATAAAAGGGGGGTTCTTTAATGATATGCTTTGTTAAACAAAAGGTGATGAATTATTTCCTTTGCTTTGCACTCCGGGGGTCCACATTTAAAGAGAAGGGGGTGGGGGATAAAATGCCTGATTTATGCTGAGGAGGGCACTCCAGGCCGTGGGGAAGAGTTGGAGGGAAGGGGACTCAGCTGGGGCCCACGGAGCTGAGAGCTGTCCGCGGCCTTTGGTGCTGAAAGCAGGTGTGCGCGCCAGGGGTCCAGAACTCCTTAGGGAGAAAGGGCACACCCTGTGCCCCAACTCCGGGTCAAGATGGTACAAACAGAGATCGAGGCTCCAGATGGGGAGGGTGTGCGCCCTCAGACTGTCTTCAGCCTGGGAAGACCCTGCAACTGCCTGCTTATTTCCCTCACGAGGAGCGCGTTTCTGGGACCCGGAGACCTTTCAGAAGGCTAGGTCGGGTGGTCTACCAACGCTCTCCTCCGCTTTGGGGTCTCCTAGTGAACTGATTAAACCCTCGCAGCTCTTGGGGTTAGCTGTGGGTGAGTGAAGCGCCCAACCTCCCAACACACAACTTTTCCTGGGGGACCTCAGCGGGGTGGAGAAGAGGGTGTGGCTCCGGGTCTGGGAAGGAGGAGCAACCATCCTCGGCTAAACTTGGACCCCCTTTCCCAACCGGCAAGCACGTGGTGGGTGAAACTAGCACCGCCACCTCCCCAATTCATAATAGTGTTGAGACACTAGGCTGTCTGGGGTGGGTGGGGAGGGAGAGTGTCCGCTCAGGTTTCCGACTGTGACCTGACATCTCCTCTCCCTCCCCCGCCAAGTTCTGAGAACCCTAAGGCCCCTCCACCGGCCTCCAAACGAAAGCCACACCCAAGTTCGGCATTCAGACAGTTGGGATCCGTCCAGGGACCCGGTCCCTCAGGGCAGCCTGAACCAAAAGGAGGCAAGGGGTCCTAGAGTGGGAGGGCGCGGCGCTATGACGCCCCCAGACGCACAGTTCGAGTCTAGTTCTCAGTTGCAGGGCGGGTCAGCTGCCCCCTTTCTCGTCCTCTCCCCGAAAGGCTGAGAATTATCTGGCACCCAGCCCCGGGTGCGGTTGCAGAGAGCTCCGGGCATCTGGGGTTTGGGGGAGACCCCACTCCAAGGATATTCTCTGGGGCTGCAAAGGGGAGTCAGCCCCACAGCCGAGCAGACCGAAAGGGAGCCCGCAGCCGAAGCAGGGAAGCGCCGGAGTCCTTCAGACACATCCCCGCCTCCACACTCTCATCAGCCCGGGCCGAGGGGACGCGGTTCCCAGCCCCGAATTTGGGCGGCCGCCCCCGCTCCCCAACCCAGCAGGCGGTGCTCGAGGCGCCCGGGTCGGCCCAGACCCCCTGCCGCCCCGCACTCGCCGCAACTTTGCCCCCTCCCCCGCCCCGCCCCTCCGGGCGCTTACCTCCCGCCAGAGCTGCCGCGGGGCTCCCCAGGAGCAGGGCGAGGAACAGCGAGGTCCCGCCGAGTACCGCGGCGGGCGGCCGGGCCGCGGGCATCGTGGCTGCGGGGTTCGCGGGGCCGTGAGCTGCGGGCAGGCGGACGGCGCGGGAGCCGAGAAGCCGGGAGGCTGCGAGCGCGCAGAGCAGGCGCGGCGAGGGAGGGGGCCGCGTGCCGGGGCAGCCGCCGGAGCCCCCCGGGCGGACGCACGCTCAGCCCCGCGATCGCTCTGGCCGAGCTGCGCCGGGCGCGGGCGGGCGAGTGAGGAGGAGCCGGCGAGCGAGCGAGCGAGCGAGCGAACGAGCGGGGAGCGAGCGGGAGGAGGGAGGGGGCTGGGGCCGAGTCTGTGCCGAGCGAGTGCGACGAGGGAGGGAGGGAGGGGGCGGGCGGGCGGCAGGGAGAGGGGCCGCCGCCCCCCGGGGCCAGCCTCCTCCTTTAGCCACCGGCCCCGTCTGTCCCGCAAAGTTTAACGCCAATTCCCCTGGTGTCCTGTGGGCTGAGCGTTTCCTCCCGGCGGATGCTCACGGCAGCCCTGTGCTGACCAGAGGCCAGAGAGCGTCCTGACCATTTTCCAGACGGGGAGATGGAGGCCTCAAAACCTAGCGCAGCCTGCAGCCTGCAGCCTGCGAGAAGCCTAGAGCTTTCCATTGCTCAGCCTCCCAGAGAGATCCCAGTCCCAGTTCTCTCAGCTCTATGGAAGCCCTCCCTGGCCCCTTTGGGCCCCAACCAGCCCTCTGCCCTGCCAGCCTCCCGTGTTTCCAGAGTGAGTCCTGTAACCTAGAAAGTCTCCAACTCTGGGGATCCAATGAGAGCTGTCAATCTCCCTAGAACAATACAAATGGCCACGAAATTGTGCATCCAATACTGGGGGAGGGGGGGGTCCTAGCCCTGTGAAGCCCAACCAGGGACTATAAATTACAATTTATGTTCTAATCCGAGTTCCATCTTTCACATCCCCATTGTCAACAGGGCGCCAGAGCTAGCCAAGGCTTCCTCTGAGCTCAGCCCCTTAGCTCTGCTGTATTTGCTCCCTTCCCCCACCTGAGCTGGAGTTCAAGGCCCACCTTCCACGCTGTGCTCTTGCCCAGCCCTGATTTTCAGCATCTTGTCTTTTCTCCACAAATGGAGGTGGTGGGGGACAGTAAATGGGGGAGACAGGCAGATGCTTGGGGACAGGCATTTGCCAAGGGCTACATGGGGGACAGGCTTATAGGCACTCCCAGAGACTCAGACAGACTGTGTGGGCTACCTTTGCAGACCTGCCAGTTTCCCAGGCCTGTCACCCCAATTTAGAAGCCCTCCCTCGCCCTCCCCCTACTCCACCTTGCCACACTATCTCCACATTGCAGCCTGAGCAGGCAGAGGGAGCAGATGGAGAGAAGGTTGCAGGCAGCAGCGGGAGGAATATGTCTTTAGCTGAGTGGTGGAGCTGGGAGTCCCTATAAAGAATGGGTGGGGGAGGTGAGCGCAGGGGGGGAGAGGACTGGAGGGGAGAGGGAGCACTTTGGCCTAGGGGATCAAAAGACCCCCACACCCAAAGCTTTCCCATTCGGTCACTCATTCAATGCTTTTTACAGGGCACTCACTACAGAGGCAGATCTGCATCAGGCTTGGAGGACAGAGTCCCCAGTAAAACCCGCTCCTTGACTGCAAAAGTTTCCATTCCTGCTATTTCCTGGGTGGTTTTTATAAAGAGGGAGGCTGAGACAGGGGGTGCATAAGACCTGATTTCTCCCTTGGGGAAGATGAAGCCTTCCATTGTTTGTGCTGTATTAGGCCGAAAGCTCTGTAAGGAGCGGCCTTGCCTGTCTCCCCCATCACCATACACTTAGGGCCTGCACAGTAAACGGTAATACTTGTTGAATGGAAACATAGACAAGCAAAGAAACTGAGGAAAACAGAAAGGGAGAAGGTGAATGAGAGAAAAAGAAAGAGACAGGCCAGCTCCACACTTGGCGGCAAGGAAACTGGTGTATGTAAGCATCTCCTGTTTGCCAGGTGCTCCTACCACACAGTACATGGTCGCTCATGTCAACTTCATCATGATCCTTCACCGTGACACGTGATTGACTCCATCTGACAAATAAGCACCTGAGTCCTCGAGAAGGTCACAACCTAGCTGAGGTCACTTAGCCAGGAAGTGACGGGACAGGGTAGATTCAACACCAGGTCTGAGTCCAGAGCCAAAACCCATCCCATCTCCGGAATTGGATGGCTGTCTCCATGCTGTGACTGGGTAGATGCCCCCTGGTGCTTTGACAGCCCCTCGTTACCAACAGGCCACAATGACTAGAAGTCCATCATCAGGGTCACCCTTTTGGTAAAGGCATTGGGCATCTAGAAGGTCATTACTTGCATGTAGGTATGTTATATGAAAGGAGTGCTACTGTTAAATTTTTAACCCGTTGAATAACACAGGATTTACTCATTTCGTTTGCCAGCTGATTTACTCTCCCCTGCGCAGAGAAAAGTCCTGAGATAATAGGATGTAGACCTTGCAATCTGAGATTATGATGGTGGGAAGTCTCTCTCTCTCTTTTTTAAGATTCCCCCCCACCTAAGAAGAAATACCATGACGAGAAGAGCATGATGAGAAGAGCAGCTTGCAGATGAAAACTATCCCCCATCGCATTTTTGATACTCATATTACAGATGAGGAAACTGACGCTCAGGGAGACAGTGACTTGCTCAAAATCATACACTTGGTCTACCTTTTGTCCAGGCTTATGCTCTGTTACCATAGGACACCCGTGTCCTCGATTCTGGTGTCAGGGTGGACCCCTTGCTACCCACGGCTGCCCAGGGGAAAAATCCTAGCATTGTGCAGAGATGTGTGCCCACAATTCTGTCTACATGTTGCCACTTGATAAATCAGCTCTTAGGCAATTAAAATTGTTTAGGAGACAAAGGTTAGATCCTGTCCTCACCTCTTTCTGCTGGCTAAGAAGGGCAAGTTATTTAACCTCTCTGAGCCTTATTTTCCTGTTCTGAGGAGAAGAGATAAGAATAAGAGACAGGCCAGCTCCACACTTGGCGGCTGTGTGGGATGATTGACCCAAGTGGATAATGATATCCCTATGACATGAGGGGATGCAATAACACTTATTTCATAGGGCTAGAAACAAGTTCCCACGATCTGATGAACTAAAGCATTGAGCCCAGTTCAGACTGTGAGGAAAACACTCAGCTTCATTCTCAAAAATTTGGTGTTGTGAGAGAGCAGCATGTTAGGAGTCCTCGATTTTGATCCCTCCTCTGATGACTTGCTGTGTAATCCTAGGTAAGTCATCAGCCTCTCTGGGACTCTTTTTCCCTGTCTGTCCATCCACCTATCCATCCATCTATCTATCCATCCATCCATCCCATCCATCCACTCACCCACGGCACTCACTCATCCATCTTTCTACAAATACTGTTTGAGCATCTGCTATTTATTGAGTAGATATTAGGTGCCAAACTCTTACCAGTTGCTATGGGTGCAGAAGACTCCATCCTTTGCTCTCTAGGGCTGAGAGTTTGGTGAAGTCTGGAAACATGAGTGCCAAATCCTTTCCAGGACTGATGTTCTCTGACAAGGGGGAGTGTAGCAGAATGGTTAAAGCAGGCTTTGAAACCTGACAGATCTGAATTTGAATTGTTTCTCTCCTGCTGGCAGCTGTGTGAGATTGAACAACTGACTTAACTTCTCTGAAACCGTTTCAATGAAGACCTGTGACTTAGATTAAATGAGACAATTATTAGAAAGCACTTAGGATAGTACACATAGCATACAGTAAGCTCTCCATCCATCTGTCCATCCATTCATCCACCCATCCTAACAACAAATATTTTTAAAGCATTTTTTTAAAGATTTTATTTATTTATTTGAGAGAGAGAGTGAGAGAGCATGAGAGGGGGGAGGGTCAGAGGGAGAAGCAGACTCCTTGCTCAGCAGGAAGCCCGATGCGGGACTCGATCCTGGGATTCTGGGATCATGACCTGAGCTGAAGGCAGTCACTTAACCAACTAAGCCACCCAGGCGCCCACAACAAGTATTTTTTTTGAGCATCTACCATGTGCCAGACACTGTTCTAGGCACCAAAGTTGCAGCAATTAACAAGATGAAGCTCTCTGGAGCTTACCTGATATAAGCTATATCTTATATCTTACCTGATATAAGCTATATTTATATCTTACCTGATATAAGCTATATTTACTGTCTATCAGTAAATTACTATTACTATCACCTATATATATAGGTGAGAGATGGACAGTAAATCCTTTAATAACTTAGAATTTCCAGAGCTCCAGGTCCTATGAGGAAGAAAAATGGGATGATTTGAGAGTAAAGGAGGCAAATTCTTTTTGAGTGATGGGGGATGGCCTCCCAAGACTAGAAGGCATATAAGCAGAGAAGTGATTGGTAAGAAGGAGGTATCAGGCCAAGATCTGGGGAAGAGCATGGTCCAGGCAGAGGACACAGAAAGCACAGGCTCTGGGGCTGAAATAGGGTTTTTGCAATAAATGGTAGCCATTGTCAGGATGTTTCTCTGATGTCATTTCTCTGTCCACACAGATCACTGTGTACCAGGGCTTGATTTTGAGATCGCTAGGAAGTGTATACTCAGTCTTGTCTCTCTCCATTAACTACAATGTCAAGGGTTTCAGTTCTTATCCACACTCCTGCCCCGCCCAGCACCACATTTCACCCCCAGGAACACTTGCTGTTAGGAAGGTCTTTGCTAGGGTGGAAGGGGGGTGAGGGGATATAACTTCCGTCTTGGAGTAAAAATGAAATACAAAAAGAGATATCTTGAAAGAGAGGGAGAGAGTTTGAAACAACAAAACAGCAATAGTAGTAGCCCAGGAGACAAATCCATCCTGGGTCTTTGAAGGGCAGGCAGAGCATCTAACCAGCATCTCATCCGGTGTTCTCAACCAGGTCTTCCTAACTTTCCATGAGCCCATGCAGCCCCCCGTGTGGAGCGATGAGGTGGTCACATCCCTCTGGCCAGATGCTAACGAGGGAATGGTCAGCTGTGACTCAGCCACCCTCATCCAGTGTGTCCACATTACCTAGAAAGAAGCAATTATGCCTCTTGGGTTTCTTGGAAATGCTCGATCGTCTATACCAGCAGCAGAGATTCGACAGGGAGACAATGCCTTTATTTCAAACTGAAAGTTTACAGAATACAAAGTGAGCCTGCAAAATGGATTTGCGTTCTCTAGAAGCTTGTCTGGCCAGATGAGAAGGAAAACCAGTGTACTTTGGAAACGTGAAGGAAGCTAAAAGAGAGGGACAAACATGTAGGATTTAATAAGACCCCACAGTCAAGTTCCAGCAAACCCAGCTGGGAGACCTCCCTGGGTTTATGCTTTTGGGCCTCAAAGGTGAGGGAAAAAAATCAATTAAAGATACTGTGTGTATTTATATACTCTGTTGGCATTATAAACTGTAACACGTACCTTTTTCAGACCTTGAAGAACAGCCTAATTCTGCAAAGAGGCACACACCTACGGACTCTTCTAAGACTTCCGTGTTTGGTGACCTGAGGAGCACCTGTGTCCTCGGGAATCAGCAGGTGTATTTGGCCTCAGACGTGCCTGAGTTTCCTCCTCAAAGTGTCACCTTCAAACGTCAGTTTTCTTGTCTGTATCAGGCGAGGAATATCAGTGATGATTTCCTAGGGTTTCTGTAATGGCAAGAGAGAGGATGCACGGTCAGTGCTGAACTGAGTGCCCATCCTGCAGTAGGCGCTCAATAAAAGGGAGTAATTATATTGTAGCCTACAGACTGTAAGGGAGAAACACAGCCCGAATATCACACAAACAGCTTTTCTCTATAGGATTTCTTTTTTTTTTTTTTAAAGATTTTATTTTGTTTATTTGACAGAGAGAGACAGCGAGAGAGGGAACACAAGCAGGGGGAGTGGGAGAGGGAGAAGCAGGCTTCCCGCCGAGCAGGGAGCCCGATGCGGGGCTCGATCCCAGGACCCTGGGATCATGACCTGAGCCAAAGGCAGACGCTTAATGACTGAGCCACCCAGGCACCCCTCTAGTAGGATTTCTTAAGTGTCTTTATGTATGTCTAGACCCAGAAGAAAGTCCAGCTGGGGTTAAGGGTACAGAAGGGGTAAAACTCCTAAGCCCATCAGGGGACTCGGCCAATCTAACACATTTTCCATGTGACTCACCTCACTCAAAGTGAACCTAGGGCGCACCGTTCTGTTTAACTGCAGACAAAGAGATCCTCCAGCCCTTTGCCTTCCACGCCAACGTTACCACGCTCTTCCATACGCAGTACCGAAAAGGTCCCTGCTATCGGGCATCCTGCCTTTCTTCCCAGCTTCCTGCCCAAAGCCCAGCCTTTGTCCCCAGGAAGTCAGAGGAGGGTGGGGAGAGAAGAAGACTAATGTCTGAGGCTCAGAGGGTCTGAGTTTTTCCATTACCCCACGCTGTTCTCCAGAAGGAAGCACCACCCAGCAGCAGCAAGAACAGAGGCCAAGAAATTTCCCCTCAGAGATCGCGGATGGGCTTGAGTTGAGGAGTACAAGGAACAGCGGGTGGGAGCTGGAGATCCAGGAGGCCTCCTCACTAACCCTTGTGTGAGGTCTGTAGGTCCCTTGTCTTCTCTGATCCTTACTTCACCCACATGAAAAAGGAAAATGATTACAAAAAGTGATCTTTCAAACCTTCCCAGTGCTTAAATTCGTTCATTCTGCAGTGTTAAAAAGACCACATTCAACTGAGTAAATGTTACGATTTAATTGGCTTTAGGAAGCATTTCCTGAATCAGGCAGCATCCCATCCAAGGAGTAGAAAGGAGCTCTGAGGAGTTGTATAAAAGATTTTATAGGAAGGAAGGTGTGGCGAGGAAGACATCAGCAAAAGACAAGAAAGGATTGTTCTAGCCAAGGTTACTTTCCCTGAGAGGGAATCTGCAGGGGGTGTTATCCTGCAGATGACCTCATCTTCCTTGGGGTGATACGGAGAGCCTCAGTGACAGATTACCTCCAGGGACTGCCCAGAAAGTTCCTGACTACATTTCTAGGGGAGGTACCACCTGCAGCTAGGTTAGGTATTAAGCCCAGGGACTTGGCCTGCGTGACTCCAGCTTGGGCCTGTGGTTTTCTTTTTTAAACAGTGGTATCAGCTTCAACGCCCAAAAGATGCCAGGTTCGACCGGAGCTCTCCAGGTGAAAATCAAAGCTGATGTTTTAAAGCACCTGCTTAGAGTTTACCATTTGAGATCTCATTTAATGCGTATAGCCACCATAGGAGGCTGTATTATTATAACTCAAACTCCTACCTTAGCCTACAGGGTCCCTCAGATCCAGCCCCTCTTCCTCTCTGACCTCGTGGTTCCTTCAGGAAGCTCCAGCTGCAAACATTTCTTTTTTTAAAAATTTAAATTCAAATAATTAACATATAGTGTATTATTAGTTTCAGAGGTAGAGGTCAGTGATTCATCAGTCTTAGGTAACACCCAGTGCTCATTCCATCATGTGCCCTCCTTAATGCTCATCACCGAGTTACCCCATCCCTCCACCCCTCCCCTCCAGCAACCCTCAGTTTGTTTCCTGTGAATAAGAGACTCTTATGGTTCGTCTCCCTCTCTGATTTCGTTTTGTTTTATTTTTCCCTCCTTTCCCCTATGATCCTCTGCTTTGTTTCTTAAATTCCACATATGAGTGAGATGATATGGTAATTGTCTTTCTCTGATCGACGTATTACCCTCTAGTTCCATCCATGTCATTGCAAATGGCGAGATTTCATTTTTTTTGATGGCTGAGTAGTATTCCACTGTATATATCTCCTAACCCAAATGTGCCTCTCAGGCTTCGGCTCTCGCTGTCCTGCTGCCTGGAAGCCTCTTCCTCCTGGTAGACACATAGCTGGCTCTTTGTCATCCTTCTGTGGTCGGGTAGAATGGCACATCCTCAGGGAGCACTTGCCCAGTTTTAAATTCTCCTTAGCAAGTAGCACTACCTAAAACCATCTTTCTTATTTACTGATGTGTTTACAGGTGTATTATCTGTGTTCTCCCACTAGATTCTAAACTCCATGAGTACAAGAACTTTTTTAGCACAAAGCACATAGGGAGGTTTTCAACGAAGTCTCATTTAATACTGAATGAATGAATGAATGAATGAACATCCACTTTGCAGGTGAGTTTTTTTTTTTTAAGTTCATTAGCTTTAATTAGTACAAAATTATAAACAGAATTTGGGCTAAAGTAGTAAATTAGTAAAAGTAGCAAGACTTGCTTATTTATACAATCTTGGCTCTGAATACCTATTTCAGGTGATAAGGTCTTTCTGTCTCCTGATGTAGGAAGGGTATCTTTCCTATTGGAGATTTATTTTCTGCTATCTGGAGATAAAGAGGGTCAGAGTGTTCTTCCTACACTGGCTGTTTCTTAAATAAGTTTAATTCAAAATAACAGGACAAAGTGGCATATTTTGGGGTGGCCTGTCCTGGGCCCCTAGAGTTCCCTAGAAACTTCCCTAGAGACTTCACATACTAAAGTCTGAGCTGGTCGATTGTTCTGTCTCATGGAACCAGTCTCTTAGTGTTGACAATAGGTCAGTTCTATTAAACCCCTTTCAGGAGGTAGTGATGCATGTGTGTTCCCAAAGTTAGGCTTACGGTTCAGTCAGGTATTAAGAGGCATTTTGAGAGAGATTTCAAATCCTGGAGAGATCAGGGAGGGGAAAAAGATAGATGTTTCAATTCTGCTTCCAAAGGTACAATTTATCAAATTGCTGTGAGTCATATATTTTTTTTTTACAGGTAAGTCCAAACTTTATTTAAAACTACATCTTAAATTTAACGATACCAGGGCGCCTGGGTGGCTCAGTTGGTTAAGCGACTGCCTTCAGCTCAGGTCATGATCCTGGAGTCCCGGGATCGAGTCCCGCATCGGGCTCCCTGCTTGGCAGGGAGTCTGCTTCTCCCTCTGACCCTCCTCCCTCTCATGCTCTCTGTCTCTCATTCTCTCTCTCTCTCAAATAAATAAATAAAATCTTTAAAAAAAAAATTTAACGATACCAAACGTCACAAGGGGAGGAAAAAAAAAATGAAGACAAAAAAAAAGAAAAAAAAGGAAAGAAAGAAGAAAAACAAACAACCCCACAGTGTATCAAGGCTTCAATCTGTCCAGAATTCAGTTTCTGATGTTTTAAACTGCCAGGGGCAGAAATTAGCACACCTATCAAGAATGCAGTGTCCAACGAATTTACATTTTTATACAGATCGAAACAGATGTTTATTTAGTGCCATGTTCATACATGCATTGACTATGTAAAGTGAGTTAGATGAGCCTCTGAAGACATCTCCTACGCTGTTTCAGGTTCCTTTAGTGTCTGAGAATTCCCAGCTAATTCTTCAACCTGCATTTCACATAGTGTTTCACCAGATAAATAGTTTTTCTGTTCTTCTTCTACCATTTTCTTTCTTAGATCTGCCTCTGAATATATTGTCAGTTTAAGTGGTAAATCTTCAACTTTCACAAAGTCTTCTTCATCAGATTTTTGACTTATGTTACCAGATTCTGCTTCATAGTCATTCACTGACACCAGAGATTCAGTATCAGGACTTCCAGCCAGAGAGCTCTCAGGAGTTTCCTGAGCAGATTTAACTTCTTTGACTGTAGGCACCAAGGTTTCAATTTCAGTTAAAGGTAAAGGCAAAGGGTTAGGCTGTTTAGATGAATCAATGGTAGTGAGAGAGTCCTTCTGGACAGCGCTATTTAAAGGTTGCTCGTTTTCCAAGATATTGAGGTAACAGGGTTTCACAGGAGTGCTATCTTGGTCATTTTTACTAGTAGTGGGTTCTTGTTCTGATGAGACATTTTTGCTTTCTCCTGATTTTTCAAAGTCATGTTGTAGTACCTGATCATTGTGTTCAGTTTCTTCCATAGCTTCGGTGTTAGCCTGAAGTGAAGTCTGGACGTCCACAGGTCCCTCTTCAAATTCTTCTTTTTCTTCATCCTCATTCTCATCTTCTCCACTTCCATAATTAGTCAAAGCCTGAGTTTCAGCTCTGGACTAGTTAATAGACACCGGACATTCCTCACTTTCTTCATCTTCCTCTTGATCAGAAACATCCGATCTCACTTTTTTTTTTAAGATTATATAAGTATTTATTACAAATAAACTGTCGTTTCACATCTCTCAAAAATGGATCCTGTTTTTACATGTAGATTCAGCTTCTGAATGTACAAGAAATGGTGATGTACTCAGTTCAACCATGCAAAGCTCATACGTGTGTCACTAAGTACTTTAAAAATAGAATGGTCTCCTTTTGGACAAATCTGTTTAGAGTCAGGATTAGTAAAACAGTATGAAACTAATGAAATACCTTGATAGAAATTAGGAAGTGATCTGTACTGATGGTTTTGGGCATGTCAAGGGGCGAGGGACAAAAGGTACGGTCTTCCCTTAAAATCTGCCAGGAGATAAGAGACTCTGGAACAGGAGGTGGTGGGAGCCACTGGGGGTCCAGAGGAGGTGGGTCTGGTCAGTTGCTCTCCATTTCAGGCTTAGAGCACCACAGAGGAACTTTCTGCCAAGGAGAGATCTTATTTTTTTATTTTTATTTTTTTTTAGGGTCCACCTCCACCACTCCATGGCTGATAGCCCCATGTGGCAGAACTGGGCTCAAACCTAGGACGGTCTGACCTCCAGTTCAAGTTTATAACCATTTAGCCACACCGCCTCTCGGATCCAGGAACAGGTGATGCTTCCCAGCAGTGAGACTCTAAACCAGCGGGGGTTCCCAGCCGGAGACATGATCTAAGTGCCAATGTCTGAACGTCTGTGAGCATTTCGAGTCATTTGGAGAAAAGGCAACGTTAACAGCACCATTATGGCCTGCTGTTCTCCATCCCATCACTGCCATCCCCACCTATTAAAATAATGGTATGAAAAATAAACAGCCTTTATGGACAATTTTATACAATGTGTGCATTGTTTGTTTCTCTCACCGTTACCATGGCAGTGATGTTCTCCTGATAACTTCTGAGTTTCTACATGATGGAAGGGAATGAAATAAAGTTGCTTGGGAGAAAATTGCCAAACAAAGGCTTTTCCTTCTCTGGGGGCTGCACCCCCCCCACCCCAGCGCTCTACTGCAGTTGCACCCTGAATTCTTACACACAGAATAAAGGCTGCCTTGTAATCTACAAACTTCCATGGCTCCCCAGTGCCTGGAATGGGAAAGCCAGGGGTCTCCGCGGGGCTCTAAGTCCCCTGCTATGTGGCTCCTGCACTTTATCCTGTCACGTACACCTGGCTGTAGGGTTTAATCCCCTTCCTCCTATGTCCCTCCCCTGCTTGATGTTTCACACCTCTATGCATTTGCTCATGCTGCTCCAGCTTACCAGGGCCACACATCTTCCTTCCATATCTCTGCCAGGCCACTACTACTCATTTTTTCAAGTTGAAGTTTGGTGTGACACAGCAACCCCCCTACTTTCCCTCCCATCCCCCAATCTGGGTGAGATCCCTTTCCTCCCTGCTCCCAGGGCCCCTTCAAGCCTAGCATTTCTCCATGGTACAGTTACCCAGACACCAAGCTATTCGAGGGCAGGCACAATGCTTTACTCAGTGTCTAGCACTGTGCCAGGAACACAGTTGATGCTCTGCAACTTTTTGTTGACCCCAGTTAGGAAAAAAAAAAATCAGATGATCTGAGAGGCTGCCTAAGGGTATGATGTCTAACTGTAGCTCATGTTTTGGGAATAAATGGAAGGGGGCTTACATCAAAACCCCGGGCCAAAGCAATGCTTCTCAACCTTGGCTACACCTTGGAATCACCTGGAAGGTTTTAGAAATTCCTGTGCTGCCAGGATGCAATCCAAGTTAATGATATCAGACTCTCTGGGAGTGAGCCCAGGCATATGTTTTCTTTGAAGTTCCCCAGGGGACCCCAGTGCGGAGGTGGGGCTGAGAGCCCCTGGCTCAAGGTTCCCACGCACAACCCTAACCACACAATGTGTGGGACGAGGGTCTCTTGGGGGCTGAGGCCAAGGACTCAGAGCCGGGACTGAACCAAGATCCACTCACAATGTGTTTGGCAGGCGGCTTAGGTGCTTTCTGTGTATCTCAACATAATTCTAACCTTAGCCTATCATGTCATCATCCTGAGACTGAGGTTCAGAGGATGGTGGGATTGGCTGTGTTTGCATGTCCAGGATTAGACCCCAGGTCTGTCTCTATCCAGAACCCATGCCCTTGAGCATTTGTGGAACATAGGTAAGTGGGGCAGCAGCTCAGAATGGGAGATGTGAGAAGCACCCTGCCCACCGGGACAAAAGTCACTGCACAGGAGTTCCATCTGTCTCAAGCTCAGCTTGTGCCATTCCCCCCCTCTCGGTGCCCTGTTTCCTCCCCACACCCCCAAGTTCTTCCAGAGCAGTGACTGGGTGGCAGATGCAGTAGGACCAGCCAGCAGCTGAGTGGGGGAGGGGGGCCTGGGGATTGCAAACCCTGAGAAGCCAAAGCTTCAGTAGTTTCCAGGACTTGAAAGGAGGAGGGGCTTTGCCAGTGGCCCCAGGGTGATGATTCAGGATGGGAAGGTGAGTGCTGACACTGCCCACACCCTCCAATCTACCCTGGCATCCAAATATCTTCTCTGAACTTGTTTTCCAGCTGATGTTTACTGTGCACTTTTTAAGCGTGGGGTCCCATCCCCACAACAGCCCTATAAACCAAGTCACCTGCAAAATGGAATTTGGGAACGAGAACAAGAGAACACACGATTCTTTTTTCCAGATTTTGCACAAATCTTAGTGAAGTCTTCCCTGACTAATGGGCTTAAAATTGCAACCCCTCTTTATCCTGCCCCCCCTACGCTGCATGCTCCTGACCTCCTGTCCTGCTTCATTTCTTCCCACAGCACCCCTGAGCATCTGAGTACTCTGTATTTTCATTTATGTGTTATTTACCTCTGCCTCCTCCGACTGGGATATCAGGCTCATGAGGGCAGGTATTTGGTCTGTTTCGTTCACTCTTGTATCCCTAGCACTTAGATGTGCATTTGCCCATAATTGATACAGTACCTTTGTTGAGTGAATAAGTCCACATTTTACTTATCCCCTGGGTTATGTTTTCTTAGCATGTCAAACATAAAATGTTTCCCAAACTTAGAATAATAGGACAATAGGTTCCAGCTTGGTATGCGGCACATGATAGAGGCTTTGTCAATATTGGATGGAATTCATGACTATGTATTACTTAGGGCTCTTTGATGAAAAGGGGCTGATGCTGGCTAAATTCAGCCAGGAAAATGTGGGAGGGCTTTGTTAGAAGGACAGGAGTATCTCACAGACCAAAGAAGAGCTGAAAAAGCAATTCTGAGGACAGGACCACAGGAGCTCTGAGGATCTAGGAAGCAGGGACCATCCCCCATCCCTTGAAGAGGCTGCACTTGGTATGAATCACTACCTACGTTAGATCACGTGGCCACCTCTTGGGCAGAGGAGGGGAAAGCCTTTTGGTTGACAAGCCCATCCAGTAAATGGTTCTCAATACAAAACTACAGTTCTGATACCAAAATAAAGATGAGTGTGGATTCTGGTTGGGGGAAAACAACAGATGTTCATGATAGTTGACATATCAATTCCACTGGGCACACCAGTATGTGTAGGGGGCTATGTGACTGTGAGTGAACCATGTGAGGACCCTGATGTTTCGGGATTTCTGTGTTTCTCCTCCAGCCATCTGAGCCATCTGAACAGTGAAGGACCAGATGCACGTTGCATTGAGGGGCATGAGCACCATGGCAAATCTCTAAACTCAGAAGTTCCAATTCCCTTCCAGTCTACCAAAATCCATTCTGGAAGAAAGTTCATCAGTTTGGGAATGGCCGATAGCCAACGAGCCCTTAGTGTATTCAGAACAAGGGGCACAAACTAAAAAGCAGACTTGATTGCAGAGAGCAATCACTGTAGCAATCAGCACAGGTTGAGTTATGCTGCTGTAACAAAGAGCCTTCAAAACCTCAACAGCTTCATGCAACAACTGTTTATTCTTCACTCATAAAAGTCCTGTGCAGCTTCAGCTGCTCTCTAGGACAGGTGTTCTCCCTGCAGTGGCTTGATGATCTAGGCCACTTCCATCGTGGGTTTTGCTAACTCTGCATGTGGTTTCCTGGTAAATAGAAGTGACATATTTCTGCTCACAGTCTGTTGGTCAGAAGGAGTCATGTGGCCTCACTCTAACTGCAAAGGAGGCTGGGAAATGCTGGTGAACACATGGGATATATGATGAGCTCCACTGTCTCTTTTACACATAGAGATGGCAGAAACACTTTTCAGCAATTAAGGTCATGACAGTGGGACATAGCCTTGTAGGAGGCAGCACAAAAAATCCTCTGAGTGAGGGCTGGTGATTAGAAGCATGAAGATCCTTCATTTTATATTCTATACATACCTGAGATATATTACCATGAAAACAAGCTGTCCAAGGGCCAGGACTTGTTATTAGAGATAGAGAATTAACATTACTCAAGTGACTAGCTCCATGTGAGGCATGATCCACATCCTTTATCCATCCCCAACATCCCCTTGAAAATTGTGTTCATTTTACAAATAAAGAAACAAACAGAAGAATATAATGACTTGTCTGAGGTTGCATATCTTATGAGTGGCACAGTTTGGAGGGCTACCAGAATCCAAAATCATGGTGCTTTCACTATACCAGGAAGCTCACCAGGGCCATGGAAGGCATTGCAAGTCTTCTCTTCATTGAATGATAATGGTAATGATGATGTTAATGGCAGTAAAGATGATGGTGATGATGATGGTAATGATGGTGGTGATCATGATGATGATGATGGTGGTGGTGAGGATGGTGATGGTGGTGATGGTGGTGATGATGGTGGTGGTGAGGATGGTGATGGTGGTGATGGTAGCAACTCCTAATTATTGAAGAATTACTTCATGTTGAAAAATGTGTACTCTCTCTAATCCTCCCATCACCCTATGAGATAGGCTCTACCATTATCCCCATTTCACAGATGAGGAAACTGAGGCTCAGAGAGGCAAAACAAAATTTGTTCAATATTGCATACCTAGTAATCAGCAGAATTAAAGTGTGAGCTCAGTGTTGCCTAGTTTCAAAGTCTTCCCCCCTAGGTGGGGAGAAGACTTCCACCCCACCATACAGAAGAGAGCAATTCATTTCAACTGATGGTTTTGTTTGCATGCCTCCTATCACCAAGTTTGACTAATCGTTTTTCTTTAAACCAGTCACTTCTTGTTTAGGCATTTCATAGATGGCTTCACTACTTGAATCTTTTTTTTTTAAACAGCTCTTAAAAGGGAATGAGAATTGCATGGCCTGCCCCACCTAGGATCCAGAAAAGAAACATGAATGCCCTGATTATGTTTCCCATAAACATATACATCCCCACCTCTCTGTCCTTAACAAAAGACAGATGCTAATTAGAATTTTTACTAGCACTTACAGGCTCAGTTTTAATTATACCAGATCTATCTGAATTTCCTGTAGCCCTCTGATTAACACGGGAGGAAAATCAATAAGCATACCAAAAAATTTGGATGTGTTATATGGCTAATTCCAATTTTATGTTATAATCATGTTTTAATGTGGGTCCTAATTACCATAATTAAGCTGCCTGTGACAGCGTTGGCTGGGACAGAAGCTGTTACTATTTCTTTTTTTTTTTTTTTTTAATTTTTTTATTGTGCTGTTACTATTTCTAAGATGACTTGTCAAAGGCTTTCCCCAGATTTCGGGTGCATTTTGCCATTTGGCTAGTTTGGGGTGTTATGGGGGGAGGGAACAGTGCGTGTGTGGGTGATAGTTCCTGGAAGCCCAACTGCCCAGAAAAGCCTTGGTTCTAAGGTTTCAGTTGGGCCAGGTGCCATGCCTGTGTCATTCATCCAGTATTTATTGAGCACTTACTATGTGCCAGGGCCTGTGATGGGCACTGGGAATACACATGAGAGTTTCCATTCCACTGGGGTGTGTTAGTCATCAAGTAACTGATGACATAAGGGGGACATACAAAATAATATGACAGCTATTATATACATGTAACGTGATGGAGAAACCTGAGAGCCTTCCCTGAAGAAGCAAATTCTTAGCTGAGATGTTAGAGTCTCAGGAGTTAAGTAGGCATGAGGTCATTAATAAGAGATCATTCCAGCCTAAGGAAACAGCATTTGCAGAGAGCTGGAACTGAAAAGTGGCCGATGTGGAGTGTGATGCAAAAGGGAGTGACTGGTGCAGGGTGACACTGGAACCCCATCAGGGACCAGAGCACGTGGGGTCTCATAGGCCCCTTCATGGTGCTCACTTCCAGCTCTAAGCCTCTGAGACTCTTCCCTCCCTCCCTCCTTCCTTCCTTCCTCTTTTAATTCCCTCTTTCTTTACTTTTCCCTCCCATCTATATGAAAAGCATTTATTCAACACTGACAATGTACCAGGACATAGACTTCTAGCTCTTGACGCCATTCAATGATCATTCATGCATTCATCCATTCACCTGTTCAAGATGCATTTCTATACCAGAAACTCAAATGTTAGATTTGTTAGGGTCTACCTTGAACTCTATCCATTTATTGAATATTATTCATTCAGCAACCCCCTGCAAAGTCTTACTGTGCTTTTTTTTTTTTTTTTTTAAGATTTTATTTATTTATTTGAGAGAGAGAGAGAAAGCCCAAGCAGGGGGAGGGGTAGAGGGAGAGGGACAAGCAGACTCCCCGCTGAGTGCAGAGCCTGACATGGGGCTTGACATGGTGTTTGACATGGGGTTTGATCCCAGAACGCTGAGATCATGACCTGAGCCAAAGTCAGATGCTTCACCAAATAAGCCACCCAGGTGCCCCAAGGCTTACTATGTTTTTTTAAGCACGTAGTATCCTATCCCTCTAGTTTGGTGTATTAAATATTTAGTCATTCATCCATTCAACAGCCATCCTGAGCATGGTGTCCCTCAGAAGCTGACCCTGAAGTAAGGGATTGAGTGTAAGTGGTTGATTTGGGAGGTGATCTTGGAAATATTAGTGATGGAGTGGAGAAATGAGAGAGGAAAAGGGAAGGACCCTTCACCACCCCCCAAAAAGTATGTTCTCGAACAAATGACCACCATGGGCAACTGGGGATCTATCTCACTGGGGACCTCTGGAAGACCCACATCTCAGAGCTAGCCTACTGAAAGGGTGAAGGAGCTGGGGTATTTATACACCCATGTCAATCAGTTCCTGTTTCCAGGGTTTCTGGAGGTCATGAGCTAAGTCCCTAGGACTTGTGCCCTACTCTGCTTGCACGTGGTAGGGAAAGCACAGAGATGCAGATGCTAACAGCTGGGGGCTGGCACAATATGGTGTTGAGGGCTGAAGGGATATGGGGAAGGGGAGGTTACCAAGTGCATCTATCATAACAGCGTTTAAAATGCCTACTATGTGCCGGGTATCTGATTTCATTTAGTGACACACTTTTGACACACAAGTATAGAATGTCCACCACTATCTGCCTTGTGCATAAGATCCCAACTCATACTCCTTATATTATCCTCTCCCTCATGGCTCTGTTCATTTATCAAACTTGTACTGGGCTCCTGGTATGTGCTTAGGATTTCAGCCTTAATCTCAGGCTCTAGGAAGCAAGACAGGTCCTACAGGGACTGTAAGAGGAAGCTGGATAGATAGCAGCCAGGGCAGGAGTGGTCTTCTGAAATCTGAGCTGTTATGGGGCGGGCCAGCCATGGTCACTCTGGCTTCTGTCCATGGCCTATGGGAGGGTACACAGCAGCTAAGCAAGTAGCCAGATGTCAGAGAGACCCCTCCCTAGAGCCTGATGTAGTTCCTGCAGGAGCAGGGGAGGACTGCCCTGGCTAGCTGGGATTAACTCTTTGCTGCCTGAGAAAGAGCAACGGGGAGTTTGTAGGTCAGCTGCATAGGATATTTAACCACAGACCTGTGGTTCCCAAGCTTTAATGTTCCTTGAGAGACACCTGAGACACCTGTTAAACATGCAGATTCCTTGTGGTTCAATGGGCCTGAGGTGAGGCCTGGGGATGTGTACTGTAACTAGCAAACAAGTGATTCTGAAGAATGGGTGGCCCACAGGACATACCAAGGGAAACACTGCTTTGGCCTTATATGGATGGGACATCCAAAATCCAGCGAGAGCCCAAGTTTCAGTAACCTGTAGGATCAAGACCCAAGGCCTCCACCCCAAAGGCCAGAGCTTCCCTCCACCAGGAGAGATGAGTCTTCCCAAGCTCCCAGGTACTTGTGCATTTCAGGCACACTCTCTGTTATTGACAGGCACTAATGGTGGTAATGAACTAAGGAGACCTGAGCTCTCCCAATAATTGCAGGTGAGGCTAAAAGAGTAAATATGATCCTCATTAATGTAAAGCAACTTTCTTCAGTACAGAGATCTGAGGTGAAGCTGTAAGCCGAGGCAGAGCTTAACCACACCCTTTAAAGTTTTATTACTCACTTAGCTTTTAGGAAAATATTTCAGAACGCTTATAAGATACATGAAGAGAAACCAAAGATATATCAAGCTTCCCAAATTCGGTGTATATAACTATATGTTTAAATAAGCTGGTCTGGGACACAGACATGTACCTATCTAACCACATTAGGTGGTCACCTGGACAGAGAAGCAAGGGGATGAGGAAGAGAAGTTTGAGAAAAACAATGTAGTAAGATGAAATAATACATATGGTATAATGTTAATTGAGTGCAGGCTACAAAATTCTACATATCTATTACTGCAGAGGTATAAAAATTAAAAAAAGAATGCATCTACACAAGTCCTGTAAAAAACAAAATAAGAAAAAAATCCAGATAATTAAAGTTTTTTTTTGTTTTGTTTTGTTTTTAAAACATCATTCTCCTTTCCCATGGAAAAAAAGTAAAGAAATTGAGGAGAAAGAAATATAAGACTATATAGTGGAAAAAAGAGTTTATACTCTGATAGGCATGCCATAGGCAGGGATTCTAAAACTTTCTTGCAAGTGAGAATTGTCTGGAGGGCTTGTTAAAATGCATATTCCCAGGCCCATCCCTCAGAAATGCTGATTTTAGTGAACTTCTCATGTAGTTCTGATGTCTGTTGTGATTAGGACATAATTTGGTCCTTGACAACAACGGCCTCCCTAGCCCCTCTTCTACCCAGCCCGATTTGATCATGTCTGAAATCCCAGTTAGAATCTACTTCTTATAACAAAACTATGTTAAAATACAATCTCCATCTGGGAGATCATCTATTGAAATTGATTGTTATAGGAAAGTGTGATAAGGTAAATCTGATCTTTCAACCCTTTCTTAAAAGTGGGTTCATGTAATAAGAATAACAAATATTTATTGCCCACTTACTATGGGCCCAACTGTTAAGAGCATTACATGCTCTTGATAGGTCCCGGAAGTAGTACTCTGATTGTTACCATTTTCTAGGGGAGAAAACTGAGGCACAGAGAGGTTAAGTAATCTACCCAAGGTCACACAGCTAGTAAGTGGAAGAGCCAGGTTTAACCCCTATTATCTTAAAATATACCAATAGCTGCCTCTCTTCAATAGAGACAGAAATAGGAGATAACATCCTGACTCTGGAAATCTGAAATGAGGGAAAAGACACACCAAGAGAAGGTAAGGTAGGAATCCAAACCAAGCCTGATAACCGTATTTCCCAAGCCCAAATTCCAATGTGTGGTTAGATAAAGAACACTTTCTTTTTTCCATTTTGCAAAGGTCTGAAATGTAATCATGCTTACTTATGCTTTTAAGGAGTAGGATGTACTGAAACAGATCAAACCACATGACTGTATGGAAATGGACCTGGATCCCTCAATCAGGAAGGAGATATAGGCTCTGAGTGTGGAGGGTATGGAGTCCTGGGGTGGGTCTATAAAGATATCAGGATATATTCTCAGCGCAGTTTATTTTAAACCACTGATATTTTAAATCTCTAATATCAGGCAGACTTTCCCTAGAATGTGATGCTGTCTAGGAAAATGCTCAAGTATACTAGATGAATCAGAAATATCAAGACACCAGTGGTGATCCACTGCATGGATATATCTCATTTTGTCTTCCCACTCATCTACTGATGGACATTCAGGTTGTTCACTTTTCGGCTCTTACAAATAAAGCTGCTGCAAGGATTTGTGTATGGGTCTTGGCAAGGCATATGTTTAATTTCTCTTAGGTAAATGCCTAGGAGTGGAATGGCTATATCATAGGGTAGGCAAATGTTTAACTCTTTAAAGAACTACCAAATGGCTTTCTAAAATGGTTGTACCATTTTATATCTCAATTAGTACCGTATAAGAGTCCCAGTCACTAAACATCCTTGTCAACACTTGGTATAATTGGATTTTCTAATTTAAGCCATTCTTGTGGGTGTGTAGTGATATCTCTTTTATGGTTTTGATTTTCATTTCCTTAATGACTAATGATGATGACCATCTTCATATATATATATATATATATATATATATATATATTTTTTTTTTTTTTGCATATGGCTATCCAATTTTTTTCAGCACATTTAATGCAAAGATTGTCCTTTCCCTCATTGAATGGCCTTGGCAGCTTTATTGAAAATCTATTGACCATATATGGTGTGGGTCTATTTCTCATCTCTGTTCTTTTCCATGGATCTATTTGTCTATCTTTATGCCAATACCACATTGATCCTGTCTTGGTTACTGTAGCCCTATAATACATCTTGAAAGCAAACCGTGTAGGTCCTCTGACTTTGTGATCCTTTTTCAAAATTATTTTTGCTCTTCTATGTTCTTTGTTTTTCCATATGAATTTTATAACCTTCTTGTAAATTTCTCCACAAAGTCCTCCTTAGGTTTGGATTGCATTGAACCTGTGGATCAATGTGTGAAGCATTGACATCTTAATAATATTAAACGTTCTGGCCCATAAACATGGTCTATTTCCATTTATTTAGGCCTTCTTTAATTTCTCTCAACAACTTTATAGTTCTCAGAATACAGGTCTTGAATATCTTTTGTCAAATTTATCACTACATACTTCATATTTTTTATGATATAGTGGTAGTATTATTTAACTTGAACTTCCAGAGGGTTGTTACAAGTTTATAGAAATACAATTCACTTTCTGTATATTGACCTTGTGAAACTCACTTATTATTTCTAATAATTTCTTTGTAGATTCCTTAGGACTCCTTCCTTACAAAATCCTCAGGATTTTCGGTGAAAATGATCATGCATTCTGCAAATGATGTTAGTTTTATTTCTTCCTTCCCAATCTATATGCCTTTCACTTTTTTTTTCCTTCATTGCCTGGACCAGAGCTTCAAATAAAGTATTGAATGGAAAAGAGGAGCATGGACACTCTTGTTTTATTCTCTATCTAGGAAGGAAAGCATTCAGTCTGTCACCATTAAGGTTGACGTTAACTGTAGGGTTTTTGTAAATGCCCTTTATCAAGTTAAAGACATTCCTTTCTGTTCCCAGTTTGCTGAGGGTTTTTATCAAGAATGCATGTTGAATTTTGTCAAATGCTTTTTATGCATCTATTGAGATCACTTAATTTTCCTAAAAAGTCTCATAAAATTGTGAATTCCATTTATTGACTTGCAAATTTTAAATCAATCATGATGGATTTTAAAAAAAAAATTCTATTTCTCAACTCTGCGTCTATTTCTCAACTCTGTTCTATTCTATGGATCTATCTATCTTTATGCCAATACCACACTGATCCTGTCTTGGTTACTGTAGCCTTATAATACATTTTAAAAGCAAACAGTGTAGGTCCAAACTTATTCATGATGGATTTTTTTTTTTAAGAGTCTCATTAAAACATTGTTTAACTTTGTTAAAAATTTGTGTCTATGTTCATGAGTGAAATTGAGCTGAAGTTTTCTTGTAGTCCCAGTGTTTGATTTTGGTATCAGGGTAATGTTGGCCTCTGAATGAATTGGCAAATTCCTCTGCTCCCATTTCTGAAATTATTTGTGTTTAATTGTACTTGTTTTTCCTTAAATGTTTGGTAGATTTCACCAGTGAAGTCATCTGGGCCTGGAGCTTCCTTTGTGGGAAGGTTTTTAACTACAAGTTCAAGTTCTTTAATATACACGGAGCTATCCAGGCAAACTGTTTTCTTGAGTGAGCTTCGGCGATTGGCATTTTCCAAGGAATGTGTCCATTTTACCCAAGTTGTTGGATATATTCCCATAACATTTTCACAATATTTCCAAATTAGCTTTTTAATGTCTATAGGATCCACAGCAATGCTCCCTCTCTCATTCCTGATATTGGTACTTTGTGTCTTCTCTTTTATTCCTGATCACTGTGTCAAGAGGTTTATTACCTTTTTTTGATTTTTTTTACAAAGAACCAGCTTGATTTTCATTAATTCTATTGTTCTCTTGTGTTCTATTTTATCGATTTCTGCTCTGATCTTTATTATTTTCTTTCTTCTGCTTCCTTTGGGTTTAATCTGGTCTTTTTCTAGTTTTCAAAGTTAGAGACTGAGGTCACTCATTTCTCCTTTTCTCAGATAAATATTTGAGACTACATATTTCCCTCACAGTACCGCTCCAGATGCATCCAATTATTGATAAGTTGCTCTTTGAAAAAATTTAATTCAAATATATTTTAATTTCTCTTTTGATTTCTCTTTTGCCCCATTGGTGAGTTAGAAGTGTGCTTTTAGTTGCCAAACATTTGGGAATTTTCTGGATATCTGTTATGGATTTCTAATTTAATTCCATTGTGGTTAGAGAGCACACTTTATATGATTTGAATAATTTTACATTTATTGAGATTTGTTTTATGGCTTATAGGATAGTCTATACCGGTAAAATATTCCACATGCACTTGAAAAGAATATGTATCCTGCTGTTGTTAGGCAGAGTGTTCCATAAATATCAATTAGATCAAGTTGGTTGATTCTATTCTTCAGGTATCTACATTTCTTTTTGATTTTATGTGTTCTGGTCCATCAATAATGGAGATGGGGATGTTAAAATCTCTGACTATAATGGTGGATTTGTCTCTTTTTTGCTTTTGGTTCTATCAGTTTTTGGTTCATATATTTCGAAGCCAATATTTGACTTTTAAAAGCAGCTTTATTGAGGTATAATTTACATGTCATCAAATCCATCCATTTTAAGTGTACGACTCAATGATTTTTAGTAAATTTGTAAACTTGGGAAACCATCCTCACAATCCAGTTTTAGAACATTTCTAGTACTCCCCAAAGACCCTACCCTCAGCTCAAGGTAACATGAATCTTCTTTCTGACTCTATAGATGGGAATCTTCATATAAATAGAATCATATGATATGTGGTTTTTGTGTTCTTTCACTTAGTACAATGCTTTTGAGGTTTGTCCATGTTGCAGTGTGGATTAGTACTTCATTCCCTTTTATGGCTGAGTAGTATTCCCATCAATGGATAGACAACATTGTGTTTATCCGTTTCCCAGTTGATGGACATTTAGATTGCTTTCACTTTTTGGCAGTTACGAATAACATTGCTAGGAAGATTAGCATACAAGTCTTTGTGTGAACCTATGCTTCCAATTCTCTTGGATAGATTCCTAGGAGTTAAATTGTTAGGTCAGATGGTACGCTTATGTTTAAATTTGTAAGGAGCTGCCAAACTGTTTTCCAAAGTGGCTGCCCCATTCTACATTCCCACCAGCAATGTGTGAGAGTTCCAGTTTTTTTTTCTTTCTTTTTTTTTTAAGATTTATTTGTTTATTTGAAATAGAGAGAGCATGAGCTGGAGGGAGGGGCGGAGGGAGAGAGAGAGGCTCCTCAAGCAGACTCCTCACTGAGCTTGGAGATCGACGCAGGACCTTGAGATCATGACCTGAGCTGAAATCAAGACCCAGTCGCTTGACCGACTGAGCCACCCAGGCGCCCCTCCAGTTTCTTTATATACTTACCAATGCTTGGTGTTGTCTTTTTGATTATGAACTGCTTTTTGACCCACTGAAAATGGGTCATACAATTCACCTTCATATCACCACCCCATTATACAGATGTGAAAGCTGAGAGCCAGATGTCAGAGGTGGCAGAAATCGGATTCACGTTCACATTGGTCTGTCACACAGACCCAAGCTTTGTGAGCTGTGTGCGGCTGCTTTCTTTTCTCATCAGAAGCACACGTCCTTTGCAGTCACCAGGGAGCCATGCTCCAGTCTCAGACCCCTCTCGGCTGCTCTCTCAGTCCGTCTAGAAGCTGGCTTGGCCCGGAGGTTTGCTGCCTACTGTCTCTACAGGACTGATGAAGAAGGAAATCAGTGTTTGGTTAGGTGTGTCTGAGTCCCCTGGGCTTATTCCCAGATTGGTATTCATACCAGGAGTTTCTCAGCTTCTACTTAATGCAACCCCTATAAATTGTGAAATAGCTTGTCTGAGTCTGTTACTACATTATTGGTATACAAAATACTCTTTTAGGTTTGCTGAATTTGTGCTGTTACCTGAGGAAGAAATATATATATATATATATATATATATATATATATATATATATATATAAAATCAGCTGATGATTTATCGGCTGACTATTTATCAGCTGACACTTTCCTGAAAACACATTATTTTAGAAAACCCCAAGCCTCTGTGCAAGCCCCGCAAAGCCTTGGTTGGGAGCCAGGGCAGGCAGCACCTTCAGCATGCTGGCCTGAAGCCCTGGACCAGGCTCTGATGAGGTTCCCACTGGTGGACGGGGAAATAAAGAGAATAATGTGGAGAGAGTGCTCAGAGAGCCACATTTATTTAATTTAAAGGGCTCTCGTCTGTCCTGTGATGCTGATTTCCCCCTACCTTTTAGATGTTAAAATGCTCATGCTTTATGAAAGAATGGTGGTGAGAGAGGGCAGTCATTTTTATACAATGTCTTATTTGCTGAACTAGAAAATGAAAGAACACAATGTCAATCCATATATATGTATATTAGTCTTTATTAGTACTCTGTTCTTTTTTTTTAAGATTTTATTTATTTCTTTGAGAGAGAGAGAGAGAGAACACGAGCAGGGGGAGTGGCAGAGGGAGAAGCTCAATCCTAGGACCCTGAGATCATGACCTGACCCCAAGGCAGCCACTTAATTGACTGAGCCACCCAGGCGCCCTTCTGGTCTACGTTTTTGACTGATGAGTGATGTCCAAATGTCTGGGGACTACTGGCCTGGGAGCAAGGACACAGGGATGGCAGAAAAATCACACAGACTTGGCTTTATTTTCTATTTTTTTAAGATTTATTTATTTATTTTATTTTAATTTTTTTTTTTTTAAGATTTTATTTATTTATTTGACAGAGAGAAACACAGCAAGAGAAAGAACACAAGCAGGGGGAGTGGGAGAGGGAGAAGCAGGCTTCCTGCGGAGCAGGGAGCCCGATGCGGGGCTCGATCCCAAAACCTTGTGATCATGACCTGAGCCGAAGGCAGACGCTTAATGACTGAGCCACCCAGGTGCCCCTATTTATTTATTTTAGAGGAGGGGAAGAGAAGGGGCAGAGGGAGAGGGAGAGAGAATCTCAAGCTGACTTCCCGCTGAGCTCAGAACCCCACACGGGGCTCCATCTCAGGACCCTGAGATCATGACTGGAGCTGAAACCAAGAATCCAATGTTCGACCGACTGCGCCACTCAGGCGCCCCCAGACCAGGCTTTTTAAATGTTACTTTGTAGCAATTTGATCTTGGGTAATAACAATAATACTAATAGAAACAAGAAGAAGAATGGTAGACATAAACACAGAGGTCTTTTGAGTACTGTTCTAAATACTTTATATTCATAAATTCATTTGGTCTTTACTGCCTTCCTTGGGTTAATAGATTAAAACTGCGGGGGGTGGGGTAGAAGGAGGGATATTAACATGACAAAGGTCTATGGTATCCTAGAAAGGTATTTGGTCTTTGTGCTCAGTTCCTGGCTCAGAATTTCTAAAACCTTTGGAATTTCCTGAGTGATAAGGCTGACAGGAGCGTCTTTTGTTCTAATAAGGCGACTCTTAGCGGGTGTGTAGATAGCTTCAGGCTGGGGGCTGGTAGACAGGAAGACTGAGGGAGGATTAGAAGCTGGGAACTCTCAGTCCCTGCCCTCCACCTGCTGGGAGGGAAGAATGGCTGGAGGATCACCAGCGGCCAGGGATACAATCAATCACACCTGTGTAATGGAACCTCCATAAAACCCCCAGGTGATGGGTTCTGAGTTGGTGAACACATTGCGGTGCTTGGAAGGTTTTGTCTGTACGCACCCTTCACCCCCACATCTTGCCTTATGTGCCTCTTCCATTTGGCTGTTCCTGAGTTATATCCTTTACAGTAAACCGGCAATAATAAATAAAACACTTTCCTGAGTTCTGTGAACCATCCTAATGAATTATCCAACCTTGGTGGTGGTGGGGGGAGGTTGTGGGAACCCTCAGATTTGTACCTAAGTGGTGGGGGGAGGAAGTGTGGGTAGCACCAGGACCTAATCCTGTGGCTGGCTTCTGAAGTGAGTGCAGTCTTGGGATGCTGAGCCCTTACTGGGTAGGGGTCTGTGCTAACTCCAGGCACTCAGAACTGAATTGAACTGTAGGACCCCCAGTTGGTTTTGGAGAATCAGAGAATTGGCTGGTGTCAGGAGTTTAAAAAAATCTCTCAGGGGCCAATACGTCGCCTAACCCATAGTATATGCCCAATTAATATTAATTTTCTCCTCCCTTCTTTTCCTCTGGGCAAACCCTCTGAATTTCTCATAGAGGGCAGGCTAGCTGGTTAACAGCTTGGGTTTGGGCATCTACTAGACTTGGATTTGAGTCTGGGCTTCTCCCTCTCTTGGCTGGGAGACCCTAGGCAGGTTGCTCCCTCTCTTGGCTGGGAGACCCTAGGCAGGTTGCTCCTGTGGCCCAGCCTTGTGTCTGAAGGCTGGGTAGCAGCTGAGGTTAGTTCTCACTTTGTGTTATATGCACCCTTTGACAGCAGGCAGAGAAGACCCGACATGAGAGACTGGGAAGCAGCATCTGAGACGATTCTGCTCCTCTGGGTTTCTCCTCCTGGACCGGATCCACCGCTAACTGTGGTGATGTGTGGCTGAGTTTCCCGCCCGCCCTCTGCCTGGCAGAGCCGGCTTCCCTCCAGGCCCGGGGCCCCGCCAAGCTCAGCCGTGTCGCCACGCTAACCTCCACGGAGGGAGGCCTGGCCAGCCGCAGGCGAGCGTTAACCAAAGCCTGAGTCAAACTTCATTTCCTCTTACCCAGGGAGCTTGGCCACCACAGGCCAGAGCACTGTTGGCAAACGAGTTGCTCACGGTGCCCACGATGCAGGCACTCACACACCCACCCTCTCCCCTGCTATCCCCCAGAGCCCCCCGGGGGCACCCATCCCTGTGCCTGTTGCCCATTGTGCAAACAAGAAAACCAAGGTTTGGACTGGCCAGGTCACTTTCAGAACATCTCAGCCCTTTCTTTCCTGCCCCCCTTTTTGCTCTTAGGGGTGACTGACTCATTAACAAAGCTCAAAATATAATGAACAACAGCAGCTGGAGGGGAGGATTTTAGTGGCACCAGGATGGTCCTGCAGGGTCTCAAATGGTACCAACTACCGTTTTGTGAGCACCTAAAATGTGCCAGGGACTGGGCTTTCCCTGAATCATCTCATCTCATTTAACCCTCCAGCAGCCCAGCGAGGTGAATACTAACAGTGCCCATTTTACAGATGCAGAAACCGAGGCTTGGAGAAGAAAAGTAGCTGGCCCCAAATCACACAGCCCAGAAAGGCAGGGGCTAGAACTTGCACTCAAGACTGTGGCTTTGGCGCAAACTTCCTGTTGTCCCTGAACATCAACCCATGTGGCACAAACCTGTTTTTCCTGTGGCCCACCCAGGTAGGTGAATCTTTTTTTTTTTTAAAGATTGATTTATTTTAGAGAGAGAGAGAGCGTGCACATGGGAGGGGCAGAGGGAGAGGGAGAGAGAGAATCCTCAAGCAGACCACCCAGTGAGCACAGAGCCCAATGTGGGGCTCGACCTCAGGACCCCCGAGATCATGATCTGAGCCAAAACCAAGAGTCAGCCGCTTAAGTGACTGAGCCATCCAGGCGCCCCTGGATGAATCTTTGACATTCCCTCTCCTGCAAAAGCAGGACATGATGCCTGTCACAAAGGAACTATAGATAATGCAAAACAGAACCTTGCGGCTCCAGGGGAAAGTGCCCAGTTGGGGAGCAGGAGTCCCTGGTCCTGTTCTTGGCACTGTCACTCACTTTGAGTCTGAATTCAGATTCACTCCAGGAGGACAATTTATTTCAGCTTGCATGCCAACTCCCATCAGTCGATAGTTGCTGTCTAGAGTGCTCTACTGGAAAGAACAGTGAGGCTCAGCAATCAACTTGTGATGTCTGTCACTACAGCACAGGGAGGGGGCAGGTGGGTTCAGGGGCTTAATTACATGCTACGCATTTCCAAATCCCAAACTAGGGGCTACCTAAGATTTCTAACCTCAATCCCCTATCTCAGAAAGCAGGTTGTTTCCACTTGAGCACCAGCTAGACAAGGGGGCCAAGAACTTAGTGTTGCCAGAGGAAATATGGGCATCCTGCATTTTTATTTGCTAAATCTGTCTACCCTACAAAAACTGCAAATTCAAGCCACTTCAAGAGTATCTTTCAAGCAGCTTGATTTAATCTCAAAGTTAGCCCAGTCGATATGCAGCCATGACCAGCCACAGACTTCTGTGCCCTTTCTTCTTCTTGATAATAAATTCAGCTTCGTTCATGAATCTCTTTGCAAGTGGAGGTCCTAACTACGCTAAGTCAAGGCAACTGAGTCACTTTTTTGGGGGGAGATTTAAACTCAATCTGGTTTTGGGTAATTATGAGATCAATTCAGGATTCTCTCCCCTCACCCCCTTTCCTTATCTCTGGGTGCTGAGTTCAGAGAAGTGTTCTGTTCTTGCTGGCCTCTGCTGACCTCTGGTCAAGAGTCAGGGGCCAGTCTTCACCCTGCTAATGCCCAAAGTGTACCCCTGCCTACGGTTGTCAGATGCACATGTCATTCTTCCTGTTCTAGTTGGGAGGCTTCATCAGGAAGTGTTTTTCCTCCCCCTCGAGGGAACTCTGAGTGGCCACCTCAGGTCTGGACAGCTCCCTTAGCCATGACTCTTCGCTGGTCCACGCACCATGTTGAATTTCAGGCTTATGTGGAAAACCAGGAGCCCCGGGATGGGGGTTTCAGTGGCCCCTGTGTCTTCTGCCTCAAGATCAAGACCTTGAAGCTCTTCTCAGGGACCCCTGCTGATTGTCTTTTTAGTCCACTGCTGTGGAAAAGTGAGTATTATGCCTTCACACATTCTTGGGCACTCTGGTTTATGCTCCAGTTCTTGATATTTAAGGCCAGCTTCCAGACTTTAGAAAAAAGGAGGGCATTTTTTTTTTCTTCTCAAACATTTGACATTTCCAGTCAAAATCCATGGCTTTCAATACCATGGTTTCTGTTATAGATTCACAAAAGTCTACCTAAGAACTCAAAGCCAATACTTTGATTCTTCACCCTTTTTCTGCCTCCATTCCCTGAGGGTGATCTGATAGGATTCCTCCCAGCTGCTAGAAAGGTGATCAGAAGAAAGGGGTACAAGGACTTGAATATAAATATAGCTTTTAATATCAATATATTACATCACTATGGATACATTCAGAATAAGGTATAAAATTCACAAACCACAAGGATTCTATCTCCCATACAAGAAGTGATCATGTAAACACAAGCTGTGCATCTCGTCTGACTTATTTCCAGGGATGCTCACATATCCGTGGCTCTGATCCTACTATCCAAGGGTATTTCCATCCATCTATCATCCATCATTACTGCGGTGTGAAGAGACTCTCCCAGACTATTTCTAGAGTCCTGCTGCTAATTTTTCATTCATTTTCTCAGTCACTGATTCATCTTTGCATTCGCAGTATTTCTTGTACCTCTAATCTGAGTTAGGGACCCAAGGGTGAATACACCAGAGATGGCTTCTGCCCCCACAGAGCCCACGCACAAGTACCTAGCAGAGTCTTGCAAAATGTTTGGTAAGTCAATGAGCAAATTCTGGTTGAATACTCCTTGTTTACTGTATCAGTTTGCTAGGGTTGCCATGAGGAAGTAGCATAGATGGGATGGCTTAAATAAGAGAAAGTTATGGTTCCACAGTTCTGAAGGCTGGAAGTCCAAGGTCAAGGGCTGGAAGTCTAAGTCCAACCAATAGGGTTGGTTCCTTCTGAGGGCTGTGAAGGAGGACCTGTTCCAGGCATCTTTCCTTCTGTGAATTTTTGGCTCATTCCCAGGTTCAAGGAATATTCATGGAGCACCTGCTCTACCAACTTCCGGTGGTTTGCTGGTGATCTTTGGTGTTCCTTGGCTTGTAGAAGCATCGTCCTGATCTCTGTCTTCATCTTCACATGGTGTTCTTTCTGTGGGTCTGTGTCCACATTTCCCCTTTTTATAAGGACACTGGTCACATTGTACTGGGAACCCGCCCCCCCCAATGACCTATTGTAAGTAACAACATCTGCAACAGTCCTATTTCCAAATAAGGTCACATTCTGAAGTACTGGGGGTTAGGACTTTAGCATATGGATTTTGGGGACACAACTCAACCCATGACATTTATACATGTGGGCCTGTAATTCTCACATCAGGCTTGAGGTCTTTGAAGGCAGGTTGTACGTTACTCTTGGGTAGTCCCAGGAACTAGCAGAGACATGGCCTATAGCAGGTGCTCCATAAATATTTCTTGAACCTGGGAATGAGCCAGAAAGTCATAGAAGGAAAAATGGATACCGTGAGGTTAGTGACTTGCCCAAGGTCAAAAGTGCAGCTAGTATGAGTGTATGAGAGTATGTGAGTATGTGAGAATGAGTGTGTGAGTGTGAGTCTGTGAGTGAGTGTGACATGATGTGAGTATTGAGGGGATATAAGTGAGCGTATAATTGTTCATGTGTACTTGTGTCAGCTTGTGAGTGAGTGTGTGTGAGCTTGCAAGCAAGCATGAGGGTGTGAGGGGGTGGGTGTGAGTACACACACACACGAACAGTTGACCCTTGGACAACATAGGTTTGAAATGCATGGGGCCACGTATTTATGGGTTGTTTTTGATAAATACAGTACAGTACTATAAAAGCATTTTCTCTTCTTTATGATTTGTTTTTAAAATTTTTTTTAAAGATTTTATTTATTCATTTGAAACAGAGAGATACAGAGAGAGAGCGCGAGCATGAGCAGGGGAGAGGCAGAGGGCGAGGGAGAAGCAGGCTCCCACCGAGCCAGGAGCCAGATGTGGGGCTCGATCCCAGGACCCTGGGACCATGACCTGAGCTGAAGGCAGACGCTTAACGACTGAGCCACCCAGGCGCCCCTAAATCAGGTGTTTTTTTTTTATCACCAACTATTTAAGTTATCCGTAAGGCTTCCAGTCCATAGTAGGCTACTGGTTATGTTTTGGGGGGAGTCAAAAGTTATATGCTAATTTTTAACCACGCAGTGTCCCTAACCCCTGTGTTGTTAAGGGACAACTGTTTACATTTATAGAAATGTGTGTGTATATGGGTAGAGAGACAGAGACAGAGGGACAGAGAGAGAGGGAGTGGGGGTTAGGGAGAGACTCAGAGCTACTAGTTAATCCTTTCTGAGGCGGATGTGATTGATCTCAAAGACACGGGGTTTAGTGGGAGAGCAAAAATCATTGTTGAACGTTTTTTAACTTCAATATTTAGCATTAGTAATTAATTATTTTATGGCCTTTACTACTTTAGAAGCTTAAAAATTAACAAACGTGCCCTTCTAATGGCAAGGGTGCACTTCCAGCTGGTAGTTTGCTTACATTGCAATGCTCTTAATTAATTCATTCACAAACATTCATGGAGCACCCGTTCTTTACCAGGCCCTGGGGTAGATGCTGGGGATGTAGCAGGGAACATGAAAGAGATTCATTCATTCACTCATCCGTCCATTCATTTGTTCGTTCATCTCATTTCTGACTTCTGTACTAGATATGGAAGCTACCATAAGGAATCCACATCCATTCATTCAACAAATGCGCATTGAATATCTACTCTGTGCCAGAGTGACTCATTCATTCATACAACAATTATTTATGGGGAGCCTATTCCCTGTCAAGCAGGTCCTGGATGCTGGGGATCCAGCAGTGAACGAGACAGACATGGTCCTTCCCTTTGTGATGTCTTGCAGAGTCACCCCTGTATTGGGGGCTTTAGGTAACTGGGGGCTCTAAAGGAGAGAGACCATTCCAGATGACAGGGCAGACAGACTCCAGGATTCACCCGAGGAGCTGATGGTGGGGACAAGGGTGGGGTTGCATCCTCCAGGTTCGTGCATCCTCCAGGTACCTCTCTTCCAATGCATTCCTCACGTGCAATCTCTGCTGCCACATGGGAGCAGCCACAGAAACCCCTACTGCCTAATGCATAGATAGTCCTGCTTAAAAGCTCTGTCATGACATATATCCAACTCATTGCTCCCCTCTTGGCATTGTGGAGACGGCCCTCCGAGACTGGCCACGGTGACCGCACATCTAATAACCACACATCTAATAACAAGGCTCATCATTGCAGTTAAGGCTCACCCCGAGCCTCCATTCCCAGCACACAAATCAAACATCACATTGGCTTCCCCTCCTGGCCAGCCGCTTCCAGGCCCTGGCTCTCCCGCAGAAATTCTGGCTCTCGACAACTTCCCAGGGATTCCATGGTTTATTTTTGCCTGACCAAGCTGATTTTCTTCTCTCTAATTCTCTCAAGGTTTTGTTCCTGGCACACTTGCTGGAGATGCTTCGGCTTTGCAGTGAACCGAAATGTTATTCACTGCAGCGGAACAAAAAAAAAAAAACCCAGCAAAGTAAAGACTGCAGCTTCCCATAAAATAGGATTTTAGTCATCAAGAAAAAACTGCAGAAGAGGAATGAAGGTAACAACTTTTACTCTTGTGGCAACATCCTTTCCACTTGCTTCTAGGAGTCTGCTCGGGTTCCAGGCATGAGGAATCTTGTCAAAAAAAGAGGCCAAGAAGGACACGGGATGGAGAGGTGCCCTGGGAGAAGAGTCTCCTAACAGTAGCCGATTGAATCATCATTCAATAAATGTTGACAGAGCATCTTTTCTGTTGCAGGCAATGTGCTAGGTGCTTGCAATATACCGATGAGCAGAGTGGACATGCTCCCTGCCCTTATGGATCTTCTGGGCGTGGGGTACAGAGACACTGTAAAAGATTACCCAGCAACCTACAGAATGGGAGAATATTTGCCAATTGTGTATCATCTGATAAGGGATTAATATCCAGAATATATAGGGAACACCTAAGACTCAGCTGCAAGAAAACAAGCAACTTTAAAAATGGGCAGAGGACTTGAACGGATATTTCTACGAAGAAGATACACACACCACCCATGAGCACACAATTTCATCACAATTTTTAAAAATTGCTTAAAAGCATGGTTTTAAAGCTTAACACGTGCTATGTGGGAAAAGCACAGGGAGCTACAACCAGGTCCAATAGGGGTTCCAGATGCTTTTTGGTGGCTGGTCAGGGAAGCCTTCCCTGAAGAGGTGACATCTAAGCCGAGACCCACAGAGGGAGGACTCAAGACAAGGAGGGAGGAAGCGCAGTGAAGGCTGAGGGAATGGCATGGGAGAAGCCCACATGGGAGGCAGGATGCCTGTGGGCTGGACAGATTGAAAAAAGACAGGATATTATAGCAAGAAACGAGGTAGAAGAGGCAGAAAAAAACCAGAGTATTGGTCTGTATCCAAAGTCCAATGGGAAATCACTGGAAGGTTATAACCAGATTTGTCATGACTAGATTTTTATTTGCAGGAGCTGACTACAACTTCATTAAAAAGATAACTCTCCTGCAGAAGGGAGGAGGAAACCAATTAGGGTGTTATCACCCTAGCGCAGGCAAGAGGTGATGAGGGTTTGGTATGGCAGTGGAGAGGAAAGAGGGGTGGATTCAAGAGATGTGTATGAAGGGAGACAGGCCAGGAGCTGGTGACCAGTAAGTGTCCCTTGTGAGCACGGAACTGGAAGCCAGGTCTCCGATGGGGCACTTGTGCCAGGTTGTGACCCGAGGTGGGTAAGACTGTCAATTGGAAACAAGTTGTGAGGTCAGAATTGGAAGCAAAGTAGGGAACAGAGGCTCAGGAGTGAGTATCTCTACAGCCCTGCAGTGTTAGAAGGCAGCTTGCATCAGCTCCGTGGTACTGGGGCGGGCCTGATGTCCGGGAGAGATGGAACATCTCCGTGTGCTCACTGCAGTGGCATCGGCTGATCCTGCAAGGGAATAGAACATTCTAGCGGGACCAGCCGGCACCAGGCTATTCTGGAAAAATTCTAAAGACTGGCTCTGTTTAGGTGGGCGCCCTAAGTGTTCTATTCTTGTCTCCCAGTGCCGAGCTCAGGGGAGCTAATGATCACCTCAAGTTTTCTGTGCTGCTATAGAAACCCTCACCGGGAGACCCTGTAGGATCAGCCCCGACTAAACTGGCAGGACGTATCTGAAAGAAAGATGGATGGCATGACCTTGGGGGAGAAATCTCTATTTGGGTTTATTAAAAACACGCACTGCTGTTCTATGACGAACGTGTTGTACTTGTGTGGAAAAAAATAAAATAAAGGGGAAAATACACCGTCAGTTTTGTTCATTGCCAGAGGCCACTCGTACTGATGCAGAAAGCGATGGGAGCCATCAGATATCGGGAGTCTTTAAATTGTTTATGACTTTTGTTGCAGTAACTGTACTTCTGAGATTCTTTCTTCATGCAATAATCCTAAATATGAAATAAGAGCTTTATAGACAGAAGCATGTTAGCTGTACTAGAACTAGTACAGGTGGAAAAGGAAAACAGCCTAACTGTCCAAAACAAGGGCCAATAAATTCTGCACCATGCCACTCCCTGGAATATTATGTAGCTACGAAAAATGATGATGATGCAAAAGTATGTATGCCAAGCTGGGCAATGCTCATAATACAGGGGAGTGCATGTATGCGATTGAGTTCCACTCCGTAAAGATCAATCTGCAACAGCAGAAATAGGGTTCTGAACAAATCCAGAAGCAAATGTATCAAAATATTAATCACCTTGTGTGGTTTGTGTGGTGGTTGTAGAACTGTTGATACTTTTTTTCGTTTCTTTAACTTATGCAACAATAGTTTTATAATGTGTGTATTTGCCTGCTTCTCCCTCTCCCGCTCCCCCTGCTTGTGTTCCCTCTCTCGCTGTGTCTCTCTCTGTCAAATAAATAAATAAATTCTTAAAAAAAAAAAGTGTGTATTTGATAATGGCAAAAGTTATTTTCAGTAAGAAAAACCTTTGCTGGTTAGCTTACTACTGGAGAAATGACCAGAGCTGTTCGAAAGCGAGGTCTTTGGGCTGCCTGGCTGGCTCAGTCAGTAGAACATGTGACTCTTGATCTCAGTCAGTTTGAGCCCCATGGTGGGTGTAGAGATTACTTAAAAAAATAAAATCTTGAAACAATGAATCATGGAACACTATATTTAAACTAATGATGTAATGTATGGGGATTAACATAACAATAAAAAAATTAAAAAAAAATAAAATAAAATCTTGAAATAAAAACAAAAACAACAACAACTACAACAACAACAACAAAAACAAAAGCCAGGTCTTCAAATGTCAATGCCAGTCTCAAGGGGAGGAAGGAGATGAAAATGGTGCAGGGAGGCATGGTTCATGGTGATCATGAACTTGACCTTGGCTTTGGTTTTAGATGGGGTTTGAGTCTGGATGAGGCAACTTACTGTGTGACCTTGTGTGAATGACTCAGCCTCTCTCAGCTTCTCCTTCTCATCAAGATGAGGACATCCTACCCATCCCCCCAACCTTCGTAGGGCTTGTAGGGATTATTTGAAATGCTACAGGTAACCATTTAACAGTATCCTTGGCATGTGGACTGTCCCTCCTAAACATTAGTTATTACTGCCCGGGGACTGGCCTACAGAGATATTTGTAGATAACTGTCGACAGCCACAGAATCCAGATTTCACTGGTCTGAGAGAAGTAGGCTGCACAGACATTTTGCGCTGAAAACAGAGTGATGTTGCCACTGAGTCTCCATGGAGCTCTGTGAAGAGTTAATGGTGCATGGCTGAGGCAGTGGACCAGACGAAGGGCCACCCGCTTCTCCCAGGAGCTGCCAAGGGTGTCTGTGAAAGGGTTTGCATCATACGCGCTCATGTAGTCACTGTCGCGCCGGGGAAAAATGCCCGATGGGGGCCACCTTATCGTTACCCTGGCTGAAAAGCACAGCTATTGGAGGTGCATTGGCCCCAAGTGACCGAAGTGCAGGTCAAGCTCACTGGCATAAACTCCTCAAAGTAGGGACCTGGTTGCCTCAGTTGCTGGTTCCCAGATCACAGCCTGTGCTCGGGAATATTTAATACCCTGTAACTCCTGGGAGAAAGTGAGCTCCCAAAGTTCAGTTTGGGGGCCCAGATTCTTCCCCTCTATTTGGGGTGGGGCATGATTTCACACTTTTGCAGCTCTTCACAAGCTGTTTCCTTCCCTTTAAATGTTCCTTTCTCTGCTTCCACCTACTGTGAACTCCTATCCTGCCTTCAAGACTCGGCTCATATGTCACCTCCTCCGGGAAGCCTTCCCCGAACACATCACCCTAGAATTAATCACCTCTTATAGATAACGACTTTGTACATTGCTCACTGCTAGAGGTACACACACACGTCTCTTATAACCTGTGCCTTGCTTCTACTTTGTAGCTCTTGTCATAACATACACTTATATGTACCTTTGGTATATACCCTACATCAAAAGAATGTATTATGGTGTTGTCTAATGTCTCTCTGATGGCAGGAATGTGTCTCTCTTGTCACATGGCTGTTATCCTTAGCATTCCTGGCGTATAGCAGCTGTTTGATCAATATCGAATAGATGAATGAATGAATGAATCAATCAATCAATGGCTTTTCACCTTCATGGTTGCACAATTTTACCTATTCCACAGAATGGATTTTCCCAGGCAGAAGGACAGCTCTGTCAGGGCTGGGTCTGTGCTGTTCTTGGTTGCTCCCTCTCCTATGGTAGACATGGGGGATTCACTGCCCAGATCCTTCTCCCAGTGCTGTTGGCAGGCAGCCCTCTGCCCTCAGCCCCTTCAGGGATAACTCAGCTGCAGAGAACCACCTCGCCCGAGGGCATGTCCTTCCCGGGATGGCCCACACCCAATGACTGACTGATGTGCAGAATAAAGGCTGGTCATCTGGCCCCAATTTGGGACAAGGTGGAAGGCCCCCCTAGCTCCAGGGTCCCTCATGGGGTTTGGCTAAGGCTGGTGTTGGTTTGTACCTGGCTTCTCTTTTCTCTACATCTTTCTTTGCCCTTCCATAGGTGTTCCTCTTGAGGGCTCTCTTTATCGTGCATGAACTTGGTCTCAGGATCTGCTTCCTGAACCTGACCTGCAACGTCTTCTGTCCCAGCAGTTTGGGACTGATGCTACTTTGGGGAGTCTGGAGGGGTTACTCACTAAACATTTCCTGAGTGAATAAATGGATGCATGAAACCCCTCTGAATGAATGGCTGCTCTGTCTTGCTCTCTACCTCCCACTCTAGACTGTGAGCTTTCCATGGGAGTGACTGTGCCTTTTTCATCTTCGTAACCTCGGCACCTGGCACCCCGCCAGGTATACAGCAGGTGCTCCATAAGTGTTGGGGGAAGGATGAATACATGAACCCAGATTTGGGGGAGAGAGCGTGGCTGAGTCAGCATAACCCTGTCTCCATTTTCAGACCTTAAATTTAAAAAACTTCTCCCTTCCTCGCACCCTCCTCCTCCCTCCCTTCTTTCTCCTCCTCCTCCTCCTCCTCCTTCTTCTACCTCTTCTCCTTCTCCACCTTCTTCTCTTTCTCCTCTCTCTCAGTGGCTGCCTTGCAAAGGTGAGCCAGGAGCACCATTTCCAGAGTGGTCAGATGGAATTGGGGAGTTTTCTCCTCTGCTTGCCTTCTCAAAGGCCCCTTCAACACTTACTCGAGGAATAGATGCTGGCTCGGGAACACAGCTGAGGTTGGCAACAATAAAGGCCTCTTTAAAAACGACTCCCATTACCTGTGGTCAGTTTGAGGCTTGCAGGCCACAGAAATGGGTCTCAGCAGGCTTCTGGTCGTGGGGGATCAGGACATATTGATTCTGGCAATTAACACCACAGTTCCCCAAAGCACAGACCCGTAGAGGGTGCGCCTTCCACCGCAGCCTGAGCTGGCTGGCCCGGCAGCGGCCAGAGCCGTAGATGGTACCCGGGCTTCGGGGACAAACCACAGGCCATTTCCCACCTGTGTGATCCCGGGCAAACGACTCCACTCTGCCAAGCCAGAGTCACCTCCCCTGGGAAATGGGGCCACTCCACGCCTCTACCAGACCAGAGAAGAGCAGTAGCCATCACAAGCTAATATCTGAAATAGATAAATGGGGTGTGAATTTCAACAGTGCCACTTGCCCGGCTCTGTGACTTGGAACAAGACACTCAGTCTCTCTGAGCATGAGCTACTTCATCTGTAAAGTGGGACTAATAATGCCTTTTCTTAGAAGTCGTTGAGAGAATTAAGACGCTGTATGCAGCACATTTAGTGTACTGCCTGGCTCTGAGCGCAAGTTTAGTACAGATTTGCTACTGTAATAATTTAGGTTATGGATGTGGTTCTATTGCCGGGGTAATTATTTTGGAGCCTCTGTGGAGTCCACAAAGTGGCTGACAGAGGCTGTACCACGTCCCCATTGCTGGCTGGCCCAGTTATTTCTTACCAACCTGCATCATTTCGATTTTTTCTATATTACACTTTAATTTTTTTTCTGATTATGTAAGTAACACATGTTCATTGTCATATATTTGGAAACCACAGAAAAGCACAAAAAAGCAAATAAATATTACTCAGAG